>NC_132783.1:38222372-38534725 GCF_048418805.1 Vulpes vulpes
TTTTAGAAAGATTATTTTTAATAAGTTGAGCACAGATACCTTGTCAGTGGTGAAAGTTTCACCACATTATGAATTGTGTGCTTTAATGGTTAAAATGGTAAATTTTATGTTATGTGGATTTTACCACATACACACAAAAAGGCCCATGAAAAAACAAAAGGTCCTTTACCACAGACTTATACCATTTTGGAATTATAAAAAACTTTAAAAGTTGTCGAGGCAAATATTTTTTAAGCTGTTGGCAGTAACAATTTTGTGGGTCATGAATCTATTTACATAAGACTAGCATTTTTTAACAAAACAATCAAATAGAACATCTGAGTGTGTCACATATAGTAAGGGCAAGTATAATTTAACAAAACCATACTTCAGTTGTGTGTATATGCATGTGTTTATGTATTAAGTTTTGATGTAAAGAGTTCTCCCCGTATGTTATAGTTTAAAAAGTTAAAGGTACGTAGGCCCAACTTTTCATCTTATACAAGTACCCCTTCCACAAAATTCCTGATCCATAATTAAAGGGCCAAAGGTAGAAGATTCTAAATTTATTTATTATTTATTATTTAAAAAAATATTTTATTTACTTATTCATGAGAGACAGAGAGAGAGGCAAAGAAATAGGCAGAGGGAGCCTGATGCAGGACTCTATCCCAGGACTCCAGCATCACAACCTGAATCAAAGGAAGATGCTCAACCACTGAGCCACCCAGGTGTCCCAAAGATTCTAATTTAATAGTAGTAAATATATAAATGATAGTAAACTTAAGAAATAAAACCTGATATAGACAAATATAAAGAGCATAGGTTTGTCTAATTTTATTTATTTTTTAAAGATATTTATTTATTTATTTATTTATTTATTTATTTATTTATGAGAGACACAAAGAGAGAGAGAGGCAGAGACACAGGCAGAGGGAGAGAAGGTGCCACACATGGATCCCCGGTTTGTCTAATTTTAAAACTACTCGTGCATAAAATTGTGGAACTAATGTCTACTAATAGATAGCTTTTGTGGTATTTACAAAATGCCATTTACAAAAGTGACTCAGTATATGACCTTGAAAACTTCGAGATAATTTATTTTCATGCCAAAAAAACACAATAGGATAAAAGCAAAGGCATGGGCCTTTTGAACATTTAAGCAAGCCTATCTTATAGGGAAAAAGCAATTGGCATTCTGCAGAAACCAATTCCAACTAATCTGTAAGTTTGTGACGAATATTCTGGAATTTTCTAAGAAAGTAAAAAGATAGTAGGACAATAAAAAGCCACAGAACTGATTTATCTAGATTTGTATGAGATTCTGCCAAAAATCACAGGAAAATTTTCTATCTCTGTAGAAGTAGTAAACAAAGTAATTTGTCCTAGTGAAATAGCTAAAAAGAAAACGATAGAATAAAATAGGCATTTCTTTGCATAGATAATTATAAAGATTTCTTGTAATAATCTTAGGTAAAATTTTAAGAAAATAATAAATAAGATAGACAAAAGATAAGTTACTAATAACTTCCATATTTACAGATGATGCTCAGCTCTTTCAGATAGTGAGCTCTATTAAAGAGCTCATGTGCATCCAGTAGTCACAGATAACACTGAGAGTGGGCAAGATAAGGTAGCACAATTGGGAAAAAAAAGGTTAATTTTTACTTAAAATGATGATAGGACCTACCTTCTTAGCTATGTTCCTTGTGAAAAACTTAGTAAATCATTTCTTTTGTTTCCCTGAAAAAATCTACAGCAAAGGTCTTGTCAAGAAAATAATTCATAAATGGCTAGAAATAATCAGTTCAAATACTATAGACCAAACAAAAAACATTCTACTCACATGCAAAATTATGGTGAATATAAATTCAGATTATTGTAGTTCTAGCTACAGGGATCTAAGACACATATAATGGAGTTTGAGAAAATCCAAGGAGTTGGATTAAACTAACTAAAATTTGATACAGTTTTTAACAAATATTTTCAGAAAATGCATCAAGGATAGTATTATCTTCATCTCCACTACCACCAAATATTGAATGTCCTCTTAGAGTAAGCCTCTCCAGTGAAAGTCAAAGTTATCTTAAATTCCTAGTGTTAATCATAGTCATTCAGGGCATTTCAGTCAGCAAGAAGATTGTTTTTCTCCAAAATTCACCTCCTTATATATAAGATGTATTAGCACATATTGCCCTTTTTCCTGATCTTCTGAGACCAACCAAGCTTACTATGCACTCCTGGCAGGGAAAATAGGGACTTTATTCATAGTCTAAGTCACTCATCAATGAATGCCAGATGCTTTCCTGGAAGTTAAGACAAAAAAGAAAATGAACACATTCTAAAATGACATTTCCCTTACACATAGTGGGGTACCAATAAGAACTTCCTGATAATCTTAACTTAAAATTTTCTGCTTTCAGAAATGCTGAAAATAAAAATAAACCAAAAGCACTTATACAAAATTTTCTCTTCTCAAGTATTAAAATAGTTTCTATGGCAACTCTAATAAACATTCATAACTTTTCACAGACAATGGAGATTTATCATGCCTTAAGAATCTTTGCTGTCAAGGTACTTAGACAAACTATACTGGAAAGCATTTGCAAAGACACCATTTTCTTTGCTTAGAAAATAAGGGGGAAAAATAAACACTGTCTCCTTCTGAAGACTAAACTGACAAAAATTGTTTAAATGACAAATTGGTAACCTAAAGAAGTAAACAAAATGATTATAAATGAGTAATTGAGGAATCTAGAACACTCACAATCTGCATGTGGCCGCATTGTGGCTTTGCTGAGTACTAACTTTTGCATACTTGGAGTGAAACTCCACAAAGCTTCACAAAGAACCAATGAGGAGTTGTATGACTCCCAGAGCCCACGTAAGGTGGGAATGTTTTTGAGCTACAATCCACCAGAGTAGAGAGTCTTTTTTGATCACCCAATCAATAGAGACTCAAAATGGATCAAACATTAACAGTGCAGCTAAGTTATCCCTACACTGAAGTCTACAGGCCTATTTTAACACAATTAAATACAAATATTGAAACAATAAAGTTCATTTGAATGTAGCTTAAGTGCTTCCCAGAGCAAAGCCCAATACTCTTTAAAGAAAGACAAGATCTGGATAATAATGTAACATTAATAATGTCCAGCGTTCAATAAAAAAAATCCTAAATATGCCAAAAAGTAGGCAGATATGACCTATAAACCAGGAGAAAATTTAGTCAATAAAAATAAATTTAGAAATGACAAATTAGCAAACAAGAACTCTAAAAACAAGCTATTATAAATATGCTCTACATGTTCAAGGATCTAAAGGAAAATAAACTAGTGATGAGAAAAACAAGTTATTTAAAAAATTAAAATTCTAAAGATGAAAAAAATTCAATCTGAAATAACAGTTTCATTGAGTGAGTTTAAAAGCAGATCAGACAGTAGAAGAAAATGTCAGTGAACTTGAAGCTACAGCAAAATAAACAGTCAAAACAGAAGCACAAAAAGAGAGGGAAAAAGAAAGATAGACTGACAGAGACACAGTGACTTTTTGAACAAAGAAATATACATGGCCAAAATTTTTTTAATTTGATGAAAAATATAAATCCAGAGATTCAAGACAGTCAATAAACCCCAAAAAAGATACACATAAAGAACACCCAAAAGGTTCATAATCAAATTACTAGAAACGGGTGGTTCAGTTAGTTAAGTGTCTGACTCATGGTTTCAACTCCAGTTATTACCTTATGGGTCCTGAGATCAAGCTCTCCTTCAGGCTCCCAACTCATCAGGAAGTCTGCTTAGAGATTCTCTCCCTCTGCATATCCTCTGATTCATCTACTGTTCTCTTTCATTCTCTCAAATAAATACATTTTAAAGTCTTAAATAAGAAAGAAAAAATCTTGAAACTAGAAAAGAGAGAGCGATTATATACAAAAGAGAAGAATGATCAAAGAATTTTTGTCAGCAACTTTTCAAGCTACAAGATAGTGGAACTGCATTTTTAAGTGGATGTCAATTAGAAAGGAAAAAATAAAGCAGTCTTTATTCTCAAACATGATTATGTAGAAAATCCTACAAAGGAACCTAAAAAACACTATTAGAACTAATAAATGAATTTAGAAACATTGCAGGATACATGGTCAATATATAAAAATCAATTGTATTTCTCTTCATCATCAACAGAAAATTAGAAAATAAAGTTTTCTAAATTCAATTCTTTCCCAAAAATAAATAATTATGATGAATTTAATAAAATAAGTGCAAGATTTGTAAACTAAAAACTACCTCATATTGATAACAGAATTTAAAGATCTAAAATAATATATTTATGGATTTAAAGATTTATTATTGTTAAGATGGAAAATCATCTCACCTGATCTATAAATTTAAGGTAATCCCAATCTAATTTTATCAGGCATTTTAGAGAAATTGATTCTAAAATATATGTGGAAATCTAATTCTGAAAAAAAAAGTCACAGGACTTCTACTATCAACTTCCAAAACTTACTATGAAACAACAGTAATAAGGACAATATGGTATTAATAGAGATCATTGAAACCGATTAGGGAGTCCAGAAGAGACACATCTTTACAAGATCAATTGATTTTTTTTAAGTAGCAAGGTAATTCAATGGAACAAAGGATATATTTTACAACAAATAGTGCTAGAACAACTGGATATCAATGTGCAAAAATAGATTATAGACTTTATCTTATACCATAGACAAAAGTAACTTAAAACATATCATTAATCTGAAAATAAAATCTAAAACCACAAAAATTTTAGAAGAAAATATAGGAAAAAATCTCCAGGAAAGAAAAAGTTGCCAGAAATACATCAATATAAAGCACCAATCAAAAAGCAAAAAATGATTAGTGTGACCATAATTTAAAAATTCTTCTCTTCCAAGGAAACCATTGAGAGAGAGAAAAAAAAAAGAAAGCTGCAGAGTAGGAGAAAATATTTGTTATGCATATATATATGACAAAGGACTTCTATCCAGAATATATAAACATCTTATAAAATTATAAGAAATTAAGCAACAAATTTTAAATGAACAAAAACTTCACAAATGAAGATATACATAATAAGCAGGTATGTGAAAAGATGCCATTATCATTACTTATTAGGGAAATATCAATTAAAAACCACAATGAGACTAAAATTTGGAATATTGATAATGGCAAGTGTCGAGAATATGGAACAACTAGAGCTTTCATAAATTGCTTTTGGCAGTTGGCATTGTAAAATGTCACAAATTCTTTGGAGAATAGTTTGTACCTATTTTACTTCAAAAAGTAAAGCATACATGTACCAGTCTACCACTTACAACTTTATTTTTTAAAGATTTATTTATTAAATTTAGAGAAATAGAGGGCAGAGAGAGAGAGAGAGGAAGAGGGAGAGAATGTCAAGCAGACTGCCCACTGAGTGTGGAGCCCAAACCTGGGCTCAATCTCACAACCCTGAGATCATGACCTGAGCCCAAACCAAGATTGGAACTTAACTGACTGAGCCACCCAGGTGCCCCACCAATTACAACTTTAAACATTTACCCAAGAGCAATGTAAACATATAGCCACACAAAGATACATATACGAATTCTCAGAGAAGCTTAGTTTATAACAATCTAGAAATACTGTAAGTATATACCAAGAGATGAATGGATTAAGATAGTACAATCCATACAGTGCAATACTACTCAGCAGTAAGAAGGAACCATTTACTGATCTATACAACATGAGTGACTCTCAAAATCATTGTGCTACGTGGAAGTAGCCAAAATCGAAAGGATATATATCTTCTTATCCAATTTATATAAAAGTTTAGGAAAGGCAAATCTAATTGATAGTGATAGAAAAGAAGTATATCAATGGTTGTCTAGGCCAGGAGTGGGCTGAGACATTAACTAGGGTAGGGGCCCAAGGGAAGTTTTGAGGATCATGGAAGTTTTCTATTTCTTGATTGCAGTAATGGATACACAGATGCACACACACATAAAAATGTGTGTGTGTGTGTGTATCTGTCAAACCATTCAAACTGTACACTAAAAATGGGTATATTTTATTGTATGTAAATTATACCCCAATAAAACTAATTTAAAATACATTTTTTTAAAGTAAGCTCTGTGGGGCTTGAACTCATAACCCTGAGATCAAAACTTGCATGCTCTACCAACTGAGCCAGCTAGGTGCCCCTGATCTAGGATACATTTTAAGAGACTGGATCTGTATGTCTAACAAATGATTATTTAAGACATCTGAAAAATAGGAGGAAGTTTAATACTTAACCAGATGCTGCAATATGTATGATCCCTATTCTTTTATATTCAATGAATTAAAAGGCAATATGGTAAGTTTTATATTGCAGTTGTGCAAATTGAAAGTTTCTCTGTAATCCCAAGCCCCTTTTTCAATATTGTGGTGCACTGGGGTCATTTTTATTAAGAGGGATTATTAATATTGTGTTACAGAAAATTAAGACATAGATAATTGGGTTCAATCAACTCAGAAAGTAAATATAAATTGAAATAAGCTACAATGTAGTTATGTAATCAAATATTATATTTATACAAGTATCTGTGTGTATGTATTTTTTTCTATTTATGAGAACTGATAAATTACATTCCAAATAGATTGGAATTCTGGAATTTACTGACCTTATAATTAATATGGAAATGGTCAAATAATTTTATTAAAAAGATTAATTATGGGGCACCAGGGTGGCTCAGTGGGTTAAGCATCTGACTCGTGATTTCAGTTCAGATCATGATCTGAGGGTCATGAGATGGAGCCTCTCCTGGGGCTCCATGCTCAGTGGGAGTGTCTGCTGGAGATTCTCTCTCCTCTTCCCTTCTCCCTTTGCCCCTCCCCCTGTTCAGGCAAGCACAAATGCTCTCTCTCACTCTAAAATACATAAATAAATCTTTTTTTAAAAAAGAGGAATTATGAGCTGGTATTATTTCGTTTAGGTCATCTAGTTCTCACATCCAATAATGTATATTTTCTCAGTGAAAGTATTCTAGTACCAGTTTCAATGTTGGTGGGGGTAGGGAGGTGACAGTTCCCACATCCAAACAATACTCTTGATACCCGCTGGGTATCCTACAATTAACTCAATTCTGACACTATATATACCAGATAGAATAGCAACAGTTTCCATAGGTAAAGGGCTCAGTCCCAGAAGACTGCCCTCTGCTTCAAATGGCAATCACAAGTCTAAATCATCACCTGTGCTTCTGACTGACTGGCTATAAATCAGAGGGTTCCACAACACCCTTTTTGGGTTTTGTTAATTTGTTACAGTCACTTGCAAAACGCAGGAAACCTATGTAGATTGCTGGTTTATTACACAGACTATTAAAGGATACAAATTGACAGCCCCACAGGGGAAGATCCCAAATAATGAAGCTTCTGTTCTTGTGGAGTTTGGGGCCCAGCATGGTGGCATATTCTGTTTCCTCAACCTGGAGGCTCTCTGAACCCCCACTTTTTGGGTTTTTATGGACACTTCATGTAATAGACATGATTGATGAAATCATTGGCCACTGTTGGTTGAACTCAATCTCCAGGCCCTTTACCATCCCTGGAGGTCAAGGGGATGGGACAGACATCTAACCACGTTGTTGGTTTTCTGGTCAATCAGCCCCCTTCCATAAGTGGAAGGTTCCAAAGTCACCATGTTAACATAACAAAAAACACCTTTATCTCTCTAGTCACAGGAAATGCAAAGGATTTAGCAGCTCTGTGCCAGAAATGAAGATGAAATATGTCTTTCTTACTATAAAATCACAATGTCACACTGGAATACTTGATTGACATACCCATGAATTCTCAAAGGAAGCAAAGTATAAAATTTTACACCTAAACATTCCAAAAAAAAAAATTTTTTCCCCATGTAGAGTGCATCTTACCTAGGTATATCTCATTGGCTTTATTTTCTATCTTTTAATTTTTTTGCTTAGTAAATACACAGTCATGTGCTATATTCATGGTAGCAAATAAAAGGCAAAAACACATCATAGAGAAATGTTTTTTCAAACTGTTGAGGATCCTCAAGTGTCATGGCCAAGAAAGAATTCTTGAGACACTGTATGGTACAACTTCATAAGTTTATTTAAGTAGTACAGGGACAGGACCATGGACAGAAAGAGCTGTACTTCTGCTGAATGAAGCCAGTGGTTATATGCTTAGCACTTAAGGGGGAGGGGATGTGCAGGGAGCATTAGTTCATAAATGTTTTCTTCAAATTTCTACTTGTGAAACTACTTTCGTAAGCTTTCTCTGGTGCTTATCTTTTAGTTTGATGCTAACTGTTGGTGAGATGTACAGGCAGTCATAAGACCCTTTAAGGATGTAGCAATCAATACATATTTGGTCCTTATCAAATTATGCAGGCTATAGGTCAGTCTTTTGGGCTAAAGGTGAAAATTTTTCTGCTTGTCATCCTCATCAAAACTGTTGGATTAATTCATTATCTTAAATCCAGATCTGCCATTTATAGGCAGAATCAGCTAGATGTAAAGGTTCAAAAAGAGCCTTTTTGACTACCTATCTTCAAGTTATATTCACTACGTCATTAATTCTTTTATTTTGCACTTACTGAGAATGTACAATGTGACAGACCCCATGCATACTGATAATGGTATGAAGCTAAGGCAAGATTGGTAATATCAAAGAGCCCATAGGAGACACATTTGAAGAGAACAGATTCTGCTCTTGCTCTTTGGAATTCTATCTCCAAATATTTTAACAGGCCATAAACTACTTTAAAAAGGGTACAGTAACTCAAGTATATTCTCCTTCAACATTGATTCCATTCAAACTCAATGTTCATGTACCCATTTGTAAAAAATCTAAAACTATTCACGAAATATATGACTTACTCCATAATAAGCAGAAAGATTTATTTTATTTTAAATTTTCTTCTTGAAGCCACCTCTGCCCCTGAGTCAACCTAGTAGTCTTTAGCCTCCCTTAGCCTCCATGATTGATTAACCTTTCTTTGTACATCTATACATCATGCATTCTTTCCTAGAAAGAACAGAGCACTTCTGCACATCACAAAAAAGAAACCAGACCCCCTTGCACAACCCCTGGGCACTAAGGAACCAGACCTCTTTGCTCAACCTCTGAGCACCATGATAATAACATCTGTAGCTGGCACCATCCAGTCTGCACATAATCAAGAAATGTTACAGACCACTGTACTCCCTTTACTGATTAACTGACCTAAACCCTTTTAAAAATCCTTGGGCCAGGCAGAAAACTTGGAGTTGGCCTTTGGACAAGAGTCTGCCTTTTTCCCAGGTGGCAGGCCTCCTGTATAAAGCTCATATTCCTTTCCAACTAAAGCTTATCTCTTGAGATTGGCTTTTGGAACAATGGGCAGCCGAACTTGGGTTTCAGTAACATTCTGATCCAACTCATCCATGAGTATAGGGATCCCTTCATAGGTTTCACTAAAAATTTAGTTTACTTGGCTGCTCCATAAATATCAGTGTTACAGTACATGGTTTTCTATCCATCATGAATGAGAATATATTAGATGAATTTTATTTTTGCTTCCTTTTCTGCATATCACCTCACAGTTTTGTCTTACCCACTGTGAACAACGTAGTTTTTAACCAAAACCAAAATAATAAAAAAAGAGGGAATAACAAAGCAACAGCCATGTTAGCAACCAAGGAAAACATCTGTACTGAAGACAGAAAAATTAGTCACTATCCCATGAAAAGATAAAATCAAATTCGGACATTAATATCAAATTCAAACATTAAAATCAAATTCAGACATTAATAATTGATCCAGGATATCTCAGAACTCCATGACCTATGGCTGTCAGAAATCATTGCAATAAAAGGCACCAGAAAATGTGGTTCATTGATAGGGGATGATGATGAGTTTCCAAGGTAATTTGGCAAATATATGAAACGGTTAAAAAACTAAAATGAAGAATCCAAACAAAAACTAAGTCAAAGCACCAAAAGCACCAACTGAATTATTTTTTATTTTGCAATGCACTTGAACCAATTGTGTTTTTTTTTTTCTTTTAAAATGATACGGAAACATTGATGATTCAGGGGCCATAAGAGCTGGGGGTTTTGGATTAAACTATGCCAGAAAGAAGGAAATCTTCAAACAGTTTTAAAATGCAAATGCTCAAGAGGTACTTTCAGGTCAGTTGTTGATCCTGAGGGTCTTTTCCTCCTTTCCCAAATGTTGCATAACATAGAGCCATTCTTGGAATCTTCATAGAATGATGTACTTTGGATAACCTTGAAGATTTTTCATAGGCGATATTGTTAATGATTCTTTCACAAATGGATAAGAAACCCCAAAACAGTTTATTCTAGTGTCAAGATAGTATGGGTACATAATAAAAATATAAACTAATATCTACACATTTAAAAATATTACATATTGCATTTCTCCTTTGGGAAAAAAATATCTCTCCAAAACCCTCTTACTTTCATGTTCACATCTATCTACTTTCTTGCTTCTTATCCCCAAAACACCTTCCCTTACTGTAGTGGTAATGTCAGTTTCCAAAATGTGCATTAGTGCAAAATATGATCGTTATATTGTTTATCACACGTTCAAAGGAAAAGAGAAAATCCCTTATTTTATAATTTTTTTTCAGGATCATTTTTCTGCATATGTGAGTTTTTGGTAGCCTTAAATTTTCATAGCTAACATTTATCAAAAGTTTCTATGAATCAAGCATTTTCCCAATATTTCAACATACAACAGTTTAATTTTCAAAACAACTGTAGGAAGTATTATTATTATCCCATCCAACGGATACACAGAGAAGTTAAGTGACTTATTAGAGATGAATGAGATTTGAATACTGGCATTATGACTCCAGTCATTGTGCTTATAAATATATATTTTAACAATAAAGAATGAGAAAAATATGAGTTGTTATAGAAAAAATGTGCATTTGCCTAATATGTGTGTCACAGTTCCCCAGAGAAACAGAACCAATAGGGCATATACAGATCTATATCTGTATATATGTAGATATACACATACAGAGAGGTTTATTAGAGGAATTGATACACACACACACACACACACACACACACACGCATGCACGCACTCTTATCTGAAGGCCTGAGAACTAGGAGCTCCAAGGGTGCTCCACGACAAGAGAATAGATTTCTCACCCTAAGAAGAGAGAGAATTTGCCCTTTCTCATTTTTTTTATTCTCTTTAAGCCCACATTGGATTGGAAGATACCCACCAACATTGACTCCCCATATTGGTGAGGGCAGGTCTTCTTTACCTAGTTTACTGATTCAATTGCAATTCTTTTTCCAAAATACTCTCAACTGACACTCCCAGAAATAAGAGTATCCCTTAGCCTAGCCAAGTTGGCATATAAAATTAACCATCCTAAATATCCCAATCAAAACATTTGTATTGTTTGCTTATTTGTTCTGGCAAGGAAGAGAAACCCATTCAAACTACCTTATATAAAAATAGTTCATTCAGGGGTACAAGAAGCTATCTCAGAGACACAAAAACAGAAATGTAGCCTGAATTGAAGTTGAAAAAATATTAGGAGCAAAAGCTGCTTTCTTTGACTTTCAAGACCCATATGATCAGTCCACTGGTGGCTCCTCCTTGCATATAGAGTTCATGTTTGTAAATCTATAAGGAAGGTCTAATCTGGTGCAGCCCAATCTGATCACTTAGCACATCGGTTTCATCTCCCACTATACTACTCACCTTTCCTTAGCAAAATCGATTCTCTCCTATCTCCAGGATTTTCTTCATACTCTTTGCTCAATCTTAGTTTTCCTTTTATCTCTGTTGGTTGAAGAACTATCTATACTTCAGAGGTCCATCAAAAAAACATCTCCTCCAAAAAGTTTATCCAAATCTCCCTCGTTAGGATTAATCTTCCCTTCTGTATACTCCCATATTACAGACTGTCTTTTTTTCTTTTATTTAAAATTTAAATTCAATTAGCCAACATATAATAATACATCATTAGTTTCAGATGTAGTGTTCAATAATTCATCAGTTGTGTATAACACTCAATGCTCATCACATCACATGCCTTCTTTAATGCCCATCACCCAATTACCCCATCCCCCCACCTCCCCTCCAGCAACCATCAGTTTGTTTCCTATAGTTAAGAGTCTCTCACAGACTCACAGACTTTTTCCCTCTCTGATGACTTCTCATTCAGTTTTCCCTCCCTTCCCCTAAGGCTCTCTGCACTATTTCTTATATTCCATATATAAGTGAAACCATATGATAATTGTCTTTCTCTGATTGACTTATTTCACTTAGAATAATGTCTTCCAGTTCCATCTATGTCAATGTAAAGTAAGTATTCATCTTTTCTGATGTCTGAGTAATATTCCATTGTATGTAAATATATTACATTATATATATACCATATATACTGCAATATATTATAATATGTATATGTATATAATATGTATGTATATGTATACACATGTATAATATGTATATATAATGTGTATACACATATATAATGTAATATATTATGTATATATACACATATATAATGTAATATATTATGTATATATGTGTATATATAATGTAACATATATTACACAATATATGGTGTATATATATTATAGCATATACTATAGTATATATATATGGTATGTAATATAGTATATATTATACCATATATGGTGTGTGTGTATATATATATATACCATAATATATATTGTAAATATATAACTATATATATTGTATATATGTGTGTGTGTGTGTGTGTGTGTATATATATATGTCACATTTTCTTTATCCATTCATCTGCCAGTGGACATTTGGCTCTTTCCACAGTTTGGCTATTGTGGACATTGCTGCTATAAACATTGAGGTGCACTCAAAATGGATGAAAGACCTAAATGTGAGACAAGAATCCATTAAAATCCTAGAGGAGAGTAAGGCAGCAACTTCTGTGACCCTGGCCACAGCAACTTTTTACTAGACACATCCCCAAAGGCAAGGGAAACAAAGGCAAAAATGAGCTATTGGGATTTCATCAAGATAAAATGCTTTTGCACAGCAAAGGAAACAATCAATAAAACAAAAAGACAACCTACAGAATGGGAGAAGATATTTGCAAATGACATATCAGATAAAGGGTTAGTATCCAAGATTTATAAAGAACTTCTCAAACTCAACACCCAAAAAATGAATAATCCAATCATGATATGGGCACAAGACATGAACAGACATTTCTCTAAAGAAGACATACAAATGGCCAACAGACACAAGAAAAAAATGCTCCACATTACTTGGCATCAGGGAAATACAAATAAAAACCACAATGAGTTACCACCTCCCACCCATCAGAATGGCTAAAATTAACAAGATAGGAAGTAACAAATGTAGGCAAGAGTGTGGAGAAAGGGGAGCCCTCTTATACTTTTGGTGGGAATGCAAGCTTGTATAGCCACTCTGGAAAACAGTATGGAGTTTCCTCAAGAATTTAAAAACAGACTATGTCTTTATAATGGTGATCAGTCTCCCATAGAAAACAAAAACAAAAATAAAAACTAATAATACAAGGAAAGGCTTTTTGTAAAAAAGACTCTAAAGCTCAAGAAAGGACCCCATCTTCAAACTCCCACCCCAAACTGAAGGCCATTCATAACTTTCCTTGTTAGAAAAAACAGATAATACATGTTCTTTACATAAAGCTTCTCATTTTTTATTATCATTTTAGCTGAAAACTCTAGCAGTACAAGTTTAGCTTAAAAAGAAAAAAATAGGGATCCCTGCGTGGCTCAGCAGTTTGGTGCCTGCCTTCAGCTCAGGGCGTGATCCTGAATTCTGGGGATTGAGGATTGGGTCCTTCATCCCTGCATGAGGCCTGCTTCTCCCTCTGCCTCTGTCTCTGCCTCTCTCTCTATCTGTGTTTTTCATGAATAAATAAATAAAATATTAAAAAAAAAATAAAAGAAAAAAGAAAAAAAATGGATGTCTTCTCATTAAGTCCCATAGAAGCTGGTGGAACATCCTTAACATTGAGTTAAGTTAAGCCCAATATTCTGTGGGCTATCTCACATTAGAATATTAAGGCAAGAAGGAGACATAGCAGTCTTATCTAGCATCTCAGATCCCAATTTATCACCTCCATTTGAGCACTGTTTCATGTCAACTATCTTAAAGGCAGTCAACTTAGAGCAAATTCCTATGGATCCCTTTCAGAAATTCCAAGGTGTCATGAATGGGTTGAATAGAAAAAAAGTTAAGATGAGGGTGCAAGTTTTGGCACTTAAGCATATAAATGGAAATGGTAGCAAATGCCAAAGCAATGGTGATTTTCCATGAATTTCCAAAAGACACTAAAATAATTTTTAAGACATTGTGATGAATGGAATCAAATTGAGAATCAGCATCATGGGTTATTTATCTTTTTATCTATTCATTGAATAAGTATCTGTAGATTCTCACTAGGTACTATGCTAAGCACTGATCTTTTAAGAGATATAGGCTTTATTCTAGGAGACATGCAGACTAAAGGACATACAGTTATTCTTACAAAATGTGACTAGCATAATGATAACAGTTTTGCTTATTGGATTTATTTATGGAGTTTCTGCTATACAGAAGTTGAATTCATCATTCTTTTCCTTTTATGATTTTATATTTTGTATATTTAGAAAAGATTACAAAATTATTCACCCATTACCATTGGCTCTTCTACAACTTTTTTTTAGAAACTATAAAGCCCCAGTGGCACATTAATAATAAATGACATAATAGTCTCATCTACTATTTGACTAGCATAGTATCATATCTGTAACTACAAGAAAGTGATGGTATTCTCTCATTTCACAGATAATTAAATTGAGGCTTAGACAAATCAAACTACTTTTGCAAAGCCACAGAACTTTGACATAGAGGTTCCCAAACTTGAGAATCACTTACATATTGTTAGGTCTTATCCACATAGATTCCGATTCAGTGGGTCTTGGATAGGGTCTGAGAATTTCTGTTTCTAGTGCTTTCCTAAGTGAAATGCTAATAGTTTTAACAAAATGCAATGTGGACATGAAAGAGGAAGGATTCTTTCTCAAAGCTAGGAAAGGGAAAATACTTATTTACAGAAGAGATAATATTAAAGCTGGACTCCTAAATAGGAATTTACCTAGCATAAGGTGACTGTGGCTAGCCCAAAAGGGCAGACTCAGAGGTCAAAGGGCTCCATATACATTGTTTGGGAATTGACAAAGAGAGGATATGAGGGAACTTTCTCAGGTGATAAAGTACACATTTCTTCCCTTGAGATGGGAGGGCAGAATAAAATGATTAAAGATAAAAAATAAAATTAGAGAAAAAGGGAGTGATGTTGAGGTAATTCATGTCTGATAAAATCCAAGTTGCCAATCTGAATTGCCGAGTTCAAGAAAGATATGTTTTAGAATTATTATTGTAAGTATCTTCTCATTTCTGTGTTTCTCTAAACATCATTACCTGGTATTCCATTGAAGGAATTTCTATTTTTAGATCTGTTTCTATATTAACACATCTATTACAACTTTCTTACTGTTTTTAATACTTGTTCTCATACTCACTTAATCTTTATTTCACTTTGTAGAATGAATATGAGGAATACCTTTTGCTTGATGGTTGGATTATATATACACTACTAAGCGTGCATGGATCCACAGTGCATACACCAATGCTCACACTTGTTTAATACTAGCACTTTTTAAAATGAATCTGTATTGGTTGTTAAAAAAATTGATGTTTATTAGTAGAGACAGTTAAATTTCAAGAGCTGTCACAATCTAATGCTTTGTGGTTGTTTTGGAGTGCAGTATAAGCACATTGCACAATGCAAAACCCAGCTGCTTGTCCTTCCTGTGCAATGAAGTATAATTCTTTGGGAAGCCGGATATCTGGTTATTAGTAGATATCCATGCTCCGGTTCCACTCTCTCAAATAAAAATCTTTGTCTGACAGATGTTGTGCAATATTCTCTAGACCATAACCACATCTGGCACACAAAGAAGGTCATTGTCAATATTCCAAAAGAGCCATTATGTTTGCCCCAAATACTCTCTCATATAATCACAGTCCTACTTGAGAGAAAAGTTGAGACATTTCTTAGCCCAGAAAATATTTCCAGGGTACTATTTCTCTGGTGAAAGAAGAAGAGCATCACTGGAGTTTCTAGTACTCATGCCCACTGCTTACTTGAGTAAATAAATATCAGTGACTTTGAGCAAAGTACTTAACTTTGTTGTGCCTTAATTTTCCTATCTTTAAGATGAGGATAGAAATAGTACCCACATCTTATGGTTGTTGGAGATACTAAATCAGTTACTATGACTATTAATATATGTAGAGTATAGACCAGTGACTGGATTTCACTGTGACATCTCCATTTTTTTCTGCTTGTTGAGATCTATTGCTATGAAAAAAAAGTTACAGTAAATATATTGTCTATTGTTTTCCAAAATTAGAAAAAAAATGTTAAGCACTATAGAACATTTGTATTGTGGCAATCTGGGTGTGTTTTTACAATGTTAAGAAACAACTTGAAATTGTACAGGATGTACCTTTGTTTCCATTTTGGTTTGCTGACCTCTGGGCATGTTGGATTTGAGGGTGGAAAAAAATAAGTCCCTGGAGTTTTCAATTTACCAGGAAAAACAAGGAAGTTTTATGTGAAGAATTGGGAACAAAATTTTGGAAGTGAAAATTTTTTATTTTGTGAATTCAGATCAGTAGTTAAAACAATTGTATTTTGGATGTATCTAGGAATTTTTTTCTATTTGATTTTTTTCTAATCCTGTGACGATTTGGATCCTCTAAGTTAAGCATTTAAAAAGGCTATAAATGAATCTGTGTGATCAAAAACAAGATAATTTTTAATGTGTTTATTGGTGGTGATGAAACTATTCTGCATGATATTGTCATGGTGAATACATGACATAATGCATGTCAGACCCAACAGAACTTCAGTAAAAAGGTGAGCCTTATTGTAGACATATGAAAAATAAATAAATTAGGAGGTTATGGAATCCCAGGATGGAGTGACCACTGTGAAAAGAGAATCTAATTGTATTCCAAATATATGAGGAAAAAAGAAATCATTGAGAGGGTTGGGGTATTTGTACCCAAGTAACTTTGGGAATGCATGGAATCTATAAAACTTATGACAAAATGAGTTGAACATAAGCACTATTTCCTAGTTATTAAGTTGTTTTACAAGGGGGTATGGGCTAACAAGTCTGATACTATAATACATGTGAACTGGAAATCAAACAATTAAATGGGTACCAGATGGTAGCCAGGTTTCTCACTGTTGGAGTAGGAATTTACATATAAGCAAAGTGGAGAGCTTTGAATGATACATGTGTAATGAGTTAGAATTGGAGACATCAATAGGAACTAATGTTTAGTATAATATACATTCAGATGATTACATATAGAAATATTTATAGGTATATGTATATAGATGGGCTCATATATACACACATATTTCTTTGCTTTTAGGTGCTTAGGGGGCCTAAAATAAATACCTCAGGGACAGAAATCATGCATAGAATCCAAATCTTGGTTTCTAATATCTTCCAATAAAAAGAACCAGGGCATCTTGGTTAAATAGCTTATTCTAGGACTGGGACAGGAAATATACAAGATAAGCCTAGAATATCTCATGGTGCCACAAAGTAAGAATGAGCTTTAAAAAAGAAAAACAAAACCTTACATTGATGGGGCTATGATGAAGAGGCACGAGAGCCAAACAAAGATCCCAGTGGCCAAAGCTGGAACAATTTAAGCAACATAAAGAAGTATTGGATAATTACACAACATATGCAATAAACATTCATAACTTTACATAAATAAATGATTGAATCAATAAGTATGTGAGGGATAAGAAAAATTTACTCAAAGAAAAGCTCTTCAAAATTTATGTAGATACTCCATTCTCAAGAGGGACTTAAGAATGGGTTGTATATAGTGACTTCTTTTTAGTGACTATAATATAAAAAAGGGGAGAAAATATAGGAACTTTACAGTGGAGAAATTTGACTCACACTACTTCAGGCAAGTGATGATGATTGACATCAACAGTGATAAATCATGTTGATAGCACACACCCTGAATACAATGTGGTGAGACTAGCATTTTACCTTTTTGGTTTTCTTTCCCAATGCTCATAACTACTATCCACTCATGAGGAAAAAAAAAACATCAGACAGATTCTAACAGAGGGACATCCTACAAAATACCTTATTAGCCACTAAGCATTAACAATTAGTTAATAATTAATACCATGATAAACATGGTATTTGAGTACTATACAATCATAACAGTGAAAGAGAATTCTATCAACCTGGTTCTCTAATCTAGGTTAGACTATGAGCCTCATTGAGTCCTTCTAGTGGTTTAAACTATTTTTAGAGAATGTTTCCCTTGTTTTTATAGGAACAAAGGAAAAATGTTTATCCTCTAATCCATTCCAGGGCACATCATCCTATCTTGCTAATACAATACAGAAAGGCGAAAGGCTGCTTTCATTAAAACCCTTCCCATTCTTCAAGGCTCACTTCATTAAATGCTAACTCTGTGTCATGTACTGTACTAGATACTGGGAGCACAAAGCTGAACAGAGCATCCCTGACTTAAACATCTTATAATCTGGTGGGTGAGGCAGATATGACAGTCAACTACTGTAAGTTATAATAAAACAATGTAGGAACACAGTGCGACAGAGTACTCTGATGTAACAGAAATAACATCATTTACCTGATTGGCAGTGGCCACAGAGAGATTTATTGGAATTGGTGACCCCTGAAAAGAATAAAGGAATTTTAAGTAAAATCATACTACAAACAATTTGATGTTGCTAAGCATAAATTTTTGTGTAATGGTCATTAAGAGTTGAGGCTGGATAGTTAGACAAAAACAAGATTATAAAGAAACACCACAAAATGTGAAGGAATGGGACTTTATCCTGCAGATGTTTAGTCACCTGACAATTTCAAAAAGGGAAATACATAACTATTCCTGTATTTTATTTATTTTTTCCTGCATTTTAACTAGATCAGTCTGATGGCTGTTTATCATATGGCTCAAGAATCAAAGATATGAAGCAAGAAGTTCAATGAGAAGATTGCTGTATCCAACAAGGCATTGGTAGTAGGATTAGTGAGAAGAGTCAAGACATGTTAGAAGATAAATGGTTGAATGCAGGCATAAAAAGATGGAATGTCAATGATAATTTCCAGATTTTCAATTCAAGGAAATGAGCACAAGGTTATGCCACCAAAAACTATTGAAGAAGGAACTAGTTTAAAGTGAGGGGCTATGAGGGGTGCCTGGGTGGTTCAGTTGGTTAAGCATCTGCCTTAGGCTCAGTTCATGATCCCAGGGTCCTGGGATGGAGCCCCACATCAAGCTCCCTGCTCAGCAGGGAGCCTGCTTTTCTCTCCCCTACTGCTTGTGGTCTCTCACTCAAAGGAGTAAATAAAATCTTTTTAAAAAATAAAATAAAATGGGAGGTCGTGGATTTAATGTTAGATTTTTTTTTTTTTTTAGTTTAAGATGTTTTTGAGACATTCACATAAATTGTTGTTGACAGTCAGATGGTGCTAAAGCTCAGCAGTATGGTTATAGGTCTTCTCTGATTACCCCAACCAGATGAAAATTCTCCACACAGCAATTCCTTATAGCACTAATGATAGATGTCAGTACATCTCTCATGATGCAAATCTAATTCTTATAATTAAGTTATGTCATGCTTTTTCTATATGTACCCTATAATGGTAGCTCCCTTTTTGGTAGAAATTTGTCTTATATTTGTACTTCTACCTAAAAGGGCCTAGAAAGTATCCTAAGTGCCAAAGAAATAATGGGTGCTTCCTGCTTATTAAGTGAATGCATGAATAAAATATTTACTAATTTGATATTAAGTATAAATAATAAATATCCAGGTTGCACAGGTTTTTATATTTACTTTTATATTTGAAAATATATACCATTTTATGGGATTATCTGAATCTTTTATTAAGTATTAGCATATCCTAACAATGTTAATAATAGCTGATATTATTCTTCTTTTTCCATAAGTTCTTGTTAGCTTAGCAGGAAGGCTCAGAAGAAGAGAAAGTACAGCTGATTGAAAGAATAAAATCTTTAATATTTTTACAGAATATTTGCTTTTCCATGCGTTTGTATACCACTGTATCTTGGCACTATTGAAGGCAAATCTATTTCTTTGGTACAATGATAACATTCCTGCAGTTCCTTCTCTGGGGACCATTCTCTTAGGAACTAAAATAAAAAGGTCCTGATATCAAAAGCCATATTAAAAAAAATAAGTCATTTTGTATATGTTATTACCTAAATACCTAGAATAGAGCTTAAAGAATGATAAAAATAAAAAAAGAATGATAAAAATAAGTAAAATAGAGGGGCGTTTTAATCATTATTACCAAATAACCAAATTTTGTTTAATTTAAAGGATTGCTGAAGTGCCTAGGGGGAAAAAATATCTGTGTTGCAAGCTGGACTTTACAGACCACCCCTTAAAGAGAAATAAACAAATACGATTGGGATTTAATTTGAGGATCTAGTTTAATTGATCACAGATGTAGGTAAACTACTAATTGGAGCCATGAGCATGATGCCATTTTAATAATTTGCTGGTTCAGCTAGTGGTTTTCTGGCCTTTTGAGCTTTTTGGTTCATGATTTAATGCCTACTACTTAACCCATGGTTTCAATGAAGTTCAATTTATTTTTAAAGGACAATCCATTTCAATGTGTGCTTCTAATAAAGATTAATTTAGGTGACCCATAATACCATAATACTTTTTTTTTTTTTTTGAAGACAAGAGGAATGAAAGAACGAGGTTCAGCTGAATGTCTGTTTTGGGGATGGGTAAAAATGGGGCAGCTTTTGACTTAACTGACACCATTGCAGTTCCTTTCCCTTCAAATATTCCCACCAGAACATCAGTATGATGGAAATGGAGGTGACATATAAATACATGATTTACTCCCTTATACATTTATGACTACTTTTCAAGAAAGAAGCTTAAATTGTCTTGCCCCAGGGCACCTGGGTAGCTCAGTAGTTGAGCATCATTTTTTAAAAATTGTCCTTGCCCCTCTCTGGAATGTGCATTCTCTCTATGAGCATCCAATTAATCCAACTATAAGCTCCAATACAAGTCCAACATAAGTTCCACTTCTCTTGGGACTCCTCCTTAACCTCCAGACTTCTTCAGCCACTGTAATTTCCCTATTTCTGTACATATGCTTTTAACAAGACATTTATTGCATGCATACTCCGTCGGGGTACTGTGCTAGGCCCCGAGGATAAACAAAACAAAAGGCTCAATGTTACGGTCACCAAGGTCTGGGAAGAGTAGGAAGACAGAAAATAAATTGAGACATAAATGTGTATTATTTGTTTATGTGTAGAGGTGAAGATAAGAGAAAAATTACTTAGAAAAAAGTTCTTTAAGAGGTAGTAAGTGAGGTTAAGTTAAAAATTTTTCCCTCAATAGGGTTATCAGATAATTATTAACAATACACAACTGATTTAACAACATAAATGTATAACACACTTTGTTGATAATTATTAATAACAGTATTTTGCTAGAAATAGATCTCAGACATTGTTTACAATAAGTTCATGTCTCTCCATATTAATATTATTTTTTACTAAAATAAGACATGGGTCCACATCAATTCTATTTGTATTTTCATTTTTATACAAATAAGACAACATGTGGTCTTTAAACAAGTGGACAGGAGTAAAAAAAAGTTTTGTAATAGTAATATCATTCAACTCTTTGAACTCCTTTCAGACTTCTGGGTCATATGCCCAAATCACCTCGTGATATATTGTGAAAAATAATTTTTAATGAACAGTTGAATGACAATTTGGATATTCCTCCAAACTTGTTAAAAGTAAAAATAGGAAAAGATTTACATTGATTTATATCCAGTCAACACATTGCCAAACAACAATGCTCTATAAATATTTCATATTTTTGCCTATAAAGGGCAAAAACTACCCTATCATCAACCCGGATTAAAAATGACTGAATGGTAAACAAACCATGAGAGTGAGAGACTTTAGTGAGCTTTAGTGACCTCTCCCTTGGACACATTTGCTTACATTCCAGGAATGGTAAACCTAAAGAACATCCCCTCTTCTTCCTAGAGTACATTCTAGAGCAAAGGTCTCTATCTCTGAAGGGCAAAAGGATCAACTGTGCCAGTTGCCCTATTTAAGCTTCTAGGTTTATAACACTGAGGTCTCTTTCCTGTTGTACAAACTCCCTTGTGTGCTCAGGTGATACCTACAATCAACCTTAATTCCTTATAGGGCATTGCAGCAGAAGGAACTGAGGATGCAGAATTTTCCATGAGTAATTAAAAATCTATCTCTGGTCCTGAGGTCTTCTGATTCTCTGTGTGTGTGTACACACGCATTATGTGTGTAGATATAAAGATATAAAAAGCTGTGCAACTCGGACCATTCAGAGTTTCAGACTCAGCATAGTTTGTCACTTTCTCAAGTCCACTATTTCCAACTGTTCCTGTTCTGAATCCCTGAAGATTTTGACACTATAAGATACAGTAAGGACAGATGTAGAAAAGAGGCTATTACAAAAGTAGAGGTGGAAAAGTAATACCTAAAACTCTATTATAAGCAGGTCAGTTTTAACAAGGGACAATGTATCCTTTGGAAAGTCTGCATATAGTAATTTGCATACCAGAGGACATTTAAACTAGAGCTAGTGAAAAACAATAAATTGCAGAGAAATAATAGAAGTTAATTCTATACATAATAATAATATATATTATATATATTTATATAATAATAGAAATAATAGAAGATAATTATATTTATACAAAGTAAAAATTACAAAATTAAATTCTATCTTTTCAGAGTTGCATATGTCTGTGATTCAACAAGAAAAGAAAGGAAATGATAAACAAAAATTCAGGGTAGTGGCTACTTCTTGAGGAAAAGGGGGATATAGTTATGGAAAGCTGAACAGGAGGCTTCAGAACTATTAGTAATGTTTTGTTTTCTAAATATTTTATTGTTTTCTAAAACTATATAGACATTATTTTATATACTTCTGTGTAATATTTTATCTATCTGAAATATTTTATTATAAATTTTAACTAAATATTAAAAATTTATTTATTTATTTATTTACTTATTTATTTATTCATGAGAGACACACAGAGAGAGAGAGAGAGAGAGAGAGAGAGGCAGAGACCCAGGCAGAGGGAGAAGCAGGCTCTACGGAGGGAGACCGATGTGGGACTCAACACCAGGACTCCAGGATCATGCCCTGGGCTGAAGGGAGCCGCCAAACTGCTAAGCCTCCCAGGGGTCCCCTAAATATCAAAAATTTAGAGTTAACTGTCAATGTCACCGCTGAGTGATGATTGAGAGGATCTTAGTAACAACATGAGTGCCCGTGTTACATTTGGTGCAGCAAATATGGATATTTCACTTATTCTTTCATTCATCCATACATATTTACTGAGCACCTATTATGTGCCATTGTTCTAAGTGTTTGTGAAACTATTACTAAAACAAGGGGGAATGAAGGAAAGCAACTAAAAATCTATTGCAATAATTGAGGTGGAAGATGATGGTGGCTTTGACAGGGTGGTAGCAGTGGAGGTAAGTCATCCAATACTAGTTTTATTTTAGTAGAATCAACAGGATTTCCTAATAATTTACAGATAGCTTATTAAAAAATTCATACAAATCCATAGTTTTGACCTCAGCAACTGGAAAGATATAGTCTCTGTACACTGAAGGAGGTTAGAATTTGGGTGAAGCAGTCTTGATGGAAAAGAAAATTTGATATCTCCATTAGATGCCCAAGTGACACTGAATGTATAGGCCTGGAGTTGAAGAGAGAACTATTTAAACACCAGATGTGAGGCTTCCCGGGTCTATCAATTAAAAGCATCTTATTTTTTGCTTGAAATTTTCATTTGAGTTCTTTTCTTATTTAGATAATTCAGTTAACAATACCTAAAGTTGTCTTTTGACTCAGAACTATATTTAAAGAAAGGTTGTTTTTAATGATAAGGTATATAATACTTAACTTTAGTACAAATATTTAAGTGTGTTTTGTATGTGTGTGCAGATGCATGTGTGTGTGTGTAATAAACTACTGTGCTAATATGGTTTTGGCACTGTTTTTCAAACTTCCCCCCTGGGAAATTTTGAAACATTAGCCAGTGATAGTTAAGGAAAATGTCTTGTCACCTTCTAGCTCTCCACTGTCTTTTCACAGACCTCTGTTGTGACCCATAGCATTCTGAGCCAAAATAGACATTTCTTTCTTTCATGATTTTCAAAACCTATTTCAAAGCTATTTCTGAAAAAAAAAGAAAAAAAAAAAAAGCTATTTCTGTCTCTCTGTTTGTACGTGCTCAAGTGTCAGGCTTTAAATAGAGATTCAGTGGTGCCTGGGTGGTTCAATCCATTGAGCATCCAATTCTTGATTTCAGCTCAGGCCATGATCTCAAGTTCCTGGGATGAAGCCCCATGTTTGTCTCTGTGTTCAGTGAAGAGTCTGCTGAAAATTATCTCCCTTTCCCTCTGCCCTTCCTCCCACCCTCTCTCTCTTTAAAATAAATAAATACATCATAAATAAATAGTAATCCTAATGATTTATCTGGCTTTAGTTGTCTCTGTTTTCAACTGCAGGTCCTTTGATTAATTATGTCCCCCACACCAAACATTCTGCACAAGAGCAGTCCCAACTTAAGCTCTCAGCTTTGAATGCTCTCTCATATTCAGTCTAGATATTGGGACCCTGTCTCTGAATTGTGCAGCAACAATAGGACACATTTTATAGGTATTCTAGTTGCTTTTTTGTAAGTAAAACAAGGTAGCTTACACATGGCTCAAATGCTAACTGGAAAAAGTCTCCTGCTTTGTGCAAAAGCCATGATCTCTATGTTACTTTATTTTTCACATTAAAAAATATGCCCTGGCTCTAGAACTTGGAATTTTACTACCGGATTATATTGTGTCCCATTTTATAAAGACTAGAATAGTTTTGTGAGGTTACCTCAAGTACCTCACAAGTACAGCGTGGAATTTTCAACTCTGTATATTCAGAAATTTGATTATTAGTTGACCCACTTTATCAGGATGGGCAAATTTAGAACACTAATGTATTGCTTTACACATAAAATATGAATTCCAAAATTATATAGGTAGCCAAATTTCTATCAGAATATTACATAGTAGGTAGAGTAACATTATTCTCAGTAGGTAACCGATTGCCATTAGCACCTAAAGTTATCAGATTACATATCTAAGATATAAATTAGAATTAGGAAAACTTTCCCCTAGATTGTATTTGAGAGAAATATAATCTAGAAATTTTTTTGCTGAGAGATTTTTAATCTTTGAGTCTCCGTTTTCTAGAATTCATAGACACCCTCACTAATCTTTGTATGTATTATTTCCTCACATGTCTAACAGTACTCTTGCTTTATTTCATTTATATTGAAGTACTATCCATCTACTCAAAACATTTATTATCTACCCTGTATCTTATCCTGTATTAAGCACAGAGATAAAAAATTTTTAAAAATGAACCCTGGGGGATCCCTGGGTGTCACAGCGGTTTGGCGCCTGCCTTTGGCCCATGGCGTGATCCTGGAGACCCGGAATCGAGTCCCACGTCGGGCTCCCAGAGCATGGAGCCTGCTTCTCCCTCTGCCTGTGTCTCTGCCTCTCTCTCTCTGTGTGTGACTATCATAAATAAATAAAAATTAAAAATAAATAAAAATAAGATAAAAATGAACCCTGGTGAAAAAGTGTATATAATTTAATACAGAATGGAAATTTATTAAGTAAATAGTTTTATTTCATTGTGGTACATGTGTTTCAGATTATTAATTAAATTATTAAATAAACTATTAATAGGGCATTCTAAGCTTGCTCTAAAAATTTTTTAAAATAAACTTTAAAGAGTTTTAGTTAATCTGCAAGTAACTTTATTTACAAGCAAATATGCCAGAACAAAATCCAGACATTGAACAATGTAACATTCACTATGTCCCAAACTCAATGAAAAATAAGATATGTCAATAAGCATGCCAGGAGAAAAATCAGAAAATAAAAACATTCCCATAAATGATGGAAAAGATGATAGAATTAGCTGTAAAGGATCTTGAAAGAGCCAATATAAATGTGCTTAAATATTTGAAGAAAGTATGAACGTAAGGGACATGGGATATGGAAAATAAGAGGAACTTCTAGAGATGAAAAATAAAACACGTAAAGTGAAAATTTTTCTGATGGCACTAATAGAACTTACATTTTGAAAAAGAAAAGATTGGTGACCTTGGACCATAGCAATAGAAATTGTCCAGCTGAATAACAAAGAGAATAAAACCCTGAAAACAAAATAAAAGACTCTCAGTGACCTATGGGATAATGTCAACAGGCCTCCTATATGTCTAATTTATCTAATATATGTGTATTTGGAGCTGCAAAATGTATACATGTGAAGGGATACAGGACAAAAAAAATCTGTTTGAAGAATAATGCTGAAAATATTTTCATAGTGGATGAATTTTATAATTTCACAAAATTAAAACACTAAATGAAACCGATGCAGGATAAACACAAAGAAAATTACACTAAGACATATCGTGATCAAATTATGGTAAACCAGCAATAAAGAGAAAAAAGAAAACAATGCTAGAGAAAATAGACATCTTACTTTCATGTGATAGTTAATTTATCTATCAACCTGCCTGAGCTAAGGGATGCCCAAATAGCTGGTAAAACATATCTGAGTGTGTTTGTAAGGGTGTTTTCAGATGAAATTTGGAGTGATAGACTAAGTAAAGATCAGCCTCATCAACATGGATAGATATACAATTGACTGAGGGTCTGAATGGAATGACAAGGTGGTGAGAAGAATTTGTCATTTGCTTCAATTGGGATATCCATCTTTTCCTACCCTCAGATATAGATGTTCATGATTCTTAGATGATTGGACTCAAATTGGGACTTAAATTATTGGTTCGCCTGGTTCTCAGGCCTTTAGATTTACACAGAAATTACACCACCTGCTTCGTTGGCCCCCCAGTTTGCAGACAACAAACTGTGGGACTTCGTGGCCTCCATGATAATGTGAGCCATATCCTATAATAAATATCCTTTTCTATCTATCATCCATTTATCAACCTATCTTATAGGTTCTGTTTCTTTAGTGAACCCTGAATAATATGCTACAAAAAAAGAGAAAAATGATCATAGATTTCTCATCACAAAATATTCAGTCCAGATGAAAATGCAACAATATCTCTAAAGTACTGAAAGATACAATTTGCATATGCAAATATAATTTTCATATGCAAAAAAAGAATTCTTGCAAATAAAGGCAAAAGACAAACTAAAAATAGTCCTTTCTATGGTAAATAAAAAGAGAAAGAATTTGTCACCTGCAGCTTTGTACAATAAGAGATGTTAGAGAAAACTCTTTAGGCAGAAGTAAAATGATAACAGATGGAATTTTAGCACTCTACAAGAAAAGGAATAGTAATTGTACTGAAAATAGTAACACTGTAAAATGTATTATAGTATTTATGACACACATAGCATAAATATAAAAATAAATTATCTCAGAACAAGTGAAAATTAAAAAACAACACATCAAATCTTGTAGGACTCAGCAAAGGCAGTTTGAAAGGAAAATTTATAGCAATAAATGCATAAATTAAGAAATTAGAAAGATCTCAAAGAAACAATGTAACTTTACCCCTCAAGAAAATAAAGAAAAACAAATTAAGCCCAAAGTTAGCAGAAAGAAAGGAAAATAATAAACATCAGAATAGAAATAAATGAGAGACCAGAAAAACAATAGAAAGGATCAATGAAACTAGGAGCTGATTCTTCAAAACAAAACAAAACTGACAAGACATTTAGCTAGAGAAGAAAAAAAAAGAGTCAAATAAATAAAATTAGAAATGAAACAGGAGACATTACAACTGATACTACAGAAACACAGTGAATTACACCAGACTACCACAAATAATTATATGGCAACAAATTATGTAACCTATAAAAAATAGATGTATTTCTAGAAACACACAAGCTATCAAGAATGAATCAAGAAGAAATAGAAAATTTGAACAGAATAGTAACAAGCAAAGAGATTGAAGAAATGATTAAAAACCTCCAGCACAAAAAGCTTCAGGGCCAAATGGCTTCTCTGGTGAATTCTACCAAGCATTTAAAGAGAGATTAACACCCATCCTCCTCAAACTATTACAAAATATCAAGGAGGAGGGAACATCTCCAAACTCATTCTATGAGGCCACTATAGTTTTGATACCAAAACTACATAAGGATGCAACAAGAAAACTATAGACCAATATCCCTGATGAACATAGATGCAAAAATTCTCAACAAAATGTTAGCAAACCAAATTCAAGAACACATGAAAAGGCATATACATTATTACCAAGTGGGATTTATCCCTGGGAGGCAAAGATAGTTCAATATACAAAAATCAATAAATATAATACATCACAGAAATAAAATAAAAACAATCATCTCAATAAGGGCAGGAAATGTAGTTGACAGAAAAACAACATACTTTCTTGAGAAAAACCCTTAATAGATAGGGTATAGAAGGAACATACTTCATTCAACATAATAAAGGCCATATATGACAAATTCATCGCAGCTAACATTATGCTCAATGATGAAAAATTGAAAGCTTTTCCTCTAAGATCAGAAACAGGATAAGGATATCCAATGTCACCATTCTTATTCAACATAGTCCTAAAAGTCCTAGCTAAAGCAATTAGGCAAGACAAAGAAATAAAAGTCATCTAAATCAGAAAAGAAGTAAAATTGTTGCTATTTGCTTATAATATCTTACATATAGAAAATTCCAGAGAGTCAACCAAAAACTGCTGGAACTAATCAACAATTTTCATAAAGTTTCAGGATACAAAAACAGAGTATAGAAACTAGCTGTGTTCCTTTACACTAATGATGAAACATCTGGAAAAGAAAACTTAAAAATGATCACATTTACAATAGCATCAAAAACAATGGAATGTTTAGGAATAAATTTAACCAAGGAAGTGAAAGATCTGAAAACTACATGACTTTGCTGAAAGAAATCAAGGAAAATGCAAACTAATGGAAAGACAACCCATGTCCATGAACTGGAAGAATTAATTTTAAAATACCCATAATATTCAAAACTATCTACAGATTCAATGCAATCTCCATCAAAGATATTCTTCACAGAAATAGAAGAAATAATTCTAAAATTTGTGTGGAACCACAAAACACTCCAAATAACCAAAGTAATCTTGAGAAAAAAATAACAAAGCTTGAGATATCACACTTACTGATTTCAAATTATACTACAAAGCCATAGTAATAAAATCAGTATGGTACTAGTACAAAAATACACACATAGATCAATAGAACAGAACAGAGAGTCTAAGATTAACTCCCAGCATAAACAGTTAACTAATAGTCAACAAAAGAGCCAAGAACACACAAAGGTGAAAAGACGGTCTTCAGTAGATGGTGCTGATAAACTGGAGAAATACAAACAGAACAATTAAGTTGAACCCCTGCCTCACACTACTCATAAAAAGTAACTCAAAATAGATCAAAGACTCAAACATAAGACCTAAAACCATAAAATCTCCAGAAGAAAACAGGGAGTAATTTCCTCAATATTGGTCTTGGCAATGATTTTTTTTAGACATGATGCCAAAAGCACAGACAACAAAAGCAAAAATCAAAAACTGTGTCTTTGTCAAACTGAAAAGTTTCTTCCTGCAAAAGGAACAATTAAAACAAAAGACAATCTACCTAAGGGGAGAAAATTTTGCAAACCATGAATCAGCTAAGGAATTATTATCTGAAATATATTAAAAACTCAGCCAACTTAATAACAAACAATCCAATTTTTAAAAGATGGGCAGAAAAACTAAATAGACATTTCCAAAGAGAACATCAAAATGGCCAATAGGTACATGTAAATCTCAACATCACTAACTCTGAGGGAGATGCAAATCAAAACCACAGCATGGTATCACCTCACACCTATACGAATGGCTATCAACAAGAAGTAAGAAACAACAGGTGCTGGCAAAGACGTGGTTAAAAGGAAACCTTAATATACTGTTGGTGAATATTTAAATAGGTCCAATCACTATCAAAAACAATATGGAGGTTCCTCAAAAATTTAAAAATATATCTACCACATGATCCAGCAATTCTACCTCTAGATATATACCCAAAGAAAGTGAAAACAGAAAAACAAGACAAGATATCTGCACTCCCATATTTACCATGGCATTATTCACAATAGCCGAGATATGGAAGCAACCTAAATGCCCATTAACCAATAAATGGATAAAAAAAAGTTGTGGTATATGTACACAATGGAATATTATTCAGTCATGATAAAGGAGAATATCCTGCTGTTTGTGACAACATGGACGGACCTTCAGTACATTAGATTAAGAGAGATAAGTCAGAGAAAGACAAGTACTATATGATATTACTCATATGTGGAATCTAACTAAATCAAACTCATAAAAACAGTAAAATGGTAGGTACCAGGTGATGGAGGTGGGGAGGGATAAGAATGGTTAAGGGTACAATCTTGAAATGAGTAGTAAATCACCCATAGATATATAATGCACTGTATAATGAATACAAACAACAATATGTGTTATCATTATGCACTGTGATAAATATTGTTATAATGCAACCATATTACAATATATAAATGATCAAGGTAACATATACAACTTAAACTTATACAATGTTATCTGTCAAATGTGTTCAATGAAAAAAGATTTGACACATAGTCAAGCAAATAAATTGAAATTAATAAGGTTATTTGAAATATGGATTTATATCCACTATCATTATTGGTTAATTTTGCTCTTTTTTTTAAAACAATTTTTTTAAGATTTTATTTATTTACTTAACACAAAGAGAAGAGAGAGCATGCACACACAAGCAGGAGGACCAGTAGAGGGAAAGGGAGAAGCAGCCTCACAGCTGAACAAGGAGCCCGATTTAAGCTCAATCCTAGGACTTTGGGATCATGAGCTGAGCCTAAGGCAGACGTTTAACTGACTGAGCCACCCAGGGACCCAATTTTGCTCTTGATATACTAGCTTATTAAAGTGGCAAAGCATTTACATTTTTTTTACATTTTTATCCTTCTATTTTTCTATATAAAAATGTTTTATCTCAATGATAAATAAGATTGCACAATCAGAAAAGAATGGAAGATAATGGCATACGCATTATAGAATCATTGAAAGACTTTCAACAGGTCAGTAGCATCACCATATTTTCACTTAGAAAGCTGGGAATGGAATAAAATATAAGCAAAAAGTTGAGTTGAGAGGCTAATGTAGTAACTCAGCCAAGAGATGATTAGGAACTAAAATAAGAAAGTAGTAGTAAGAATAGAGTAGAGTAGGCTGTTTTGTGAGTGATTTGGCCTACAGAATTAAGAAATGTGATGACTGATGGACATGAGGCAGGTGCAATGATGAGACCAAGGTGCAATCAAGAACAACTTGCACCAATGTAGATTTGGTGAAAGAGCATGGTATGCATCCCAATATACCATGAAAGATATGGAAAAAGATATGGAAAAAGTCCCTCGAACTTCATGAAGAATTCAGGACACATTCTTTTATCAGTATTAATATTATTAAGGTATAATTGACAAAGAACATTATATTAGTTTCAGGTATACAACATGATGATTCAGTATTGTAAATATAGTAAAATAATCACAGTCCACTTAACATATGTCACCATATATAGTTATAAATATTTTTTTCTTGTGATGAGGACTTTTAAGACCCAATACATATCACTTACACTGTTAATCCTATCTATTTCATGTGGAGTTAGTATGTATGTTATAAAGAGATAATCTCTAACTTCCAAATCAACTTAATATACATTTATTATCTCTGTTCTTCAGCTCAGTATTGAAATTTGAGAAATATGTTCCCTTTGAGGTTCATATTACTAAAGGACAATAAATTTACATGCTGTAACACTAGCATATATTTATTATATATGTATCCATATTTCCATTTATCATTCTTTAAGACTGTTACATAATAAAGTGCAAATATGAAAAAGACCATTTTAATCAGAAAACCTATAGTCATATTTTTGTACAACGTCTTTACTGTTTTCCTTGAATTTTGCAGTGCTGCCATTTTCCTATTCTGAGTACTTTCATCTGTCTTTTCTCATATCCTCTCTCTGAGAGTGGAAAAGGCTACAATTATTAATGATAAATGATTAGTGAGTCTGAAAAATTGAATGAACTCTAAGCCAAAACAAGTGAAAAATTATACTATTCCTGCCAGTGAAAATCACAGCCTAAAAATATATAACTACGTGGCTGAATGAGAAAAACAGAAAGGAGCACAATAAGAAGGGAAACAGTAAAAGGAAAAGGAGAGGAGGCATATGCCACAAAGAATAAAGACATGAACTCTGGCAGTGACCTTGGCAGAGAGAATGGAATTCTGGTCTGAAATTACATACCATTCTGATATGTGGGAATAAGTTATTATAGATGCTTTAAATTAATACAAAAAGAAAACAAAAAATTGTAACTAGTTTTGAAGAATACCTTGAACACATCCTTTGAAAACTGGTGGATCAGAGAGACACTTAGTCTGCAACTATTCAACAAAGAACACTGGAAAATTTTGCCTTTTTTCCCCCCTTCTTCCCATTTTGGCTCCTAATTGTTTCAGAATTCCTGACACAATTAATTAAGTAAAAATAAGATGTAAGAGAAATTCCTACTGGCATTTGGCAATATAAATATTATGTGTATGGGGACGATGTTTTGTTAACATTCTGCAATACCCTGTTTTCAATTTCCTCCATTCTTTTATATAATAAAATGTTAGTTATGCCTGCGGATACAGGGCAAATTAGGCAAAGTTTAAAGCCCTGTCTTCCTAATTACTCGTCTTGTAAAATATCCTAAAAGGCCACTTAATTGGTTCCTTCAGAAGTTTAAATGGAAGGGCATTAAAAAATTTACATGTGACAAAATGTTTGACATGAGACTCTGAAATAGGGAAATTATACCATACCTGTCTGGTTTTATTTAGATTATTCTCTAATCTACAAGGGCAAGTATTTAGTTTTCCAGCTCTTTCTTCATTCATATTCCTGGTGACCCCCAAATAAAGGCTTTTTGAAACTCTCAGACTATTCTACTGTCTATGGGATGATAGATTTACAAATTCTTGTTAAATTCTTACTTTCTAGTGTTCAATCTTCTTTAAATTTTCTATCAGAATGTCACCCCTTATCCACATTTATATTGTATTAAAGCCAATTGAAATATCATCCTAAAATATTTACATAATGCATAAACAAAATGTGAGGTATATATAGGTGTGTGTATGCATATATATCCAGGCACAATGGAATATTATTCAGCCTTGAAAATGGAGTAAATTCTGACACATGGTACAATATGGATGAACCTCGAGGGCATGAGAGAGACTCAGAACATTCTGAGTGAAATAATTCAGTTACAAAAAGGACAAATACTGTATGATTTCACTTATATGAGGGACATACAGTAGTCAGATTCATAGGAGTGGTTAGCAGACACTCCCAGCTCAGTCTGGGAGCTCCACTGTGCAGTGGAGGGCAAGGATGGAGGCATGGCTGCCCAGGATGTGGGCTCCTGGAGGAGCTGGGTTCCTTCTTTCCAGATTCAAGTAAAACACTGCAACTGTTTTTATAAAGAAAATGATGGCTTCTGCTGTGAACCCTCTCCTACAACTGAGTCAGGTACAACTAACCCCTCTGCACACTCTCTGAACTTCTGCAGGGCCCTCACCCTCTTCTGCCCCCCACCCCACCCCACAGTGGTTCCAATTTGTGCAAAGTGCAGCACAGCAGGGGTCTCACTGCTCTCCAGTCTCTTCATGCTGCGCCTACAGCATGCCTGGGATTCCAGACCAACTGCCTCAGCTCCAGATGCTGTAGAGACTGTTTCCAAGTGAAGAGGTGAGGGCAGTAGCTCATTACTGCAAAATGAACCCAAAGTACAAGCAGAGACAGATGTAGTTCTTTTGGATGTGAAATAATGTGCAAAACTGTATCATTTTCTTGGGAAGTGGTGTTACCTTATAGAAAGAAAAATACAATTGAAACTATTTTTTTTAAGTTCATAGGAGCAGAAAGAACGGTGTTCCCCAGCAGTTGTGGAAGAGAGGGAATGGGGAATTACTGTTTAATGAGTAGAGTTCCAGTTTTCAAGATGAAAAGTGTTCTGGAGATAGACGGTGGTGATGGTAGCACACCATTGGGACTATTTGGTGCCATGGTACACTTACAAATGCTTCAGATGTTAAACTTATGTTATTTAAATTTTACTATAATTAAAAATATTTTTTAAAGATTTATGTTTTCTTGATCTTACTCCATTTATTTGTTGTCCATTTTTTTAAATATATAGAAGTAAAAATATTTCCTTGTAAGAGATTCAAGCAAGGCAGAACTTGATAGACCAAAGTAATAAATTCTTCCTTGACTTCTACTTAACATCTCCCTTCCCAGGGTCACAGGTCATGTATATTCTTCCAGTTTCTATTGTCTATGTATGAGATCGATATAAATCTTCATATATAATGTATATGTTTGACATATGTATATTATATATGTATTTCTTTTAACCTAAATGGGTCATACCATAAACGTAGTTTTCAGACTAGCTTTTTTTCATTCAATATGTCTGAGAGATGTTTCCAACTCAGTTCATATGGCTTTTCTTCATTCTTTTTAATAGCTGCATTCACTCCACGTGTGGAAATACTATCATTTATTCATTTCTCTATTGAGACATTGAAGTTGTTCTTGTCTTATGTTCAACTGTCTCACCTTGGTAAATGTCTACTCTATGCTGACCAATGTACTAAAACCTCTGCATAGAATTAGCCCAGTACCTCCACAGTCCCTAGCATGTACAAAAGTTAAATAGCATCTGAGACTTAGATCCTTCGAGGTTACAGGCCCTGACTTCTTATTAAAACTGTTCTATAAGATAGTAAAGAAAATGTATATATGTGCATACATGCTGAGTAGATAAATATGAATTATTATAATAAATAAAAGTAAAATCTTTAAGATGCTAATAGAAATGTGGTATCCAGAGCCTTGCAAAACTTTCCAAGGATAATTTTTTTCCAAGTAAGATATTTATTGCAAATCCAGGGCTTGTTATAGCAAAAATAACGAATCTGAATAACTTCTTTTCTCCTCTTAATTCCCTGCCTTGCAACCACAGAGGATATCTCAAAAACACTCTTTCAGTCTCAAAAAGAGGATAAAATGGTAGTGTGATGATCCCTGGGCCACTGAAGTATTCTTTTAAAGAAGGGAGTTCATAATGACTATTGATCTATTGGATTTACAAAGGAACTGGAGCCTTCAAACCAAGACATTAAGTTGAATGTTAGTACATTATTTATAAATGCTATAATTCTTTGAATGCTTACCCTAGGAGTAATAAGCATATGATCTTATTGAATCATGTGCTTAGTATCCTTCAAATCTATGAAGTAGATATTGTTAGCTGCACTTCACAGATAAAGAGATTGCAATTTAGAATGGCTGAGTGTTTCCTGAAAGTTATATAGTTTGGAAGAACAGAAGCAGTACTAAAGCCCAAATCTGTTGGACCCTCAAGATCAGTACTCTCAGAGCATATCACAATCCCTAGGGAATTCTTTTTCAAAGCTTTTGGGCCTGATATCTTCATAACCACAGGGTTTTGCTTGCTTTTCTAAATTCTTTTGCAAAAATAGATGAGAGAAAACAAAATATTATAGCAAAAGTATCTCCTGGCCCTCCTTCTTCCCTCCTTCCAAAAGGGAAAGAAAAGATCAGCTACAAAATCATTTCCCAGCAATGATTTAAAATTATCTAGACTCCAGGTGCCATTTGTGATGCTCATTTCTATCTTCCAACACCCCTGAGCTCCAGCCCATGTTCTCCTAGAGATACACTCACTTCCCCAGCATATATGTTTTCAATCACTGACTGCTATGGGATGGTGATCTCCCCCATTGGCTTCCTTCTCTGCTCCTCAAGAATCGAACTTCATAGAGAAAACTCAGGCTTTAAGAAGGCCAGTTAACTACTTAGAGAATTTGTGTACACAAGAGGAACAGGCTGAACTAACCCCTACTTCATGTAATAATTCATACCTGAAACAATGCTAACCCAATGCTAACTCTTGTGTAGTTTCACAATATAAATTAAGACAATATCTGACGCCAGAACATTTCTAAGGTTTTTTTAAAAATTATTTCTCAGCTTAGCTGGAACAATGTATGGTCCCATCAAGAGACCACTTGGATCTCTTATCTTATAACCTATACATGTAATGTTATGAAGAATAGGCAAGTGAAAAAAAAGTTAAATAAAAATGAATACATAGTGAACAAATAAATAGCCAAAGAGAAGGAACAAATCCATAATTTAAATCTATGATTTCTGGGCACCCAGATGGCTCAATTGGCTAAGTGTTTGCCTTTGGTTCAGGTCATGATCCCCAGGCCCTGGGACTGAGTCCCGGATCAGGCTCCCTGCTCAGCACCGAGTCTGCTTCTCCCTCCCCTTCTACCCTTCCCTTTACTCATGCTTATTCTTCTTAATAAATAAATAAAATCTTTTGGAAAAAAAACAAATCTATAATTCCTTACCCATGGGAACTCTGTTCACTGTTGTGAATATACAATTCAAAAAAGTGAGAAAAATTTAAAATAGTAGATGCAAGAACTTGAAAAACATAGCAACCTGAAGCTAGCTATTCAGTATAAAACAACCCAAATAAAATAATCAGTGAGGATATTTTTGTGTCCCATTATGGCTCATTAACTGTCATTCATTGTGATAGTCCTGAAATAGTAAGAAAATGTTTAAATAATACCAAATACATTTCTTTTGAAAAGCTAGAGAAATGTTTAACACATTTTAAAAAGGTTCCCTCAAAATTTAAATTTCAGCACTTAATGCAGATAAGCTATCTGGAAAAATCATTTACATGGATCATTTCATACCACACATACCTAAAATATTAGGTGTTTATTCCTATTGTATGGAACATTTTGTTTTTTAATGGATCACTTAGTCTTTCCTCATGACTAGAAGATAATGATTCTTGGCTTCTAACATCTGAAGAAATCATCAGCTTTTCTCTTGGAAATTCATGATGAATCAAAGACATCCATCCCTCTCTACTTCTCACTCCAGCCTGTTACCAACTAGTTCACTGTCCAGAGAGCCTACAGCAGGTTTTTATATATATACATATGAATTGGCTGCTGTCTCTAGCACTTTCCCTTTTTTCCATCTAATCTCCTCATCCTCTGAAGTAAATTTTTAAAAATAACTGAAAAAAATAAGATGAAGGCATTCCAAGATAGAAATTATAAAACAAAAATTCTTGACATTTCATTAAAGAGGTGGTCTGTTCATCATCAGTCAATACTTGAAGGAGGTAATATAATTTGCTATGGCAACTTTGTTTTCAATTCCATCAAAGTTTGATCTGAGAGGTAATGGGTCAGATGTGGAATTAAAATTCAGATAATGTCTTTATTAAGATTTAAAAGAAATTCCCTTTTTTGAATCATATAAAGCTGGTTAGGGATAGATCCTAATACAAATGATTGTTTTATTGTATTGCTTTGAGCCCCAGCACCAAGACAGTGTGATATGGAAGCAAAACAGGACTTCAAAAGGAATCAGATCTTCAGGCACAATCCTTCTGGGGGGAAAAGATCTCTTTACCGTAAATCTTGTGATGTAAGTTACAACTCAATAGTGATAAGTCAGTAACAGTGACACAAAAGAACAAAAAGCCTGACATCAAAACACAGTAATCCTGGTATTTATCTCAGTAATAAAGACTTTCTTTCTAGAAATTGTCCTATTGGCTGTAGATGCAGCCATTCAATTGTATCATTTTTGCAGAATAATCTTATTGAGTCTCTTCTTAGATGCCCAGGCCTTGACTTTACTTTATTTGCATTCTTTCAACCAAAAAGTAACAAATCTATAGCCACTGTTACAGTATTAGCCCAAGTCAAAACATCTCTTGCTTAAATGTCTACAGCAGCAACATAGCTGGTCTCTGTAGTTTCACTGACTCCACCTCTGAGACATTAATGATGTTCCCACTCCTATCCATTTCTTTCTTGCAGATAAGGTAATTGTCAAAATGTAAATTTGATCATGTCACGCCTCTGCTTACAATCCTTCAATAGATGCTAATTGCCCTCAGATGGAATCAAATTCCTTAATATGAACTAGAAAGACTCCTCAATCAAATCTCTTTATATCCCTCCAATCTCACTTTGTGCTAGGGAGGTTTATTAAGTATCTACACCTATGAGAGAAGGGAGGGAAAATTAAAATAGGGAAAAGTTGAACTACGCGATGCAGGTCTCGTGAAACCTTGGTAAACCTTCAAAGGGACACATGAAGCAAATATTTCCCATTAGAGCCATCCTTCATCAAGGAAAATTGGAACAAGCCTTTATGCACTAACTTCAATCAGTCATCGGATGTGAGCTGTCCTAGGAAGAAAGCGATCACAAGTGAAACAATTCAATGCAGCTGAGGCAGTTCCCAAGAAGCTGGGACCTGCAGGCTGTCTGCTAACTTCAGTCCCCACATTTGTGACAAAGAACTTTCTTGGAGGAGGAACTGGGTGGTGTAGGCCCTTACCATAGGTCATCCCCTGCAGCACTCCGGTATAATCCTCCATGTACATTGGGGAGCGACTCTTTCAGGATTTTAGTGGACCTCTCTTCCAGAGGGAAATCCTTTTTTTTTTTTTTAAAGATTTTATTATTCATGAGAGACACAGAGAGAGAGATAGAGAGGCAGAGGCACAGGCAGAGGGAGAAGCAGGCTCCATGCAGGGAGCCCAATGTGGGACTGGATCCCAGGACTCCAAGATCACACTCTGGGCTGAAGGCAAACACTCAACAGCTGAGCTACCCAGGCATCTCCAAAGGGAAATCTTAAAAGAGAGTTTAGTGGGCTGAAAAATAGTCTTCGCTTTTAGAGTTGTCTCAAGTCCACAACTACTAACTCATCATTTCCCTCCTCCATGATATATTCTAGATTCCTTCACACTGAGCTTCTACTTCTTCTGGCCTTGGTGGTTTATCTAGTGCATTAACCAAACCCTCATGCTTGAGCACTCAGGTTGCCTGGTCGCCATGCATTCCTTAGCCTGGAGTTGCTGCATATATTCACTTGCAGTAACATCTGAGAGAGGGACTACTGAGAGGCACTCACGGGAATCACCTGGGCTCTACACATATTCCTTCTTATCTCATTATGTAGCAGTAGGACCACCTCCTGCTCATAATTAGAGTCAATCACTCCTGTCAAGATTTTGACCTCTTTTCTTGCATGCTGGTCCTCAGATACAAGGAGTCCAAAACACGTAGCTTAATATTCAATAGTACTCTTGTTATGTCCCCTGCTAAAAGTGTGCCCTTTTGGAAGCCTACGACCTCTAATCCTTCAGAGCCCAGGGTTGTAAGAGTATGAATCACAAAGGCCCCAGTGGGTTAAAAAGTCATGGTACATGGAGCCACTCCTTCTTCTACCTCTTGTTTTCCTTAGCTGTGGGGAGTACAAGGTCTTTGAGTCAATACATATACTATGTCCTGGAGAATGGCATAACTAGAATTCATATATGTTCTTGTGAGAATGAACTACTGGATCTTCCAGGATGGAAAGAGCCCAATAATATAATCAGCTTACCAACAAGGGATGATTTATCTCCTTAAGATATTATGCCATATTTGGAGTTCAGTTCTTATCTCATTGCTGGCAACATTCATCAGAAGCAATAACTAGATGAACTTTGGTAAGTGGGAGTACATGACATTGGGCCCATGTGTGACCTCCATCTCTGTCACTGGCACTTAGGTCTCCCAACCTACCAGCATTGAGCAGGCAATGATAGAAGCTGGCTGACATCAAAACTGGTCAGGTCATATTGTCCACTTGGTTGTTTAATGCCTCTTCTGTACTAAAAGTTCTCTGGTGGGCATGAACTACTGATATAGAGAACTTTCCACTTGGTACCCAGTCCTGTGTTTATTCACAAGTTTCTACCCCAAACCACCTTGTCTCCAATCTTCCAATCTTTTTCTTTCCAAACTCCTGGTAGGCCACTTGCTTCCGCCCATAATCCATATACATTCTAGTGAGGTGCACTTCTTAAGACCCTATTGGGAGAATTTTGATCACTACTGTTTTTTCAAGGCCATTTCTGAGTGAGGCTTCATGCATTTTTGACATGTAACCACATTAAATCATTCATCTTTTATTGAAGACCTACTCTGTGCCAATTACTTTGCTAGTATTTGGAAATTAAAGAATAAGACACTATCTCTTTTCACTAGATCAGAATCTAGTGTAAATAAGAAAAAAAATATATAACATGATAAGTGATACTACCAGCATTAATAGCATGCTATTGAGGAAATAGATATAAATATTAGGTGTTTCAAAGACAGAAGTTACCAAGTAGCAGAAAGGTTATCCCACATACTGAATATGCAGAAATTCTCGAAAGTATAGTTTTAAGTAAAAGACAATTATTGTATAGCCTTCAAATCTGATTATCAGTCATAAGATGAAGTCCAGTATATATTTTGAAAAAGTTGGCAAAATAGTCCTCGGTTAATTCTGTAAATGTAGCACGCCAAGTTCTGAGCTGATGTAATTCCTACTTTTCAGACGTGGCTTCAGGGTAGCTCTCAGGCACCATCATTTCCTGCCAACACTTGAGTGAATTGCCACCATGGGAAGGTGATGGAAGATAATGCCAAAGAAGGCAAAGAGAGAAAAGAGAGAGGGTGTGCAAAAAGAAAAAAAGTACCACAGAACAATGTGTTCCTAAATAATACAGACGTGTTTGTTACAGTTTGGATTCTATGTGGTTTCTGGCACAACCCCTCAAAACAAGTCAATTAGACATAGGCAAATGCTCTCAGCATTGCAAAGTGATTGGCCAAGAATCCAAAAAGGAAATTATACCCCAATTGAGATTTTGAAATGAAAAAAAAAAACCCCAAAACTCAAGCTACTCCAAAAGAAAGAAGGCCAACAATGTTTCCCAAAAGAAACTGCTGCTCATCTCAAATTCTATGTATCAGTCTGGGTCCCTAGGTGGAAAGAAAGAACCTTAATTTAGGAAACACTCTCTGTCAACAGCAGTCACAGAGATAATCTAGACCCCCAACTAGATATTAAACCTTGCTTCTGAGGGATGTGTAGAAAGAGAAAGAAAAAGAAAAAAAGGATCAGCTAAATCCTGAATTTCTAACAGAATAAGCATTGAAACATGTGGACATGTTTAATGTCTTTAAAAAGACAAAAATTCTTAAGAAATCTGACTATGTCTATCATGGAAAAACATGGAATTATGATATTTCCAAACCTTCTTGGATTTAATCATAAAGTACCTCAGACCACCTGTATGATCACTCATCCTAATAATGAGGATCAAAGAATGTTTCTTGGTGGATTAGATGACAGGATTTGAGTGAGCTACAACAGACAAGTACAGAATTATTATCAAGGCATCATGTTCATCTTTGGCATGGCAACCATTCAACATCATCTGATAGTGAAAGATATCTCGTTCTAAAGGAAACCTTGTCCAAAGAGGAAGTGAGTTCTCACCAGTGACTGGTGAAGCACAATTATTACACAGTTTACACCAAGTAATTTATAAAAAGGCATTAAGTGAGAATCACTTAAGCACTTAAAGAATCCAGCTCCACATGCAGTAAGTTAGTGGCAAAAAACCATTCCATCCTTGAGAAATATACCATTGGAGCCCTCTCAAGTAAGTAAAATCACTGTTTAATGGCTGTGGGAACGTTAAAGGCTAACTCTTCCGTAGCAGGATTCATGGCAAAATTATCTTACACCAATACATTTAAATAGTGATCCAATATATTAAATATGCTAAAATTAAGTTTTACACTATTGTTCCTGTGAAATATGGTGTGTCCATAAAATTCATTTTCATTGTAATTATCAGTTTGATCCATGACATTAATCAATGTCAGACCTAAGTCCTGGATTATAAAATTTACTCATTTTACAAGAGTTGTTCACTGGCTCTATAAACAATGAAGAGTATTTTCAAACACCATATGCATTTCTTTTTCATGGAAGTAAGAAGACTTTCATGGAAATTCTCATTTTAGCCAAAAACTTGAAGTTAATTGCCGCATAGTCTTCAATATATATATATATATATATATATATATATATATATATATATAGAATATATATTGAATATATATATTGAATATAATATAATATGTATATATATATATATATAGCTTAGAAGAAGAAAAATGTATTAAAACTAGTGTCAAAGTGAGTTTCTAATAAAAGTTTACCTAACAAAAACATTTCTAAGGTGAAATAGTAATGTTCCTTAATAAAGTACTGATTACACAGATTGTACTTCCTAGCCTATCTGCCTGTCACCATAAATATTTGTTGCAGCATTATGGAGAACACATACTACCTGGACATAAGGTAACACCCCATGGGATTTAACCCCAACAATTGTTTACCATTACCATTTATTAGCAGAAGCAAGAAAACAAGGATTATTAAAATGAAATTAGGAACCATCAGGTTATGACTCTAAACATTTGCCAGTTAGTATGCTTTTGGCCACAAGTAACAAAGGAAAGGAATTTCCTTAAAGAAATTTAAATACCAAGAAACTTCTTAACTCACATGATAGAAACTCAAGAAAGTTCAGGTTTCAGGGCAAATTATTTAAGCACATGAACAATGTAATCAAAACTCAGGTTCATGCCATCTCTTCTTTCTTTCCTCCTTGGTTTGACCTCATTCACAGACTGACAGATGGCTGAGACAGAATCAAATCCCCATCCGGACAATAAAATAGACCATCCTCTGATGTAGATATTTCTTAGGACTGATCTCCCAGAAGATGCACCAACAGATTTCACTTCCGTGCATTAGCTAGGATAGGGTCACATTTCTATTCTTGGACCAATCAGTAGCAAGGATAATTAGCTTACCCTTAGAGGAAGTAGTTACATTACTGAAGCTAGGATGGGATCATCTTCTCTTGGAGATACATGGCTGCATATGGAAGTGCTGTAAACCTAAATCCAGGTTTTATTAGGAAGAAGAATAGACGACCAAAATAGTCATCTTTAGAGTAATGGTAACTTTATTAGAGTTGTAAAGGCTAAAATTAGGGGAAGAGATGGGTAGAGTATTGAGGGGGTGAGGATCATAGATTGAAAATCTAAATTAAGACAACAAAATTAAAAAAAAAAACACCCAATAAATGAGATTAAATCAAAGGCAAGACATCTTTCAAGAATATTCACATATCAGTATTACAAAGGAAACAATTATGAAAATTCCAGTCCAATTGATCCAGTTTATAAATGAGGAAACCAAAGCCTGAGTTTAAGTTGTTTAAGATTACATAAGAAGTCAGCAATAGATAGATATGCTAAAGTTCATGATACTCTTCCTAGAAACCAACATTCATTTCAATTCTGCCCCAACATTATGTTACATTCTTAACTGGGTATCATTTCTAGGTATAAAGATGAGTTAGTTATGATTTTTTTAAGAAAATAAAAATCATTATTCCACATTATACAAAATGCTTTTATTTCCGCACTAGGAAAGAAATGAAGCACCTTTTGTCTCTTTTGGTATCCTGTGTATTGTTGGAAACTAAATTATTATTAATAATATTGTTATCAATATTTGATAATGCACTATGTGCTGTACATCATGGCAGGTACTTAATAGTCATTATTCCTAATTTTCCCAACACACCAAAAGATAACTTAATATTCCTTTTTGAAGGTGAGCTGAGCCCCACAGGCTTTAAATCGCTTGCTAGGATCAAAATGGTCCTAGGGTAAGAATTTAAACCTAAATTAGTTTCACTTTAAGCTCTTTCAACCTAACATTCTCCAAAAGGTGTTTTCCTATTCTTTTCCTGCTAGATGCTCCATTTAAAAAAAAGATCAAATAGGGATGCCTGGGTGGCTCAGCAGTTGAGCATCTGCTTGCAGCTCAGGGCATGGTCCTGGAGTCTCAGGATCAAGTCCTATACTGGGCTTCTTGCATGGACCCTGCTTCTCCCTCTGCTATGTCTCTACCTCTCTCTGTGTCTCTCATGAAAAAATAAATAAAATCTTCTAAAAAAACTAAAAATAAATTTTAAAAGATCAAATAAATTTGGGAAATAGTATATTTTTATATCTCTCATGGAAAATAAAGATGCACAATGTAATATTTAAAAATATGAAAAATTCTACAAAAACAAATTTATTCAACTCAGTTTAACCCAGTATTTCCTATTATTTGAAAATTAAATCCTTGTTCATATGATATGTATTAATATTAAGGAAGTGGGGCAAAAACTGAAAACAGTACAACTGTTTATTCTACAGATGAATGGATAAGCAAATCATGGAATATCCAAACAATGGAATACCACTCATCTGTAAAAAGGAATAAACTATTAAGAAAATGGGGGGGGGGGGGGATAAACTATTGACACAACAAAATGGATGAATCTCAATGTAAGTATGCTGAATGAAAAAAAAAACCTACAAAAAAGAGCTTTACAAAAATAAATAAAAAATACAGAAAAAAATAGTGAGAAAATAGAAAAAATAGTGCAGGTGATGGATATTGATCTTACTGATTTTTTAGATAGATAGATCTCAAAGAATATACTTTAAATAAATACAACTTATAGTATATTATTATGTATCAATAAGGCTATTAACAACAAAGAATTAATCTTACTTATTTTGAAACTTGAAACTTGAACTTGAGGATCCCTGGGTGGCTCAGCGGTTTAGCGCCTACCTTTGGCCCAGGGTGCGATCCTGGAGTCCCAGGATCAAGTCCCGTGTCAGGCTCCCGGCATGGAGCCTGCTTCTCCCTCCTCCTGTGTCTCTGCCTCTCTCTCTCTCTCTCTCTCTCTCAAATAAATAAATAAATAAATAAATAATAAATACATCTTTAAAAAATAATAAAAATAAAAAAATAAACCCATTATTTGAAAATAAATAAATAAATGAACTTGATCCAAAATTACTTTCATCTCCATCTCCTGTGTAGCCTAAACCAGAAGCCTCAAGTACATGGAGTAGATGAGGCTGGGGGAAAGTTCTAGTTCTTCTAGTGTGAGGCAAAGATAAGGAAAAGAGAAGGCATGGCCTTTTTGTAGGACTTCCCTCTTGTTGACAGTTGATTGATATTCCTGCCTTCATTCTGGTTGATTCTGATTTCATCTGACACTGGAGACTTTGCTATTAGTATCTCCATGTGGATAGTGTGTGTGGCTTCCTCAGGGTGCTGTTGATTTTCAGCTTTTTCCATTGCTCAAGGGACCTGCTTGAAGAGCAGCCATGTCTGTTTTTGCATTCACTGGCAATAATGCATATTTCCCAACAACTCTAAGTTAGGCATTTTTCACTTTCCTCAGTTACTACCTATGCAATATACACAGATTGTTTGTTCACTACCCTCTACATTCCTCCATGTGAAGCCACCTCTCAAAACCCTTGCAGACCTGAGATTAAGAAGCAATTGTCCTGATTTTCTTCTCTAGACAAACCATTATATGCCACTTGTCCTGCAATCCCTTATATTCCTGAGAGCCCCCAGTCTTTAGTTTTTATTTTTTTACTTTATTCATTTGAGAGAGAGAGAATATATTCGTTTGAGAGAGAGTATGAGCACAAGCAGAGGGTGAGGGGGGTGTAGAGGGAGAGGTGAAGCAGACTCTTCTGTGAGCGGGGAACTCAATGAAAGGCTTGATTCCAGGACCCTGAGATCATAACCTGAGTCAAAGGCAGATGCTTAATTGATTGAGTCACCCAGGCACCTGGAGTCTTCAGCCTTTAAAAAGCAGACACCAGACTCTTCATTATCTAGGCTGTTAAACTCTCCCCTTCCCAGAGTGGAAGGAGAGCAATTTAAGACTACATATTATACTCCTGGCCCCTCTAAATTTTTCCCCAGAACTCTGGAGAATTTTAAGCTCAGAAAGCACCTATTAAGGTAAGAGAGCTCCATTTCACCTTCTTAAAGATACCACCAGTTTTCATAAGTTATATTCTTGGGTTCCTCTTCACTTAGCTTCAGTAAGGAAGTAAAGGAAGATCTTTCGCCCACAAGTATTTTATTCCACAGTAGCATTGACAGCAGTCTGATTAACAGATTTGTTCTTAATTTTTCTTGGACACAAAACTGTTTCTTATTTTCCAGAATTGTTAGCATTTATGTGTGGCTATGAGACTGAATTCCTTACAAGTAGAAGTGAACTGAACTGCTTTTAGCCAAAGCCCATGAAAATCTCTAAGAAATCTCTTTCTATGTCTTTTCCCCACCTTTAGGCTGGATATCAAGAGAGCAGAGAAGATAGCAGAGCCTTCAGGAACCTGGGTCCCTAACTGAATACATACAGCCAAATCCCTTTTCCCCAAACTCAATCCACATAACTGTTAAGCCAGCAGAAATAAGCTTTTATTCTTTTAAAACTCTAAAGTTTTTATATCTGTTATAGTAGTTAACCTAGCATAGCTAGTACAAAAGAGGTATTGGAGTATAATATTGCCTTTAACAAAAACATTGTCTAATCAGGCAGCAAGTGGTAACAAACAGTATTAAAGCTAGAAAGATGGAGACTCATGGTAGGAATGCAGTGGCCAAATAATCTGGAGGAACCATCTCCTGCTTGTAAACAGGTAAACATAGCACCTGACCCAGTCATCCTAGATTCTAGAAGCAATTTGGAAAAGTAAGAATAGTACAGTATCTTGGCTTTTACTAAGTGTTTTTAACAAGATATTGCCAGAGAGAAATGAGATCAGGAAAGACTTGTGTAGTCTGCAAACAGAAATGAAAGGGAATAGAAAGAATCCAGAATTCTAGACTCTCAAAAATTCAGAAGAGATAATTCTTCCTGAACTCTAAATATCTTTAAAAAAAAACAAAAGATAGGTCCTTTGAGTAACTGAGGCCCAATAAGACTTAGTTGAACAAAGAACTCAGCTCCGCTTTGAGATTGAATTAAGACTAGGGCATTTCTACCCCAAAGAGCTGTTTCCTATAGCCTCAACATAGTTTCTCTTAAGCTCCAAGCTGAGAGAAGCATGGAGAAGAGGCAACATGGGCACAAATCAGATTTGAGAGTTATATTTGAAGAATTTAGGATGGTGCTTATCAGCACATGGAAATGATTAAAAGCAAGAGATTAAAAATCTCCTTAAGGTATTGAGGGCATTGTATTACCAAAGAAACCATACATGCCTTTGGCTTTTCAAGTCTTCAGACAATCCATGGGTGCTCAGATTTAACTGAAGAGGAAATGGGCTGCAAAATCTGAACAACACCCAATGAACATATACCCAGACAACTTAAGACGTGGTCGCGAAGGATGAAACACAAGAAGGAACCACCCAAGGAGGAGAGAAAGGGGCCTTATGGAGCAGTGTTCAGTAGTGGTTCCCCTGAAGGTCAGAATAAGGGTCTAATCAAGATTTGCCACAGAATAAGGCCCTTATAATGCGTGCCCTGCAGGAATTCACTATTACTATTTACCAGACACAGCTGTGTATCTTTCATTTTTCCTCATTTGGACAGTTTATTGCTGTTATCCTGTCTCTGCTTCATGATTATATATGGAAGCAGGGGGTGAACAGTACCTGGAAGAGATTGCTCCCTAATCAATCCATTTATTTTCCTTCTTCTTCCTGAGTATGCAGTTAGGCTACAGTTCCTAGATCCCTTTGCAATTAGGCAGACTCGCAAGTAAAGGTTCTACCCAAAGATTCCATTGAGTGGAAGTGATATATATCATCACTTCAATGTTTGGCCTATGTTACTGAATTATATCCTCCTCATACTTATATGTTGGAGCTTTAACTCCCAAGACCTTAGAATATGACTATATTTGGAGATAGGACCTTTAAAGGGTGATTAAGTTTAAACGAGGCCATTAGGGTGGGTCCTAATTCAATCTGATATCCATATCAGAAATGGAAATTTTGACGTACAAAGAGACATCAGGGATACATACACACAGAAGAAAGATTATGTGAGGACACAGCCAGAAGGCAGACATTTACAAGCAAAAGAGAGACCTCAGATGAAACTAAACCTGCTGACATCTTGATCATGGACTTATAGCCACCAGAACTGTGACAAAATAAATTTCTGTTGTTTAAGCCACCCAGTCTATGGTGGCATTTTATTATGGCAGCCCTAGCAAAATAACACAACCCATGAAATCCTCGCATGTGCAATCTTCCATGTTCTCCCTTTCTGCCTGGCTGGAATGGAGATGATACTCCTCCCCCCAGGAACTAGTGTGGAAGCCATGTGCTAAAAATGGCAAAGCTACAAGCTGAAAAGAGTGCCTTAAGGAAAACTATCCAACCAAGAACACCCACATTGTTCAATTACATGAATGAAAAAATAAAATTTTATTTTATTCTGAAGTATAAAGTTTTGTCAGTTATAGCAGTTAGCATCACTATCAACTAGTACACCCTACAAGGCTGATGATTCCCTTTCCTCTCCCCAGTTCTCTTCTTAGTCACTGTTGGCAGAGGGTAGTGTGTACTTTTCACCTCTTAACAAGCCCTGTGGGAATATGGCTGGCTTCTATTACATACTGGCTTTCGAAGTAAGATACTTAGCACCTCTTGTCCACAATTTGAGGCCTTAACCACAACTCTGGGACACACAGAATTTTCCACTCAATATCCTCTAACATATTTTAAAAATAAATCTCTTAAGGTAAAAGAAATAGAAAATTCACAAATACATTAATAATAAAAATATATACCAATTACATTTCAATCAAATGAAATAATTTTTTGTTATTTAGGAGGAAATGAGGATATTATTTTTCAAAAAACTACTTTTGTCATAAATAACCCCATATAACTTTTATTTTTCAATACTGGAATATAGAGATCACAGTCCAGCTACAGGCATTGTTAAGGACCTTGAGCTCATGAAATGAGATTTTCTCCCCTCATCTTCTACCCATGCTCCTTAGAAATAATGAAGAAGTAGGAATAGCAAAGCTATAAATTACTCTTTACATTTAAAAATCGTTTATTTATATATTTATGTAGTGAATATCATGCTTCTTGCCTGATCATTGACTCTAAAAGATGGCCTAAGTAGGGGCTCCTGGGTGGCTTAGTCAGTTAAGTGTCTGCCTTCCACCCAGGTCAGGACACTGGGATGGAGCCCCTCATCAGACTCCCTGCTCAGTGGGGAGACTGCTTCTCTCTGTCCTCCCTGCTCATGCTCTCTCTTGCTATCTCCATCACTATCTCTGTCTCTCTCCCAAATAAATAAATAAATAAAATCTTTAAAAAAAAAGATGGCCTAAATATCTCTGAACCAATATATCAGATATCTTTAAAGAAATTATAGTGAAATTCAGAGAACTTGTCTTATAGTTAGAGATTAGAATGAATTAAAGATACTGTAAACATTAAGCCAACGTCAAAGGAAAATTGGCTCTGTATGTGCTTAAGTGATGATGATGGAAAGCAGTGAATGTGGAGGAACAGTTGAATATATGAATACCCACAGGAAAATGAAGATTAACAGAACCTATGGAGGACAATGACCCAGTATTACCAAACAAAGCCATCACTGGACATTTAATATGGTATAGTCCTCTTTTTTTGGCCCTGGAAATGAGCAGAAAGACATCTTGACATCTTATAGTTCTTAAGCAGGGTGACAATATTCTCAGTTTGCCCTAGATGGTCCCAGATTATTGTAAAAACCGTACCCCTTTCGGTGATAAATTTTATGAACATATATTTATCAGAAAGATAAATTATAGATACAGTGAGAAGGGATAGAAGAAAGGGTTCCTTAAAAAAACTTACAAGGAGCACCTGGGTGCCTCAGGAAGTTTAGTGTCTGCCTTTGGCTCAGGTCATGATCTCAGGGTCCTAGGATCAAGTCCTGCATTGGGTTCTCTGCTCAGCAGAGTCTGCTTCTCCCTCTGCCCTTTCCTCCTGCTTGTGCTTGTTCTCTCTTTCTCTCTCTTTCTCTCTCTTTCTCTCTCTCTCTCTCTCTCAAATAGATTTTTAAAATCTTTTTAAAAGTTACAGGAAGATTTTCCTTGTCATTATATTCCTCATTTCTAGAAGAATCATATCTTCTTTTTTACATGGTTCTTCCTAAAAGTAGTTTTAATAGTCTGCTCATGCTGCTATATCAAAGTACTATAGACTGGGTGAATTAAACAATAGCAATTTATTTTCTCACAATTCTGGAGGCTAGAAGTCCCAGACCAAGGTCCAGCAAGGTCAGTTTCTGGAAAGATCTCTCTTTAAGTTGTAGACAGCTATTTTCATGCTATGTCCTCAAATGGTCTTTTCATGGTGTATGGCCATAGAGAGAGAGTGAAAGATCTCACTCTCCTCTTTTAATAAAACCACCAATCCTATTGGATTAAGACTCTATCCATATAATCTCATTTAACTTACCTGCCTCCAAAAGCCCTATCCCAAAGTCACATTCAGGCTTAGGGCTTCAACATGTGAATTTAGGGGAACACAATTCAGTCCACAGCAGTGGTTATGGTTTTCGAGGCACACCTGTGAATTTCTCTCCTATTATAGTACCACAGCTTAAGTGGAAAAGTCAGAGTTGTACTTAGATTTTTTAAAAAATTTGCTCCTTTGCAGCTGCCACAGCATTTGACCAAATTGACCAGTATGCGCTGGTTCATTAGAAGGCAGTACAATGACTTTTGACATATGCTTATTTTTCATCTTAGGGTAGGTTATAATTGATAATTGGATTAAGTCTGTATGGTTTAGAAAATTACAGCTTGTTTATATTGAACAATTACATATGAACCATGATATGAGAGAGTGGGCGCTGTCTTGTGTGTCTTTTCTCTCTTTATAAAGCGAATCTCCATTCTTATGTACCTAGTTTCTGAGATTACTTCTCAATTTTATCATAATTGCCTTGAGATGGACTCCAATAAAAGAAATCTGATCACAGTAATAAACCAAAATTACAGCTCAAAGACCATGGAAATGCTGAAGTTCAAAAGCAAACTAAGAAGAATGGAAGTCTTTCTACTGGAAGGAAAAAAAGAAATCTCTTGTACAGATAGGAAATGTAATTTTAATAAAATCATTAAATGTACAGGAGCTCCAGGCAGTAGCAAATTCTACACTTTGTATTTTGAGATTAGACAGATCTTAAACTCATAAAAAGTCTCGGCTTTAAGATAATAAGGAAGCAAACTAAAGAAATGTCAAAAATTCTAGGAAAATCTGGGTTATTACAAACCAGGTTGCATAATATTACTGACAAGTCTATCCAGATCTATTGATTTGGGGACAAGAGGTAAAAAAAAAAAAAAAAAAAAAAAAAAAAGTTAAGGAAAGTAATAATGTGACTTGAACAGAAGTAGGTCAAAGCCTTATAGGCATGGCTATTTGTATGGACAGACAACAGGAAATAACAAACTCAATACAAGGAAAGATAACAGAGTTTCATCTAAGTAGTATGTTTTGACATCTTGCATTCCCAACAGAAGTTAGAGTAGAAGATGTTGAATGCACGGGGAGGTAAAGGATGAAGGAATTTTAGAACAAAAATTATAGGTAATCCCAGAGAGAAGGCAAAAGCAAGAAGTGTTTAAATACTATCTGCCAATGAAAGTTAGGGATGAACTTGTGAGTCCCTGGATCATACCAAATTTCCTCATTGCCAATTTCCCTTCTGACCTCCCCCTCTCACTACAGAGAACAGGAAGCTCATGATTGCTGATGCAGGTCACAAATGAAATAATAAAATGTTGTGAAAGAAACTTCCTGTGGTAGGACACTGCCATTGATGCCTACTGAAATTGCCTTGCTTTTGAAAAGCGAGTATAATAAAATCTTAGCAAAATCAGAGAGGAAATCCAATAGTCTTGGATTTCATCAACCATCTCTTCCCTAGAACAGGAAGCATCCTTAACCCAGATAGAGAGAATAGTTACCTGAACCAGGGAGAGAAGGGAATCCTCTGCTGATGGAGCCAGAGAAAGAACCGCAATACTTCAGGTAAGAGAAAGCTGGAATCTTCACAGGCATGTGACTTTACCCAGTCTCGATTCGCCTTCAAGCTCCTCTTTGCTTTTTACTTTCAATTTGCTTAGCATTTTAGACAAGTCGGCACCATTAGGTGAACCCAAAATAGGAGCATGCAAAATATTATTAATTCAAGAATGTGTAGTTTATGCCTAGGAAATAGGATCAGGGGGTGCTAGTCTCCCTTAGAGCCATCAACCATGGTAATTCAGCAAGGGCTGTAAAAGTAATTGCTCCCACAGCTATCTGCAATGCTTCTCTTGTTGTTTATATTAGAACAGTTCACATCTATCTTGTAAGCCTTGATCCATGCTTCAAGTCCTCACTGATCTCTGTTGACCGCCTTACTAACAATCTCAGCCTTTTATGGCAGGGGCACTGGTGATTATTCAACACATAATTTGTTGAATGCCTTCTTTACAAGAGACTGTTGTTAAGCACCTTCACATTTGCTTATAAGCTCTTCGAAGTAGTATTTTTTTCATCTTTTCATCCCTTTCAATGACACCTTCAGTGTCTTGCTGTGTGTACACTATACATATTATTAATTCCATAATACTCTAAAACATTATTGAAAGTAGAATGAACTTATGGGGTGACTTATGTGTGAGCCTGGCTACAGCAACTTTCCCTGAGCTTCTTTTGTGAGATTTCTCATTCTTTCTCTTTAAAAAAAAAAAAAAGATTTTATTTATTTATTCATGAGAGACAGAGAGAGAGAGAGAGAGAAAGAAAGAGGCAGAGGGAGAAGCAGGCTCCATGCAAGGAGCCTGATGTGGGACTCGATCCCAGGTCTCCAGGATCACACCCTGGGCTGAAGGCAGGCACTAAACTATTGAGCCACCCAGGGATCCCTCTCAGTCATTCTCTAAGGATTTATTCATATGTTTCCCTACAGAAGTGTTCAAGAGCATCAGGAAAGTCTCCATTGTATGATCTGGGCAAATTAACTAACATATCTAAGCCTCTGTTCTTTCTTCTGTAAAATGAAGGTAATAATATCCACTTCACATGATTTTTTAGAATAAATGAGATAATATACATGAAGTTCTTATCTCTATGCCCAGTCCAGTAAGAACTCAATAAATATTTACTATTAGTATTTTAGTATGTAATCTCTGATTAGTCTCTGTAATATCCATGTTGATCCTTCTGCTGTTCTCAAGTTTTCCTAGATTTTTTACAGTCACTGTGGAGTTCCTACTCAAGCTCCAATCTCAAATGCCTAAGAATTCCTCCCTCCCTCATTTCCATATCCAGTCAAGCAATTCCAAACCTATCCTGAATCTGTCTACTTCTTCCTAGCTACACCACTAAGACGCATGTCCAAACTACCATCTTCTCTCACTTCCATTATCAAAGCAGTCTCCAAAATGCTCTCCCTGCTTCTATTCTTTCCAGTTTTGGTATATGTGCTGCCAAAGCGAGGATTCCTTGCTTCTATTCTTAATTAACCCTCTAAAAGGTCTAGTCCACTTATCAGCCAATGATCTTATAAACCTAAATTATATCATCTGATTCATGTTATTAAAGTTTTCCAGTGGCTTCTTTTTTTTCCCCCCCAGTGGCTTCTGATCACAACTGTAATTAAATCCAAGGCAACACTTCTTTGTTTTCTCCAAATGTACCTCTCACATTGTCACATTGTCAGCAGGCCTTCGTACCAGCTGCTATTCCCAAGGAGAATGTCCTCCCACATGTTTACCAATGTCTCTCTCTCTCTCTTTTTTAGATCTCAGACTAAACACCATTTATTCATAAATTCATTTATTCACCCAATAGAGAGTGGCCACTCAAACACTTTTTTGTTTGAACAAGTTGCTGGTCACTGTTATTTATTGATAAGCACTTACCACCTTTCCTTCTGCAAAGCACTATACTCTATTGCACAGTGACTTATAGTCTAAAGGACAAACACAAGCCTGAATACCCATTGATTCCTTCTAAGATGCATTTCTCATTGGGGTTATTTTCCTATCATCAGCATGCAGTTAACTCTGATGGTGACAGAACTGCTATAATCTTTATTTATTTTATTTGCCTGACAGATGGTTATTGACTTTCCACATACAAAGTACATGAAGATGTCCTAGGAGGTGCTGGGAAGAAATGTCTTGCTCCTTTCCTGACTGAGGCCTTCTTTGTGTCAATTATGGTTCCCAGGACCCTCAGGATACTGGGTTGAGTGATTTGGAAAGCCTTGCTCTTACAGAATTATATTCTAATAGAGGAAAATAGATTATGATTAAGTAGAGAACATGAAAAAAATTTTAAAAATTCAGGAAGAACTACATAGGGCAATGTGATAAATTGTGACTTCAACAAAATTTAATATTCTATTAACAAAACCTTCAAATATATTGGATACAAATAAGGGGAGAGAACTCCAATGACCTACATACCTCTACAGACATACTACCTAAATGTTCAGCTAGAATAGAAATTCAATAGAATTTCTTTCCTTTAGTTTTTTTCAGATTTGCCCTGGGGTGTTTCAAGTGATAGATATGCCTTTTAATGAGGTGGTTCTACTAATGAAGTTCTCAAAAGTGGATATCACTAACACAAATCAATGTGTGTCTATGTTTGTAACACATCTCATAACGTTTCCTTAGACCTTGATAATGCTCTCTCCAAATGTTCATATTCCTTACATTTTTATAAAGTAGTCATTTTTTACCATTAATTTTCCTCTCATTTTATGCATAGATGGATCACAGCAATAGCACCAACTGAAATAAATTTTCAGCTTGGAACAAATTTGTAGAATGATCTCTCAACCTCATTCAAGCTCGGAAGAAATCCAGTTCAGGTTGCCTTTCATCATCTTTGATGTTTATTCTAGGATTTCCATCATCAAGAGTAGGCCAGGGCAGACTTAGCCACATTGACAAGCAGAGCTCAATTTTTCAAGGGACTAGGGAAAGAAAACTCCCCAAGTGTTAAAATGGTTTCTGATCCCTAGGTGAGTTTTTAAAATTATAAACAGAGAAACATCTAATGCAAGCTTTATTGGCAGAACATTCAGGGGCATATTTTTCAAATTGTATAAACAATATGTAATACTTCCTTCCATTATGTATTTTTAAACTCTATATCAGTGGTATATAATCTTAAAAGGAGGAGGAATTTCATAGTTAAGCTAAACCATCACCCTTGGAATGCATGATTCTGCACAATGAGTATTTCAGAGTAATCACTTCCTGCATATCAGAATTATGAATAATAATCCATCTAATTAGAGTCATATTTTAAGTTTTATGGTCTTTATTTAAATAAAAATGAGCTAGGCCCCTTTTGACTTGCCTACAAACCCTTTTCATCCATGATTATCCCATGCCTTTAGTCCAATCTATACCACCTGACCCCACTCTGAGGTTTATCTACAGGAAAGGCATATCTGAAGGGTCATGTCCTTTTATAAATGAATTTCAGTGAAAAGAGACCCAAGAGGTACCTTTTATGTATTTATAAATGGGTTTCTTAGCCCCTTATAAACATATCTTATTACTACTAATGATTTCTTTTTTACAGGAGTTTCTTCCAGTCTGCTTCTCATAAAGCATATGGATACAATATGACAGAGCTTCTGGGGAAACATTCTTTGCATTGTACTGACACCCTTGCCTTAATCAATTATAAGGAGATCTCCATCCTTTAATCAAGAACCAGAAATATAGCAATTGCAGGCTAGAGAGTTTTGGCTCTTACAATCTAGAGGTACACTTTGCCAATTTTGTGAACTTGGGCAAGATGCTTAAACATGCTATGCCTGAATGTCCTTATCTGGAAAATGAGGTTATTAAAATGCCTGCCTTATAGCGTCACTATGAATATTAGACAAGAAAATATTTGTGACCTGCTTACAATGACACTGGGATATAGTTAGTGCTTAACAAATGTTGGCCAATATTAAACAGTGCAGGCATTAGAAAGTGTAAGAAGTCGTGTGCCAACAATAGTGTTAGAAGAGTGGTAAGAAAGAAAAGGAAAAGCTCTATGTATTCAAAGACTGTTTTTGCTCAGTGCTGCTTTGACTTGTAGCTGTGTATAAATAGGTATAAAATTATAAAAATATAAAACTATTATACAAATTACTCTAAGAAAAATAACCGATAACTACAAGACTAAAACTCAGGTTTGATTCCCCTTTTTACATTGAAATAATTGTTTATAATACAGTTTGTCAACTCAACTCAAGGGTTCTTAGAAATACAAGTAATAGTTTATAACTAAATAGTAAGTATATAATCTCATATCCATAGTGCAGATTAAAAATATGAAGGACAAAAGAAAAAGATACTGAGAATCTTAAAGATTTCACAGAAAAGTGTTTTGTACTAAATGGACACCTCAAAACAGAAAATTCCATCCAGTAATGCTTTCAATACTCTTGAATCCCTCCCCCACACACACATACATACCTTCAAAAAAAGATTTGGTTCATTGGGTGTGATTTAACACATGGGTCAATGGATTAACTCTTAAAGTTTAAATAGTGCAAATTTCCAGTTGAGTTAGAATTTCTACCATCAGAAAGGCAAAAAGGAGCAGATCAAAGGCAAATAATGTGAGTGAACCCAGCTGGAAAGTCACTACAATCCATTTCATAGAAACAGTCTACTAAGTAAATGATGGTATATATATATATATATATATATATATATATATATATATATATATAATCTCCACATGTTTAATCCTGCCACAGGACAGAAGATTTACCCTCCTTTGGTTCCAAGGTTACAGGTTAATAATCCCTACCCTGACTAGTTATATGAAAATCCAGCTGAACTTCTAATGTATAAATTAAATTGGCACTTAGCCTTAGCACTTGGCACTTAGTTTAAATGACTCCTTCCCAGGAAAATATTCCTTTAATATCTTATCTGAAGAGGTCTCCTCTGGTTAGTCCATTATTGCAACCTGTTCATTGCTTCAGAGCACTTACCACAATATAAATGTATTCGCTTGTTTATTCATGTATGTTTTCATTTAGTGTCTTCCACCCAACTCTATGACCACTGATACCATATGTGTTTAATTCACCTTTATACATCAAGTATATACTACAGCACTGAGCACACAGCAGACACTCTTTGTAGATCAACTCAATACAGAGTGAAGTTCTGCAACAGGTAGACCTAGCCAAATTTGCAAACATCACAATTTTACAGACATCATGGCTTATGGTTGGCCAACGGGATAGCAGCATAAACTCATTAAATACAGTTTGAGTTAGTTCCATTTCTCTTTTGTATACCGCCATTTTTTTTACTTTTTTTTTTTTGCACCTAATTGCTTCTTTTACCTTCTTTTGTTAATGCAGATTTTTAAAAACAACTGAAATGATAATGTCTCTTGCAATGGTTTTTGTTAAAATTTTATTATTAAACAACTTCCAAATACACATTTCCTCACTATCTATAGGGAGTGGATGTCTAAACTCCTAATAAAAGGATAGACTTCAACCTCTCTCTTTCTTGCCCACATGATGAAGAAAACGAGTTCTCCAGCAAATCAGCAGGTGTGGAATTGAAGTATTTGCTGAAACAAGCATTGGTTTAGTCTTAAGCACAGCCAAATCTCTTTCATCAGAATAAGTAGGCCTTCACTTGAATTTGTATTTCAAGTTAGAAAAAAAAATGCTTGTGCCTTTTTAATTTCTAGCATTATAAAAGTCTACATGAACTAAATTAAATAACTCCAGCTGCTTGTACCCAATTACTGAAATTGAACAAGAAGAAATATAATTTGTGGAGAAACAAGATGAATATATAACAACCCCAAATCCAAAAGCAATGTCAGAACAACTTCTCAGCAGTTTCCAAAACATCACCAAAGGTCTTTCTTTGAACCACTGATTATACAGCCATGGGATAAGGTCGTCCTGAGAAGACAGATGCATCATGGAGACTAATGTATTGGTACTGTTTGAACTCAAACTGAGTTTTAAGAAGTCACCTTAGACTCAGCGAATTACTTCTTGAATAACAACACCCAACCCATTTGGCAATATGTTTTGTGGAAATCTTGCAATTGTAACTTATAAGTAAAGTATGAGCAGTTACAGCAAGTTGATTTTTTCCAAAAATTGCATATTCTTATAGAAAAACATCCCTGAGGACATTTTTGGTAGGAATCTTACAACTTTGTACTGCTTGGGAGTTGAGGAAATTGATGCTTGGTGAATTGATGCTTTAGTTATGTTTTCCCAATTCAATTTCCTCCAATTCCCTAGGGAAATCAGAAACTGTAGTATGTTATTCCTTTCATAAGTGAATACTTTGACATGTTAGATGAGTAACGACAAATAAGTCTGTCATTTCTTTTGACCACTTTATCATACCAAGATGAATTTTATGCAACATAAATAAAACTCAAAATAGAATTCAATTAAGAAAATAAATCATAGGGGCAGCCCGGGTGGCTCAGTGGTTTAACGCTGCCTTCAGCCCAGGGCCTGATCCTGGAGACCTGGGATCGAGTCCCACGTTGGGCTCCCTGCATGGAGCCTGCTTCTCCCTCTGCCTGGGTCTCTGCCTCTCTCTCTCTCTCTCTCTCTCTCTCATGAATAAATAAATAAAATATTTAAAAAGAAAAAAGAAAATAAATCATACAGCTACTGAAAGTATCAAGAGCAATAGCTGATACTCACTGAGATACTTAGGACTCATAAGTCAGAATTATTGTCTTGTTTAATTTCCTTCATATCATTTTTCATTCTCTGTAATGGACTTGTTTATTTATTAGTTACTTGTCCTGCCTGCTGTAGCTCTCACTCTAACCTCCCTCTTAATCACAATACTAGCCACAAGAGCACAGGCAGTGTGTCCTGTTACCTTCTATAACCTGAACATAGCTAAAGTTTTCAATAAATATTTGTTGAATCAATGAATTTGTAGAATGCAATAGGCATTGACTGCCAGCATGAGGAAAATCTCTCGACTATTAAATTATTTCATTCAATAGAGCTAAATTGGGTTGAACAGAATCCCCTCAAAAGCCATCCAAGTCCTAATCTCTAGTACCTGTGAATGCCACCTTAGGGGGAAATGGGGTCTTTGCAAATGTAACTAAGTTAAAAAATAATTCTGCATGTAAGGTAGGCCCTAAATTTGATGAATGATGCTCTTATAAAAGAAAGAAGAGGCAGTTCTGAGACACAGGGATCATTTGAGAGAACTTCATATGAAGATTGATGTGGAAATTGAAGTGATGCATCTGCAAGTCAAGGAACACCAGTTTCCTTACAGCCACCAGAAGCTAGGGGAGAGACATGGAATGGAGCTCCTCCAGAGCCTCCAGAAAGAACTAACCCAGATAATACCTTGATTTTGTAATTCTACTTTCCAAAACTTGGAGAAAATGAATTTCTATTGTTTTAAGCCACCAAGTGTGTGGTAATTTGTTGCATCAGCTGTAGGAAACTAAAACAAAAACAAGTTGACATCATCATTATTTAACTTACTCTTTCTTATAATGGCAAAGAGGAAAGATCTCAACTGGCCATTCATCAGTGTGTGATGAAAAGAGACTATAAAGGAAGCTTTCACTATAGCATTTTGTAATGAACAGTAATGAAAAATCAAGAGGCAACAGAAGTAGCAGTTTGGCTAGGTAATGGACAGATGAAGCAGCGTGAGGCAGAGATGCCAGGCATCCACATTCAAATCTTGGGCCTACCATTGACTAACTAGGTGCCTTGGGCAAGTTATTTGAACTTTTCAACTCTCCTCTGGAAATTGAGGGTAATAATGGTATTTACTTTCTAAGGTGATTGTGGGAATTAATGAGAGTAAAATACTACAGCAGTGCCTGAAACTCAGGAAGTGCTAGTGATGAGCCTCTTAATCATAGCTTAAGAGAACACAGTTATGCAAATAGAGCATGGGATTAATACTAGTTGAAGGCAGCATGAAGAGATACACCAAGAAATATGTTACTGATTTTTAAAAGTTTCCAAATTGAAAACACAGGTTTTAAAATCCTATGGCTTAGGATTTCTTCCTCCTTTTTTCTTACTCTTTTGTCTAGCAGTTCTTTCTGTCTGAAAAGAAATGCTTCCTCTGACCTTTTATTCAAGTCTCTCCTTTTAGCCTCCTTATGACCTTGGGAAAGGAAGGAATTGGAGCAAATGTAGAAATCACAGTTCCTATCTCCCTTCTATATTAATGACAGAAATTAGGAGCATTCCATTTTAGAGCTTTAGAAATTCATTCAAAATCATATAATTAAACTCCTTTGTTCATGGATGTCCAGAGAGTTTATGAAATTCATAAGAATACTAGGCTCTGTAAGGGCAAAGAATTTGGGTATCTTACTGACTATGATATACTTATATGCTGGCATTGGTATTGTATATAAAAACAGACAAATGAATAATTGACAAATTAGTCAATGCCATCACCACTAGTATTGTAGAGTATTGTATTAGTTCCATTAGAAGATAGAATAAAATGTATGATAATACAGTGGAAAACAAATACATTGACATATTCACATCAACTTAAAGTATATAATATTATTACTATTGATTATTTTTATATTGGAGAGACAAGCCCTGATATTGCTGAAGGTGGATCCACCTCATCAGAATCTATGCAAATAGGGGCATCAAAGTGGCTTAACTGTTTAAACTTCAGACTCTGTTTCAGCTCAGGTCATGATCTCATTGGTGGAGAGATTGAGCCCCATCTCAGACTCCGCACTCAGTGGGGAGTCTGCTTGAGATTCTCTCCTTCTGTTCCTCTCCACACTCATGTGCATGCACTCTGTCTAAATAAATAAATAAATAAATAAATAAATAAATAAACAAATCTTAAAAAAAGAATCTATACAAATAATAAAGGTGATTTTATAAGCCTAGAGCCACTTAGACTAACACACATATTATATTTCCACCACCTTTTCTCTTGCTTTGTTAGGTTCCTTTCAAGAAGGTATTAGTAGAATATCATCAATTTCCAAAATTGCCAGATTCCCTCTTTATTTCATCTGCAAGATATGTGTAACCATCTCTTCTTTCTTTCAGAGGGAATCAGTTTGTATCCATATTCCAGAAAGTGATATTGGGAGGTTGGAGAGAGTGGGAGGTGGTAGGAAAGTAAGCCAGAACCAGCAATTTCAACTTATTTGCTTTTTTGTTGCATAAGTGTGGCAGCCAAGACCCAAACAGCTCTGGCTCTCCCACTAGTGTGCAGTTTTCCCATCACTCCTCTCTCGGTAGAACTTTGATCCCTGAGCATCACTTGCAAAGTAATTTATATTCAGGTGTTTAACATCCTTTGTAGGAGTTCTGTTTCTGGGCTCTCCTAACGAATATCGAGGGAAACTACACAACTTTACCATATTAATTTTAAACTGCATGAGTCTACTTTTTGCCTTTTTTTTTTTTTTACTTTTTGCCTTTTTATCTGATATTTGCCTCACTAGAAAATCACTTCAGACCCATCACCAGGTTACAGTAGTATCCTATACTGTATCCGCTATCTTCTAAGTGGAGTCCTTTAACCCAGGATTCAAGTTGGGTAAATGGGGAAAGGATTAGGCATCTACATAGAAAATGATTTTCATTAAAATACATGAAAACCAGGATTTTCTCAAATTTTTATTCTTCTTAATTTACTTCAAAGAGAAAAAAATGACTTCTTTTTGAACCAAATGTTCTGGATCCAGATCTCAGAGATATCAGGACACCAACAGGGGAATACTCATGAAGAAGCGTTTAAATATCAGAATAAATGATCAGTAGAATCGGATCATTTTCACTATATTAGGAGCCACTCCATGGCCCCCAGTATTCCTTCACACTTATATAAAGGAAACTCCTTTTATTTGCTAAAATACTGTCTTCTTCTATAGTCTAAGATCTTTTATTTATTTACATATATTTTCTGGAAATTCAGAGTGGAAAAAATAATTGGATTCCAAGAAATTAGCAGGTTACAAACTCAGACATGTTTTCCAAAGAAAGCTTTCCCCATAGCTAAGTTTCCTACCCTGAAGAGACAGGAAGAAAGACTTTAAAACTGGGTTTAGGTATCCCTGCGTGGCTCTGTGGTTGAGCGTCTGCCTTTGGCTCAGGGTGTGATCCTGAGGTCCTCAGATGGAGTCCTGCATCGGGCTCCCTGCAGGGAGCCTGCTTCTCCCTCTGCCTGTGTCTCTGCCTCTCTCTGTGTGTCTCTCATGAACAAATAAATAAATAAATCTTTGAAAACAAAAAACTGGAGTTAAGCTTTTTCAGAACATTGACACCACCAGTCAGCTATCAAGCTTGTAACAAAACCAAAAATTCTCCCTGTTCCTTTCCCCCATCCATCTCTTACTCTTGAGTTTCCTTCTTGGTGAAGTAGAATAATACAATCAGTAGAATGTGTGCTTTTAAAACTTTTTTGCCAGTTTTGCCAATGACAGGCTTCATGCTGTCACAGATGTTCTCTCATTAGTTTATATTTAAAACTAAGGGTAAATATCTGGGAGTTTCTGCTTAGAATAGGTTTTCATGTTGTGGCTACTGGACAGTCTCCTGTCTGTAAAGCTCACTTGTATCTTGGTCTCTTCAGCACTATGAGTTCATCAAAGAAACTTCATCTCTAACTACTCCTTTTACAATTTTAACCCCAATCATGACTCTTTTTCAGAACTAATTTGCTTTCTTTTACAATATTTAATTTTTCTTCTTTTCCTTATTATTTACATCTTGGGCAGTCCTTTGGAATAACAAGCTTACAGAAAAGACTAACAGGGAACAAATGTCCTTTTTAAAACAGACTAAGCCCCACGCCTAGAAAGAATAATAACATTCACTACAGATTAGCTTTGTGCTACTCTGATCAAAGAACTGGGTTGGGACATTTTGTGTTGCAGGTTAACTTCATAATACACCTCTGCTTCTTATAACAGTATAGCTGTATTATTTAATCTTACTGTTGTTGTTGTTGTTGTTTTTAATGTGAACTTTTTCCAAAACTGTTTCTTCTATTCAGGCTGCCCAGAGAACTTAAGTACTTGGTTTTATGAAAAACTGTATGTAATACTGAATCCTCTTCAAAGTCCATTTAAAAGATTAATCATATCTCAAAACATCTGTGAGAAGTAATGCTTGCATAAATCACTTTACTTCAAAGACCCTCAGTTCTCACATCTATAAAATGATAGAGTTGGAAAGGCTTTTTAGGACCCCCAAAAGTCTATTAGATCTAGTTTCCTGCCCGGGATTCATGGATTCTAGAGAAGCATCCAAGCACAGGAACTGGATATTGGAATCCTAAACCAGATTTTTTTTTAAAAGTTCCAATTCCCTCAACTGTTCCTTACCATCCAAATCAAAACACATTCTCTGGCATATTTGTGATGCCAGCCAAACTTGAAATGTAAGCTGCTGGACACCTGGGTGGCTCAGCGGTTTAGCATCTGCCTTTGGCCCAGGGCGTGATCCTGGAGTCCCCAATCGAGTCCCACATCAGGCTCCCTGCATGGAGCCTGCTGTTGTGCCCAAGATTGCGAATCCGAGAAACCGCCGACACCGATGCACACGAAGGCACACGAGGGTTTATTTACAAGCTCCAGCCTGGGTCCAAGTATACCCGACACAGCGGAGCAGGGACTTGGACCCCGAGACTAAGAGGCTTAGCAACTTTATAGGGGCCAGTGGCCAATGAGATACGCAGAAAGTTGCTCAGTCACGCTGGTCCACTCGCAGGTGGCCGATTGAATTACACCCTAGAGTATCCATTTGAATTGGCCTATCATTGAGCCGATTTCCGATTAGGGTGTGCCCTGGGCTTGACTAGGGTGGGGCAGTGCCCTAAGTAATAAGCAGGTCAGCACAAGGCGGGTGCAGCACAAAATAGAGTCAGTCCTGCTCTGCTTGTCCAGGGGTAGGGGATTTTGTTAAATTTCCTGGGTCCCACACCTGCTTCTCCCTCTGCCTGTGTCTCTGCCTCTCTCTCTCTCTCTCTCTCTCTGTGTGTGTGTGTCTCATTAATAAATAAATAAAATCATTGAAAAGAAAAGAAATTAATTTAAGCTGCTGACAAGTGACTAAGATGAGCATTCTGCAATGTATCTCCACTTGCGTTGCTTAAATGAAGCTTCTGAATCCTAAAATAACACCACAGCAATCTAATCTAGAGATAAAAACATGAAAGATATATAGAGGTCCTCAAGAAACAAAATATTTCACAAATTAACTAGGGAACAAAACACATAGTATTACAGAAAATAAATCATAAATACAAAGAAAAAAGCTACTGCATAATTTACTGCCAAATAATTTATCTATGAAATTAAACAAAGACCAATATGTTAGAAGCAGAAGAAAAAACCTCCTCCTCAAAAGTGAAAATACCTTTCTTTCTTACTTTCAACATTACAAGGCTAACAAAATGAAACTACACAAATGGAAGACTCTTGCCTGTGTACCTGTGACTTATTAATTGTATTGCAAGTGACAAGAGAAACCTTAAAAGTGTTCCTGTTGGTTAACAAGCACAATTTGAGGCAGAACTCTGCATTAGGATCACGGCATTTGTCAGGAAGTTCCACTGATTCCTCATTTTTGCTTTGTTTTCTAGCAATGTATTTAGTATGGGACCTACAGGTAGCTGCACAGTTTCTCCCACTATTTTCACAGCTCATAAAATGCTTAGGAAGTGTTTATAAAAATTGCTCAAAGAAGCTGGACCACAAAGAATTGGAGCTTCATGGATCTCAATGGCCTCAGCTTTAATTTCATTTTCAGGGAAGGAATATTTTTGTTGCAAATGCACTGGTAACATCTGTACTTCAGGTTCTCTTGGAAGAGCAAGTAAGAAGTGGTTCTGCCCAATGTATTATTTGGCCCTCACTCTGTAATATGTGATGCTCCAATTACTCTGTTCATGAACTCATGCACACAATGAATCCTCCCTCTTCTCTTAACATCACCCTCCTTTCGTTGGTCACTTTCAGTTATCTGACTACACTGGAAAGACATTATGTCATAAATAGCATAATAACATCTGCAAAGAATCCCTTTGGAATCCATTGCATGAGCTTTCAGAATCGAAGTATACTCTTGGATCTGAAGTCTACCATTTACAAGAGCTGACCTTTAGCACTCTAACATTTGAATTTTTCTTTTCATTCGGGCTGCTAGGGAACACATGGTCAGAGAAGTATCACGAACAAGATCTCAGTTTATTGCTGTCTAGAGAATCACTGAATCAAGCAACAGCAAAACATTGTAGGTATCAACTTGCCTTTTTTGTTTGGTTTTGCTATTTTATAGGATAAAGGGTGGTACTAGATAATTTGAGTTTAATTGAATATATAGCCTTTGCTCTAAAATGCTGGTTTGGAGCTCTACACTTGGGTCCTATGCTGCACTTTATGGAATATAACTGTCAGCAGTGCAGGCTAATAAATACACAACATATTATGTGTATGCATATGAATCCATTAATATAAACTGTGGAGGACTGTCAGAGTAACTCTAACCCAGCTGTCTTATCCTTGAACACCACATGCCTAGCAAAGGTTTCACAGAGAAGATAATATCCAGTTTCCCTTTTCTATGACTTATTTGATCAATTTATTACAATGTAAACATTTTCCTTTAACTATGCTAAGTCAGTAATTTGGGGAAAGAATGAGAAGAAATACAAAATCTGAAAAGATCCTTATTGTGCAGAACAATGCCACAATTTTTGCTTGACAATTGAAGAGCTTTATGTGGGTAACATGTGGATTTTTGTGACCCTCCTCTTCCACATATTTAACTTGAAGGAGAGTTCCAATGGAGATCACTCTACCAGTTATTTGCCTTGAAGGGAGATATAAACCCTGTTAGTACATAGGAAGCTTCTTCCTTTTAAACTGATACACTTGGGATGCCTGGGTGGCTCAGTCAGTTAAGTGTCTACTTTTGGCTCAGGTCATGATCCCAAGGTCCTGGGATCTAGCCCCATGTCTGGCTTCCTTCTCAGTGGAGAGCCTGCTTCTCCCTCTCCCTCTGCCACTCCCCTAGCTTGTGCTTGCTCTGTCTCTCACTCTCTCTCTCTGTGTCAAATAAATAAATAAAATCTTAAAATAAATGAATAAATAAACTGAGCTACTTAAAGAACAAACACTTATTAGAGGGTGGAGTGTTGGAGGCAAGGGTCATAAGTTCCTACTTTGTGCTGCATATGCAAGGACTGTATTGTCTGTATTTGGTCATGGCTCATTACCGTGTGTCTGTTGGAATTTGCCTTATGGGAAAAAAATTTTCAAAATCTTGTCAAGACCATGGTGCATTTCCAGTCTCCTGAGGGAAGGTGAATCTAGCCTACCCCTTACTCCCAAGTCCTCTGAACCCTGACAATTATAACACCATAAATTACCTTTTAAAACTTGAAAAAAAAGGTGTGTTTTGTAGCTTAGAGAGGTTAGATGTGAAATGTGTAACTAAGGAGGCCTATCCATAAAACTTAACAGAAAAAGGAAGAATGAGCTCAATCTGTGATATAAAAAGCATTATTTGATTTATGGAATATATTTTCAATTAATTGTTCCAGCATCTAGCTTTACCATAACTTAAGTAATAAGAGATTTCATGTACCTCTTCAGCTTTAAACAAGTAAAATGGGCCAAAAGTCAGTGAATATTTTCCAACTCCCTCATTCTGAAATAAGAAAAGTTTGGAAAAACACATGCAAATTCAAACTCACTCTTTAAGAAGTTTTCCCCAGTGTGAGACTTGGTTATCACCACTTGAATCAAGACAGAGCCAACAAAGCTGGCCCATTTCCAGAAAGAGCCATCAGCAGGAGTCACACGCAGCTCATTGTCCTGGTCATTGCTTTGGCCTACAGAAACAGGCCCAACAGGTCTGATGCTGAGATGGAACCTACTGAGAATACTCCACCTCCAAAGTCAGAAGATAATCTTACCAAATAGGAGGAAGCTGAATATTTCTATTATTTTTGGAGAAAAGAGAAAGGCTCCGAATGACCTGTAGTGACCCCCATTAGCTTGCAAAGCATTCTGAGCCTTCATAAATTGTGCTAAAGGTGATAAAGAGGAAAAGAAAAAAAAGATTGGGTACAGGCCAGTTTCCCAGGGTCCCCATGGTTCTAAGAAGAAGCAGGAAGACACAGGAACTTCCAAAGAGAAATGCCCCAGCCCCCTCAGAGCTGGGGCATTCCCTTTTGGATCAGAGCAGACTCTTATCTTTTTTGTTGCACTGAAACACACCAGTTTACAACCAGCCCTGCTGCCAGGCAGAGAAAATGAGCAGCTATAGAGATGGTTCTGGGAACACAGTTGGGAGAGCCAAGGTGTATTACTCCAATATTATTCTAAACTTCTTTATTGCCATGAAGTTATTCTAATGATCAAGACTCAAGAATATTACAGAAACCATTTGAGCTGTTGTATGTTCAATAGGACCTGTCTTTTGGTCGCGGGATGGTCACAAAAAAAATGCAGAGTGTGTGAGGAATAAGAAACAAGGATCAAGATCCAGACTTGAGAAGGAAAAATATAGCCTCTATTATTCTATTCAGGTTTAGGGCTGGATACCAATTCCACAGGGAAATATGGTAAAAGGCAAGATAACTAGGTAGATGACAGATATAAAATCAAGATATAGGGGCACCTGGGTGGCTCAGTGTTTGAGCATCTGCTTTTGGCTCAGGGTGTGAGTCTGGGGTCCTGGGATCGAGTCCCACATCAGGCTTCCTGCAGAGAGCCTGCTTATTTCTCTCCCTATGTCCTTCTCTGTGTGTGTGTCTCTCATGAATAAATAAAATCTTTAAAAGAAAAGAAAAGAAAATCAAGATATAAACAAGCCTATGTGGAGAGTCAATGAATAAATGTGAAGAGGTTGCTGGAAAGTTGAGGCTACATTTTCTCATACATAAAATATAATGCAAATATGATTTGCCTAATTTAAGAACCATAACTCAAGAAGTTTTCCTTATCCTAGATTTATGATTATTATTCTTCTGTTTGCTACTTTCTTTCCTTCAGAAATACCTAGTATTCTGATTTATACCCTCCATTTCTATTAGTTTTTCATCTATTTTTATCTTCTTGACCATTCTTAATTCTATGACAGCTTGACTCGATGATGATGATGATGATGATGATGATGATGATGATGATGATGTTGGGATCCTAGAATTAGCCAACACTATACATCTGACATTTCCAGTGCATTATCTTCAGTTCCTGAAGGAGATCAATAACATGAATAATAAGACACAGCACTTAAACTTTTTTCTTTCACAAATGCATTGCTCTTTTTTGTCCTAACAATGTCTAAAGCAATGTTGGTGTATGGATGGTGGTAATTTTAATGTTTTACCTGCTCTATATGATTTCCTATTCTCCTTCTGTGGCATCTGAGAAACATTTCTCCCACTCCATGTGTTTCTGGAGGAGCTGTCAATCATGTCTCCAGCCTTCCTTTCCTTGCCAAAGGGGTGGGAACATGATGATTTTTTATCCAATCATAATACAACATCTCCCCAACACAATGATAGAGTTAGTGTAGAACTGGCCTAAACTGGACCACTCATGGGTACTTTAGCTATAGCTGCTGCAAAAGTTGGTTCACAAGTTTTAATGATGTAAACCTTTCTTCTACATGATGGGAGACTGTCCATGTAGAAGAGGCCAATTACATATGCAGAAGCTGTGAAAAGCAGAACCAAAAGATAGAGGAGCTGAAGCCATGAAAACATCATTTGAGTCCAGATTCCAGCCTTACCTGCCAGTTACATCAGCCAATAAATATTTTTCTTTGTTTAAGCTAGTTTAAATTGGGTTCCAGTCACTTACAACTGAAAGAACCTTGGGTTATATAAATGTCAAACATTATTAACAGGATACAGGTGATAGTCATACAAAGCCTCATCAGCTTAATGATGAATGATTAATGTATGCTGTTCACATTTTCCAGAAATTCTTGATGTGCTATGCCAGTATTGTCGCACGTGCTCAGCAAGGTTGGTGAACATATCAGTTACTACAGTTTGTAGAAAGATTTCCAAATCATTGATTTCTTGATTTTCTGATATTGTCAACAGTTCTTGATCATTAGTGTTGGACTTTGGGTAATGTATATCTTCTTGCCTCCTAGATGTTATACAATTGTGGACGTAATATAGTTCAATAATGAAAAATCACATTCTGCTAAAGCCAGAGGTAAAATCATATATCACCCATAAGAGGTATCTGTTTCTATATCTTTTATCAAGTGAGTAAATGAGCCTGAGTTCAGTTTTATTCTAGAAACTATTTCATCTCAAAAAAAATATAGTGAATATAAAGCACAATCTTATTCTCACTGTACTTCCAACATCAAGTGCATTCAACCACTGAAAATAATATTAATTGATGGCCTACTATGTTCTAGGCAGTATAATGTTACAGAGTGCAGTTGGGAGGATAAAGTTCAGATCAATAGTGAAGGCAGGCAGTTAATTCATAAACACTAATTAATTTGGGGTAGTAATAGATTGGGTAAAAAAAAAGTCAGGTAAGAGAATGGAGAGATGAAGTTTTGAAGAAGTGGCATTTAAGAAGATATCTGAAGGATTTAAGAGTAATGTGGGGGAGAGCAGGAAATTAGAAATTTTAAAGTTTTGGGGAAGGAATGAGTTTGGCATATTTAAGAAATGACAAGAAGCCCAGACATGAAGATACAGAATGGCCAACACTGTAGACCTTTGTAAGAAACATGGCTTTAATTCCATATATGATGCTAAGTCACTGAAGAGTTTTGAGCAAAAGAGTAGCATGATTTGATTTTAGTTTTTAACAGGTTACTCTGGGGGCTGCAGGATGGCAACAGTTGTAGAAGCAGGGAGTTAATAGAAACCAACGAAGGAGTTATTGTAAGCCAGGTGAGCCATGTGTGGCCTGAATTAACACTGATAGGAATGGAGTGTTGAGAAGTGGCTTAGGGATAAGTTTAAGGTTGAGTTAAAAGGACTTCATAACAAATTGGATGGGGTAAGGAAAGAGAAAAATCAAGGATAAATCTAAGTTTTTATCTGAGTAATTGTGCAAATGATGGTGGCATTTACTGAGAGGGGTAGTATCAAGAAGTATATTTCCCTGTATTTAGAAGGGATTTCTGCCTTCCACTTCTGCATAGGACCAGGGGAGGCAGCCAGACCAGGATTTCTTGTGCCCAGTATGGCAGGGTGGTAGAGTAGAAGTGGTTTTCACTTTCTGGCAGAGAGGCCTGAGAAAGCTCTACAGAGTTGCCTGAAGCCAAATGTGGTGTTGGATCAGTTAAATATATTCCCTACCCTCAAGAACAACACTGACATGGCACAGAAAATTGAAGATCACAACTTTGATGATGGTAATAAGGGAAAACATAGACACCATCTGTTGGAAGATAGTTAAACCCATTCTGAAAAGAGTATCTCAGAAAAAGCCAGAACAAATCAACGATGATGACTCAGACATGATATCTACTTCACCTCATTTACCCATTTATCAACACTCAAAATGACATATGCCCCAATACTCCACCCCGCTTCCACTGGAAAACATGGAAAATTTTTGAGATAATGTAAAAAGACCCAAGCAAAGTTTAATTTCATTATGCAGTTGAATAGAGGCTTATTACAATTCAGTTACATGAAAAATGAAGATTAGCCCCATTGTACTTCTAAGCTCGGAAACTTGAATTTATATCTTCTATGTAGGTCAGAAATAATTCTAAGTCTAATTGGCATGGAGTTTGGAGAGCCAGAACAAAAAAGATGAATCGCTGAAGTATGCGAGAGCTAAACGGAGACATATTCCCTCATCACATTTGACCAAGGATTTCAGCAATTTCTGTGGAGATTAAAAACCATCACCAATTGCTAGACTAAATGAATTGAATAAATATCAAGAATACATAGAATAGTTCAAGATAATTTAAATATTCTGTTTAAAGTGAGTGATATAGCAAACAGTATAACTATTAAAAATTTATTTATTTACTTATTTATTTATGAGACAGAGCATGTTCAGGAGAGAGTAACTGGAGAAGGCATGGGCATAGGGAAAGAAAGAATGTTGAAGCACAGAGCCTGATAAAGAACTTAATCCCAGCACCCTGAGATCATGACCTGAGCTGAAACCAACATTCAGCCGCTTACCTGACTTGGCCACCCAGGTGCTCCGGTTTGGTTATTTCTAAGTAATTCATTTGTTTTATGAGATCACAAATTAAAAAAAAAAAAAAAAAACCTTCAGCTTTATCATGTCATGCCTTAGATATTGGGCACACCCCAAGTGAAAATGACTGTCACAATGCTGGTACCGAAAAAAGGTAGCTGAGGTAAGTAGTATCACTTACTAAATATTATCACAACCAGGCTGACTCCTGTTTATGTTGGTAAGTGGCACAATAGCAAAGATTTATTTGTAAGTGTATATAATTATATGTTATATGCCACACTATGCTGTAGTACACACATTCTGTAAAATGTGTCTTAGAGCATTTTTCTATCAGTTTTCTTAAAAACCACATTTGTATCTATGTATTCATTATAAAAAGTGAACATAGATTCAGATGTTAATTATAACCTAAGGAGAAATACTCTCATTTTGGTATATAATAATATAGAATTATGCTTTGTAATTCTTCAGTATAAAAATATGATGGAATTAAAGTTGCATATAGAAATGCTTAAGACAAAAATAAATAAATAAATAAATACTTAATACTTTTACTCAAGAATTACAAATTCGATGAACTGTTCAACAAATGACCTAAAAGCATAGGGTGATTTCAGAAGCTATGTCTTCTCATTGCTTTTTCTTCAATTATTTTTTTGTATCAAATGATATGTGACTTCCCAAGATTTTTTTTTTGTGTGAGTTCATGATTGTTTTGCTAGTTTGTATTTTGTTGATTCCATGATCCATTTCCATATCAAAATGTAGAATCAAACATGAAATCATAAAACATAATATCTCCAAAACGACATGAAAAAGTTCCAGGGACCTTAGAGATTCCAAACTAAAGGCGATTAACATGGAAAGTATTTAAAGGACAGATTAGTATTCAACCCTCTGCAATGGTATCATTGACAATCAACTGTGAACAAATCTGAGCAATATAAAATTTTTCAAAGGCCTTCCATAATAAAAAAAAAAAGTGAGAAATATACTTTATTTCTGCAGGAATGTGGATACAACTCTAGTGCCCAGTTCACCGTACTTTTATCATCCGCACAAACTATCTTATTACATTAGACTATAATACTGGGCAAGTTATCATGTAATCCACACCAAACCAAAAATTCCTTGTTGTTTATTTGTTTAAACCATTTTTAATTTGTATTTTTTATATGAATGGAATATCCTGAGCTTTCAAGTAAAACCAGTGTAGTACCTGGATCCAGTTGGGATGACAGAGTTTCCTGAGAAAATTCCCATTCCCTGTGGAAATGGCTTTGGAAAATCTAGTACTGATTCTGTAAGTTTTGAAACAAATATCATATAGTAGCTTAAATAACTATGATGTGGGTCTCAAATCTTTTTTTACAGTCATCCTTATTAATCGTGACAAGTATATCTAATACCTTCTGGTTTTGCCTGTCCAGCAACTGTTCATTTCTGGCGGAAATAGCAGCCTAATTTACCTTTTTGAAACCATCTTCTCTCAACTCAAATGACTTTAGTAAAATGATAAGTGACATCTCTACTATCCTTTCTCTTTTCTGCCCCATCTGAGAGGGAGTGACCTGGAGCCTATCTGTCCCAAGGCTTAGCTGGGACTCTTCCTTAGATTCCAAAGACTACCCCATATGCTTCCCATAAATTCATTTCTTTTTTAAACTTACTTAGCCAAAGAACTCCAACTAACACAATACACAATAATTTAAATCAACATGGATTTAATTCCTGGACATTTATAAGTATTGTCATAAACATGACAGTCTTCTGAACGATATTGCTCTCATGTACATTTGAATGGAATAAAATCCATGAGTTTGAAGGACTATTACCTGCCTAAGGAAGGTGTTGAAATACATGAATCAACCTGTAGTTCATCTGGAACAATTCTGCTTTTCTTGTACACTACAAACAATTTTATATTAGAAAATGTGCTTCTTACTTTTCTTACATGTGGTGATAGAGTTTCACTGCAAGGGCATTTTTTTGGCCATTATAAATATTAAATTTTGTTGAGTCAGGAGACATTGTAATAATAATGCCCTCCAAAAAATAATAATAATGCCCTCCATTTTACAACACTTCATATTGTATAAGAAAATTGTGAATATATCAATTACTCTGTTGTTGATATCACATAGGTGAGGAAACTGAGGCTTACAGAGGTTAAATGAATTTCCCAGTCACGCAGTTGGCAAATGTCAGAACTGGGAGCAGACTCAAGTTTTCTAATCTGAAGTCCAAAGTTCATTTCTTTATATCATTAACAGTTTCCGTCTAAAGGATCTCTTAGTAAATGTTACAAAAATAGTGTTCTGAATGTGTCATTCAAGAAAGACCTCACACTGAAGAGTTGATAGATTTATCTCAGATACAGGATTTAGGCAGCCAAATTTCAATCAAGATGCAATTGTGTTTGTAACACATAATAAATTTCTGTTAAAAGCCTAAATCTCAGAAGAATAATTAAAGATATATGTCAGATGTTTGATTCTAATAATCTTACAAAATCCCAAAGGGATATTGCATATTATTGTCTATTTTGTTTCTCTGAGATGGAATTAAGATCTCTCAGCCTGCACCTATGAAGTAGACTGATTCTCACCAAGTCTTCACCAATGTGCCTTGGAGAGGAATCTTCCTAATCTCAGAACTAAGCACTGTTATGTGGATATGAATATAGTAGTGAATAAAATAAAAATCAGGCAAAGTCCCTGAATTTATGGAGTTTATATAGGAATGAACAGAAACTAATTTGTATTAAACTAGGGATATTATAGAGCAGCCTGGATGGCTCAGCAGTTGAGCGCCGCCTTCAGTCCAGGGTGTGATCCTGGAGTCCCGGGATCGAGTCCCACGTTAGGCTCCCTGAATGGAGCCTGTTTCTCCCTCTGTCTGTGTCTCTGCCTCTCTTTCCCTCTCTGTCTCTCATGAATAAATAAATAAAATCTTTAAAAAATAATAAATAAAAAAATAAATTAGGGGTACCATAGATACTACTTGCTTTCCAACTCTTTTTTTTTAAAATAGGATCTCATACATTTCCTTCAAAAATGTAGTATTAAGTGGTAGCAAATACATTTTATCAATAGTTATCTGTTGCTGAATAACAAACTACTCCAAAACTTCATGGCTTTAAGCAACAACCAATTATTTATCTGTAATTTCTGTGGGTCAGCAGTTTGGGCTGGGCTTACCTGGATGGTTCTAGTACTGGTCTCAGCTGGGGTCAATACTGCATTCATGGATAACTGAGAAGTTGCCTAACATTGGCTGTTTTTGTTTTGTTTGTTTTGTTTTCCAGAACAAGTAGAACAACTGGAAAATGTGTCTATCTTAATTAAGGATTAGCTTAGTTTCTTCAAATGGTGGCAGTTACAAGATTTTGAAGAGAAGCAAGAGAGTACAAGCCCCAGTTTGCAATCTCTTTTCAAATCCCTGACTGCATAATGTTTGTTAATGCCCAGATAGACAAAGTAAGTCATAAGGCCAGCCTGGAGTCTGTAGGAGGTACTACCAATGGGTATGGATAAAAGGAGAAAGATTATTTATAGCCACTTTTTCAATCTCCCACAGCTCATTTATTTGTTCGTTGGTTGGTCCATTTTCAATGCCAGACCAGGTTAGGTCCTATGTAACATATGGCATAGGCATGTCAATGTAATTTCCATTACAATTGAAAATCAGAAAACTTGAATTATATCTTGTTAAATTATAAATTTAAATTTATAGTCAATTTACAATTAGATGGATGCATTCTAAGTCTTTCAAAGGTCCCTAAATTCATGATACAATATAACCATATAATTTTTTCCATAAGATAAAATATGCTTCACTACTCATAATCCAGATTAGAGCTACTACCAAACCTAACATTCCATTTTTTAATTTATGCAAAAAATTTTTTTCTGGATAAGAAAAATAAGAAAACAATACTTTCTTAGATCTCCTCCCTTTTTTCTTGTCCACTATGAGGACTAGTAATTGGCTTTATTTTCAAAGCCATTTTTATACACAAAGACTTATTACACACACATTACTCCACAAACTTATGACACTGCTCTCCCTTCAATTCACTTTAGTTATTTCATGAGTAGATACAACAAAGACAGCATGATACCATAAAGCAACCAAGAAGTTAGGGGGTCAACTAGATGCGCTCAGTAGTGGAATGACTTTTTCCTACATATCAAGTCTCTCCAAACATCCAATTCAATGAAGGGCTCAGCCAAATCGCTGATGACTACACAACCTAACTTTAGGAATAAACACAAAAAAATTGAAACCAAGAATATTAAGTCTATAAACACCAAGATTATATACTATTTTATTCCTCATAATCAAGAACAAATTGAAATATTTGAGTACATATGAATATATAGGTATACATAAATGCTGGCCCATGTTTTAATACAAGAAGTTATATTATATGATGTATAACTTGTTTTTAATTATGCCAACATTATCTGAAACCTTTAAAATGTTATACTTGCAAGGAATTTACTTCTACCAACTATTACCAAAGAAATACTCTGTCAGACTACTTAAGTGTTTCTTTCATAATTCCCAGCACCTACCAGTGAGGTTTGCATATATCTAACATATGCTTCCATATGGCCTATCATTCAAGGATCGTAGCTCCTTATAAGTATTTTGATAATGTCCTTTCATCTAGTGTCCTTTCAGTGTCCTTTGGTAAATGCCTGTTACAACTCTATCCAACATTAACTACACAGTTAAAAAATAAAAAGACCTATTAAGTTATTTATTCAGCATAAAATATGATGAAACTTTTCTCTGCCACATTAAAAAAAAAGTAAGTCTCAACCACCAAACAAAAATGAGACAGTGGTAGCTAAAGAGTAGCTTTGTTGGCCAATAGAGGAGTCACAAAGGAAATGTCTGGGAAAACACTTTGATCTCTGCTGGATATGCCTACCATGGTTAGCATGCGATGCTTCTCCCTTTACATAGGGGGAAGACTCAGGAAACTTCTCCACACTGTTGGTAAGGTCAGACAACTGTGGGGGGTGGTGCTGGGAAATGATTGGTAAGTGTACTGGATTTTCTCTTTCTGCCACACCATGCAGTCAGCTGCTTTCTAGTGTCCTTGATGCACTGCACTTTTCCCCATAGTTCATAGCACCCTCCAACAAGGTCACACATCTACACTCTGTTATTCTATAAAGATAATAAAGAAACACTGTAACGTGCTCCATTTGGACAGCCTTCTCAGTGAGGCAAAACAGATGTCAAGAGAGGAGGACTATCAATCTAAAGCTAAAGTGAGAGGAGAAAAATTAAAATAAAAACTTCAAAATAAATCATTCACTAGGGAGTCAGTAGATGATAGAATATGACAAAGTGGAGTGGCAGCTCCAGGGAGGAAGCTCAAGACAGGCTCAAGATCCTGTTTCAGAACCAGAGTGCATTCAAAGTGTCAAAAGCGCCTCATTTTAAACAGGATCATCTGTGGATCCACAAAGGAATTGTGGGAGGTAGAAATTCTTATGAAACTAATCATGGTACTCCACTGGTCTCTTTAGAAAGGCACATCCAAAAGCTAGTTATGAATCTATAATCAGCACAGATTCAAATGCATCCTTCCCATGCTCCAAACTACCAACGCTATGTCTGAGCCCTCCACCTATCTGTGCAAATGCTATGTTGTATTTCTCTCTGTGCATTTTCTTTCCTCCCTCTCTGTCTCCCCTCCTCCTCTCTCTCACTCCTTTTTGTTCCATAGATAAACAGATAAATAAGAAAGAAATTGGATGATAGTTTTCTTTCTGTTTTTTGTTTTGTTTTGTTTTTTAATCTCCCCCTTTAAACTGTAAGGCTCTGGCAAGAAGAAATGTTGTATGCTTTTCTTTTTTTTTAACTTTTTTTTTTTTTTTTTGAGAAAGAGAGGTGGGGGGAGGGTACGGTGGGAAGGGCAGAGGGAGAGGGAGAGAGAATCTTAAGCAGGCTCCACACCCAGTGTGCAGCCTAACTCAGGGTTCAATCTCATAACCCTAAGATCATGACCTGAACTGAAATCAAGAGTTGGAGGCTTACCAGAGTGAGCCACCCAGACGACCCCATATATGATTTTTAATGCCACACACCCATGTGCTTAATTCATATGGTGGCTGCTGAGAAATTCTTTTGCACTGTCTGATTAAATGATTCAAGAGTTTTAGACTTCTTTTACAAAACATACTGGAAAATATGCATGTAACAGAATATATACAATGAGAACCAAGTGCTTTTGAATGTTTTCAGAAGAAAGATGCCAAACCCTGCTTGGCAAAGACATGTGACTTTATTTTCTTTCAATGGCACTTCAAGAGGCACAACAGAGGCCAAAATTTAATATTTTTTAAAAAAATAGAAAAATACTCAGAATCAGCGGTTCATTTCTGTTTTTGTAAGTTCTATATTTTGGCACCAGAGAAATTATATTGCTGGGGCAAGATGATCACCCTGTTCTTGATTCTGTGGCATATAATTTGAAGATTTCATAGCACTGAATAATAGCAAGCATCTGATTCAGTTAATGTTCAAAAAGCTCTGGTTAAGCAAAGAATCCATCTGGCCTGAATCAAACTGGGTGAGAGCTTACCAGAGAACCAGGGGGGAGAACTACTCTGTTGGGACATTTGAAACTGTCCAGCTCTCTAAGGAGGTAAAATTCCAAGGAAAGAGGTAGTTTATGTAATTTGAGTCTCATTTATAAGGCCCCAAGGGTAGAGAACTAGTAATGACCTAAGTCAAAACCCCATTTCTGTAGATTCATGCAAGACCATACCTCAATTATCTTACATGACAACTTGCCTCCTCTGCATCAGTCCTATAGCACCACAACCAATATTATCCTCACCCTTTATCAAAATAAGAAGTTCCATGTATCCCAAGATCACTTGCCCTTGCATCTCACAGTACCTATGCCAAGAAGCTCTTAGTATTTACAGCCTATTTAAATTGAAGTCCATTTAACTTTATATTCTAAAACACAATCCATGAATTATCTGAAAATAATAAATGTGATTTAAGGAAGACCTACAGTATGACGACTTGTAATTTAGATTTGAATAAATTGCATTAAAAAAATAAGAAAATACTTCAAGGATGCAAGTCGAAGCAACACAATTACTTTTTCTTTCAGGCCTAAATAAGGCAATAATTTATTTAAAAGCATATCTGCTTTAAATATTGATGTAGTCTCAAGAGATGATAGAATGCCTTTCTGGGTTTAAGTTTAATCAGCAGCACAGAGACAACAGACCATTCATTTCCATATTCCAGATAATGCAAAACAGTTACTTCATCTCAAGGCCTGTTGAGAGGCCAATAAAGTCACTGTATTGCATTAACTAGCACCTCTGGGCCTCTAGATGGTGGTTGTAAAATTGTAAGTGTTTGGATGAACACTTCACAGGATTTGATGATGAGTGCTTTTCACAGTAGAAAATGTGAGTCACACCACTTTTACAAGGGTATCTGCCTCATGAAGAAAGCCTGAAAAACTGGAATGAAATGTTAGCTTTGCCAGAAGAGTATCAGGAGGCATACCAAAGACAACATGTGAAACCACGTAAGTTAAACTGTATAAATCAAAGTTCCATTTAGCTGTTTAGAAAACTGGCTTTGGCACCAAGTTCTTTATTGTCCTGAGCAACAATAGTATGAACCAGAATGGTTGCTATGAAAGTTTAAAGTTTATAGAGCTCCTCAGCATATATTCCCTCTCTAGATATTATGCTTTATCATGGCTGAAAATGATAGGAAAATGTTGCTATCATTTTCAGCCAATGATCCGGAGTCTGTCAGTAAGGCTGAAAATGTTTCAGTCATTTTCAGCTAAACATTATTCACATAAATATATTTAATTACATTTAAATATTGTGTGATATCTCATGCCTTACATCTGTATGACTAGGATGGGGGTGGCCTTATTTATCTATTTGCCATGCAGCAAATCAGCAATTAAACAGGTTTCTATGTTATAATCAGCACAAATGTATTTCACATTAGGTATAAAGTTATGGTAATTTGCGAAGATTGTTAAAACAAATATAAAAATCCCAGAAATGAAAATTTACTTCCATAACTAAATTATTAATGTTTGAGGAATTGACTCAAACTTAACAAAGGCATTTCTAAAAATGTTTTTTTTAAACACATTTTTAGTTTTTTAGCTGCTGGTTTTTCTGAGTAAGCTTCCCTAACAGATAACATTTTTAACTTCATTAGGAAATTTTACCTTTATAAATATTAGGTTTTTAAATAATCAAATTAGGACTTAAAATAAGATAAATATAAGGAACTTTTAAAATAGTAAGTACTTTCATTATCTTTACTTTGAATTTTTGCATTTTTCCTTTAAATAAAAATGTTTTCTGTCTATGCAGCTATATATAATTTTTTAAAAGAGGAAGTGTATGTAGAAGTAGGTTTCTAAAAACCCACAAGGAAAGACAATTTTAACATATTTCAAAGATGCTATACTTCCTTTATTTTGGTATCCACATGAATCTAAATCTTTTTGTTTATAATCAACAACAGAAAAAAAAGGATAATGAAAATAAAGTGCCTATCAACATTTTTATTGAGTATAATTTAAAGTAAATCACAGAAGCATAGTAGATGTTGTCCATTTAAAGTCCAATTCCAGTTCTAGAAGTCACATTCCCAGAAACCTAACATCTATTTTACAGTAGCAGGTTCAGATCTGTTTTCTGAAATGACACACAGTATAGATAATCTTCACACCTGTCACTTACTCACAGACTTCAATAGAAGAAAAAAAATGTGGAGAGAAAAAGTAAACAATACCACAATACTATTACCAGTCCTAGATTTTATAAGCTAGGTTGTAACAATGATTTTCTCAGTCACTGTCTCTTGCTAAGAATTCAAAAAGTTTACATAGCTGTAAAAAAAATGTACCAGCTAGTATCTGAATTATGTGCTCTTTTCCCTGGGCCAAATTTAACCCTATTGCTTTCTCACCAATGATGTGGATATTAAACAATTCTAGTAAGTAAAAATGACTTCATTATGAATATAACAATCTCTGATTTGTTTAAATTAATTACTTTTAAAACTCTTTAGTCTAATATTTTTATATTGCATCCCCAAAAATAGATTTCCCTTCAATTTATAACATATATGGTTTCTGGTTTCGGGATACTAGATAGCTGAAAAAGTGAGACTTTTTTTCTTAAACGGCGTGTTTTTAATTTAATATTCAAAACTGAATTACCATTAACATGTAAAAAGTAAATGCACAGTCCAAAAAGCAAAAGTAAATTCGTTACCAAAAATCAGGTGCTAGAGACCACATGAAAGGCACACAGCTGCTTGCTAAATCACATGTGTATGATGAAAAAATAGTAATCAGATTAGTTTCCCAAAACATAAGATTTTTACTGAAGGTGACTTTTCCACAGCATCAACAACTTCAGAAAATTTATCCTGATGTTTGAAAACTGTAATTAAAATAAGTAGATATTCTGGTATCTTTAAACAGATTCCAATGTCCCCAGCACCTTACAAATAAATAATTCAAATTCTTAATTTTTAGGATCAAACGCCAATGACTTTCAACAACCAAAAAGTAAAGGATTAAAATGCTTCTCTAGTGACACTGGATAAATATCACTGAGTCTTCTGTAAGCACATTAAATTAGAAAATGATGAGAGAAAGAATCTATGCAATTTCAAATTTGTTTCATGAGGAGATAACATCTATGTAGAAATGGGAAAGTTACTATTTTCTATTTGAAATCAGAATGCATTATAACATTTTCCACTCATTTTAGCTTCAGAATCCTTTGAAAGAGGTAGATCTGGATCCAACCCTTCCTCAGCTGTGAAAGTTGCTATTTTTGAATTGAAAGTCCACACTTAATAAGTCCCTTTGTCTTCCTCAAGGGCTGTTTCCCAGAAAGGCCTCAGTTGAACCTCAGGCTTAACATGTATATATGTGCATTCAAAAAGTGATGGTTTCACCAAAATTCTTATTTCTGGCCACACCAACCCATGATATGTATAGAAAGGCTTTGTCTCTATCCATTCCCAGGTCTTGGTCTTGTAAGTCAATGCCTTAATGATATTTGAAAAGATAAGTTTACCAAACAAATGGCAGAGTCTTCATCAACTTTTGATCAGGGATCACAAAAGTAAGAAGGGGTTTACATGAATCTGACCAAAAAATATTGGCCATAGTTTGAAAGGATTACCATAGAAAAAAAGTACTGCCACCCTAAATGGCCAAGATTTAGCTCAGAGATAAAGCTTATAACACTTTCATAGTTTTGGAGAAAAAGAAAACATACACAATATTTTCCTGGCACCATCCACTTATCCTATACCCATAGGAAAAAGCTCACTCTTTCTAAAATCCTTTACTTCCTATGCTACATGCCAGCTGTGACCGAGATTGGTATATGCTCACTTGATGCTTTCCCTTTGCCTAAGTACTAAATCTACACTTCAGTTCTCTAGAATTCTTGCAATGTTTTTTCATCTCTTCTCACACTGTTAAGAAAAGTGTGTCTTCTTCATGCTTTCTCTTCTCTCTGACCATGAGTTGGAGGAAACCCAGCAAACTCCTCTAAGTTTCTAGATGAGAGATTTAGAGCCAAAGTATGAAAGGGAGCTAGGTCACTGAGTGACCACACGGAACAGAGTCTCTGTCCCTCTGCTGGCATTGAACTTTGACAAAAGCAGAAAATATACTCTTAATCTATTAAGTTTCCTCAGGTTTGGAGGTCATTTGTTACAGCACTTAGCATATCCTAATTAAGCAATTTCCCCCATAAAGCATTGTCACAGTCAAGCATATTGTCTTACCCTTTGAATTTCTAAAAAAAATATTTTGTTAATTATTTTATTGTCATGGAAAGAATCTACCATGGTCAAATCAACAGGAAGTTTACAAAGTGCCTCTCAGCTGGAGTTATTCTTTGCTTCTTTTTCATTCATGATTCATCCAATGACCACTTTAAAACCATTAATTCTCGCTACTATAATTTACTTACAAGGATGGAGAAGTCCTTACAAGAGGATAATGACCTTGGAGTTACACAGAGAGGCTGGCAGTATGAAACAGAAATGAGATCACGTTATACTGAACTATATAACTATGATTTCCGAATCACAGAAGTGTTAAATATGTTATGTCACTAATTTTGGTCTTGTTGGAAATTTTCACTGCTCTACAGTATAATAAACTATTCCACAAACCAGAGATATGTGGAGGGAAAAGGAAATTCAAGTAGCTGAGTGGAATTAGCCTTATCTTGTAGATATTGCAGGGTTTCCTACATTTAATCTTTATAAGCAGTGTGTTACAACCTTGGGGATGAAAAACACGGGGAACACATTAGAAACTTAAATTCCACTGTCTGACATACTGGAATTTTCAACCATTGTTTTCAGCTGGAAAAGTATAAAATAATAAACTTAGATGTTCTAAATGTGGCCTTTGGAGCTTTCTTTGTTGATGCTATCATGGGCACACATATTAAAAGTGAAATGGAAGATGAATAGTTTACAGGGTAAAGAAATATTTTCCATCTTCACAATCTATGGTTTCAGGGCTCCCCTAAGGCTTTAAAATGAAGTCTACTTGGTGGTCTCAACTCTAACCCCTGGAGAATGTATTCCACGTCTCCAACACAGAACACCTGATTCTGCAAAATTTGACACTTCTCGGCAGCCTCCACACAGAAGAAACTGAGGACTTGACATGCATGGAAATTAAATTATCTTCCACCCCTAGAGACATACTGTCCTCCCAGGTCAGGGTTACATTAAGGTCAAATGAAGGAGCTCAAATTTCAACCAATTCTGCACTAGCTGTGAATCGACAGAAAACACATCCTTTTGAGTTCCTGACAATCTGCTACATTTTGCACGATCCATCAAAAACAAGAATAGAATAAGGACACCAAATAAATCACTTTAAAGCAAAAATAGTTCTGTTTTATCAGTCTAGGTCAATATCTTAAAAACTAGGATTGCCTCTAACATGTGAGTTTCCCATTAGTTTGCAAATGTGTAAATAAATTCTGAGACAGTTATAAAAATTCAGTCTTGCTGGTAAAGACTAACTGTTCAATTAACCTTCATAGGAACTTAAGAGTTGTTCACTTGGTGCTGTTGATTACTAATCAACAAGTAATGGCTGAATGGTTTACATGTAGCTAAAAACAGATTGAGATTGTAGGACTCATCATTAATGCCTCAATGAAAATATAGAAGCACTTAAAATATGAGATATGTCCTTTTAATGAAAATTAATCATTGATATTTATGAGTGCCCCTTGAATACATAATTATGTTAGACTTATTTAAATGTTATATATTTTCTAAGATAATTCTTACTGCTGAAAGTAGACTAACTTTTCCACTTCCACTCAGTTCCTGCTCAGCTGATATGTCCAGCCACCCATTGGCTACAACAGGATAAACTTTAACCAAAACGGAAAGTTAAGATTATATATCTTACCCTGGTGCAATAGAATATTTTCAGCTCATTCAGAACACATTACATTTCCCACACACAGGCAAAGTTTGGAGCATTCGATGAAATTATGCCTAGAAATTAAGGTGATTTGTTTCAAAGCCCTTGAAGACACCCAGACTTTGAATGTAGAAGTTATGAAAGTCTTATGGTTTCCTAGAGATTACCTATTCCATTCTTCTTTATTCTTTGTGCTGCCTCACCACAGCCTAATTATTTTGTAAGAGACATAACATCATGAATCAAGCCCTCTCTCCTTCCTCACTGGAGTTTACGGCAATATTAAGCTGTGGACACACAGCCTCCCTTGGAAGACCCAAATGGCTTAAACTGTGCCATTACAGGTAGCATACGGTAAATCCAAGAAGAACGTATGGATCTGGGGATCCCTGGGTGGCTCAGTGGTTTAGTGCCTGCCTTCGGCCCCAGGGCATGATCCTGAGTACCCGGATTGAGTCCCACATCAGGCTCCCTGCATGGAGCTTGCTTCTCCCTCTGCCTGTGTCTCTGCCTCTCTCTCTCTTTGTGTCTCTCATGAATAAATAAATAAATAAAATCTTAAAAAAAAAAAAAACATGTGCATCTTCTGAACCCATTCTCTGCACACAGGGCTTGAAACCATATCATCATCATCATCAAGCTCTTTGATCAACTGCAATCACATTTTAATGATCATCTGTTATATCAAACTGTCAAGCTTCTTACCACAAGAATTTCATGTTTTGGGCATTATATATCTACTGGTTGAAAATTCTCATTTTAGGCAAATGAAAAGACTGATTATTAAGCAGTCTTCTTATGTGAAAGGTTAGCTGAATCACATGTTATCTTTATACTGTTCTTGTTAATCTGTTTGTGGAACATTGTCATTTCTTTGTATTCCTCTTTCTTAGATATCCTTTTTCCTCCACTGAATTCTGAAAGTGAGAAGTACATATGGCTATGTAACTCTTCTTAAAATGGAAAAGAAGCATTTTAAGCATTTTCAACCAGTAGATATATAATATAAATGGATTTTATGCATATATACGTAACAAAATGATTAAATGTGATATCATCAAATTACTTAAAAAGTCAAGCTCAGTTTTCCGTCTCTGTGGCTCATCAGCACATCACCATTAGACCAAAGGGAATTTCTCCCATCTTATTCCAAAGAGGCTTTCCTCCAACCTAGTGTTTTCAAGAAGATTTCTTTGCATGGGAAATTTTTCCTATAACGTGTCTAGGACACAAGCCTAATCTAGTCCACTTTGTTTCTGAAAATCATTATCTTCAGGGCTGCATGGACTTTAGAATCCTATATGTCCAAATGTGTACATTGATAGAGCTATCTGGTTAAAACTGCAAAGCCTTTGCAAGAGGTCCCTCCAAAATGAGTAGAGGCAGCAGTGGCAATCACTTTGCTAGAGGCAGCACCCCTGGAGAGCTATACTGCCTGGGAACCCCCAAGCTCCAGATCCCATTAGCATCATGCAAAGACAAAGTTAAGCTGGTTTTTGGCCCTCCAGGAAAACTGAAACTAATCTGGTCAAAGCACAAAAGCACAGAAAGTTCCTGTTACCAAAAGATAAATACATGTTCTCTGACCAAATAGTACAAATTGCTTGCTCCCTTCTTTTATTCTAATTCAATTGTAATAAATGCTGATTATAAAAAAATATAGATAGAGATACAGGCACCTTTCCCCAATACCACAGTCCTCACCAGAAATAACTCTTACCATTTCTATGCAGATAGATATAGATAGATAGATAGATAGATAGATAGATAGATAGATAGATAGATGATAGATAAACAGTAATAGCCAAAATTTATATAATAGTTGCCATGTGCCAGGATTTGTGCCAAGCACTAGTATAGATGCTAAGTCACTTATTTCTTATAATAAACCAATAGAAACTATTCTTACCTACATTTTACAGATAACAAAACTGAGCTGCAGAAAAAATAAGTGATTTGTCCAAGTTACACAGCTAGTGAGAGACCCAGCTGTAATTTGAATCCAAGCACTTTTATTCCAGATTCTATGTTTAAATACCATATAATACCATCTCTCAGTAGACAAAATGACAGAGCCAGGGTGCAAGTGGAGGTAGAGGCAGAGATACCAATACTGGCCACATGTGGATTTGACAGTAAAGAAAGAGGTCAGTAGAGGTATAGAAGTGGGCATAGATGTATACTATAGGCATAGACATAGATGATTTGTGTTACTTTCTTTCTTACATTTATAGGATCATTCTCTCCATTATCCAGGGATTTTCTTTCCCTTAATTCTTGTTTGTTGAGGCATAATCTAGTCATAAAGCATTAAAACTATTTAATGGTAGATTTCTATGAATTTAGTCTAATGTTTAATCACCACCACAGTAAAAATATAGAATATTTCCATTATGCCAAAAAGTTCCCTTATATTACTTTGAAGTCAGCCTTTCCACCCACCTCCAGGCCATGGCAACCATTGATCTGCTGTCTTTGAGACCTAATATATTTTGGAAATTATTCTACAGGGATGGTAAGAGTGGAATGAATTCCAGTGATTTTACAAAATATAATCTGCATAAGATAAACTGTGACTTATGTGAACTGTGTTTATAACAGAATTGCACAGTACATCGGAGATAGGGTTACAGAATAGATTTATATAATAGTTATTTTATATTTTTCTATTTCAAAATTTATGGCAAATGCTAAAAAGAGCAGTATGGACCACAGTTCTCTCTGAAAGGATTACCAAGCATTGGTAAGAGGAAATAACAGCTGTCCGTTTGCCTTTCTTCAGCTTGCTGAAAAGCAAAGGAGATAGTTAATAAAAATTAGCGAGAAAAAAGTGGAAAAGGAAAGAAACATTAAAAACATGGTAAACAATTTTGCATAGCTTAAAAACTACTTAAATAAGCTTCCTGTGGATGATGGTATAAAAATGAATTGCAGAGTTTAAAAAAAAATGAATTGCAGAGTTTTTTCAAGGCCTGCTCTTCAGCTAAGAGGCTGATTCTGAAAATAAAAAAGAACAGCCAGAAGACAGAGGACTTGGACAATTTTAGGGGGGATTTTCATCCTCATAGGTTTCTGATGCCAAAAACGGAAGAAGTTTTGAATACTTTCTTCAGCAAAGCACAACCATGACCCTCACATATCAAATTTAATATTCTCATTTAGCATTTCATAAGCTTCTACAAGGTTCCAAAGAAGAACAAGTACATTTTTTCCTTCCAGATTAATTTTTTTGGCAAACTGGAATGTGCCCAAAGGAATCCATAAGCCGCATTCATTCACACATGGAAAGAAAGAAAGCTGAAGTTCTTGATTAACAAGTTGATAAATAGTAACCTAGCCAGCAGCTGGTTTTCGTGGAGTTGTGTTGCTGTATATTGAATTGACAGAAGCAAAATGCCTGTATTTTCTTTATATGTATTGCATTTAGTAGAGTACAACTCACAGAAAATAATTCTAACTAAAAACTCTGTTATACTTGTTTTGTGTATTCAGTTCAACATGGCTTAACCAAGTATAATCTGATGCCAGACATATCAGCTGGGCATTCCTAGAAGGGATGACAGAGCTTTCGGCTCATGGGTCAACTGCAGGATGATATTTTGGAAGTTCATGATAGGAAAGTACAAGGATTTTTTTTCCAAAACAAATCCTTTTTAAGAGGTCCTTGATAGCCAAAGATTCTGAATATTACATTGCCAGGGTACACACTAAAGAGGGGAATGTATAATGTACTCTCACCAAGATGATAGCAAGAGCATAGAAGTTCCACTGCAGGAAAACCTCTCCAAAGATAGAAACTGTTTCTTTCACTCAAGATGTTTATCCTCCTATTTTATCTGTTTTTCTATGCAATTCAGTCCAACACAACACCTAAGAAAGACTCATTTCATTCCTTTGCTTCTAGTATCAAGGATTTATTTCTAAAATATAACCCTCCATAAAATACCACCAAGTGTCTAAAAGCTTAGGAGGTTTAGCCCAGATTTTAGTCACAGAGGCAACTGAAGTTGCTGAATATTAAAGCCAATATTTCAGTAATCCTCAGAGAACTCTGGAGTCCAGCCATTGAGAGTGAATAGCTCAGTCAAATAGGCTTATGGATTTCCCTCCTTCTAACCCACTTCAACAACTCTGGCCTTAAAAGCTGGTGTAGCAGGTGGATTGAGAAACACAAAGTTGAGTGTCTTTGTTAAATTTTTTTGTGGCTTCATCACTTTATCCCCGGCTACAAGAGAATGGGTTAGAGATTGGAATATCTGAGGAGAGAAGATAGTATGTCTCAATTTGGGCAGCAGATTTCATTTAAGAAATGACTTCAAAACACTGATCTCAAGACTTAAAAAGGAACTAGATTTTGATATGTTGACTAAATATTTACAGTAGATGCTAAAGGATGTATCTGTCTATTGCTTTAGTTTTAACTGAAGTTATATTTATTTGCCATTCATTCTACAAAGAAAAGAATATCTAGTATTTGCCTAGCACTTCATTTTGAACACTCTACATACTTTAACTTTGGAATAGCCATATAGAGTAAGTAGTAACGTTTTTGCTTTAAATGGTAAAATTGAGTCACAGAGAGGTTCGGAGACCTGCCCAAGAACAAGCAAGTTTTTAAGTGAGGGAATTGGGGCTAGAATTCAGGTCTTTGATGTTTTAGTCCAGTGGCATTCTATTGTGCCACAACTATCTCCTAAGTCATTTAGTCCCAACATAAAAATGTGGTAAAAATTACAGAGAATGAATTAAGGAAAAGGCTGGAATTTGTAGGATCCTAAGACTTCTAAAGCTAGGTATTAAAAATGGTCCTCTAATATCCTGAAGCCACTAATGAATTGATTTATTAATAATAGAGACTCCCTTTATCTTGCCTTAAACCCTCCAGGTTGAGTCATACAGAATTTCCTGATATCTTGAAATAAGATCTCTCTCAGTCAATGGAAACCAGAAGATGGGAATGAGAAATAGGCCTTGTCTGTTTGAGACAGAAGGTCTCAGGTCTTTTGTTATAATCTGGCTCCTCGTATTAAAATCATTCAATATCAAGAATTGAACTTTTTAGAAGAAAATAGTTAATAGTTTATTTTACATATGTTTTGAGGATATTGAGATAGATCAATCATTTAAATTCCCGTTAATTAAATCAAACTTCAAGTACAAGGTCAGAAGAAAACTAGATAGGTACCCAGAAGCAAAAACAAAACAAAACAAAACAAAAACAAAAACAAAAAAACCTATTGTCAAACCAGATGACATTTTGCAACTCTTATAATTATTTGTTCTTCATAATAGAAAGTAATTTTGGTTATCTTTGCTTGAGCCCCAAGTATATTTACAGAAATATGAAACTATTGCTGATTTGGAATAGAGTGTTTGACAGCACTTAAAATGGTGTTAGTAAGTGGGTTACACCAGGATATTTATGCAATTTAGTGAGCGAATTTGTATTTTGGTCTGGCAGGGCTATAAACATTATTTTGCAGTCATCATATATATTTCCTACTTCTCAGTTTTGTCAATTTGATAAAATACAGTGCCACCCTACCTTGTTAATGGCCCTCTTGAAAATTTGTCTTTTGTAATGTCAGCAAATGAGCAAACCCATATTTATTATTTTGTCTAAAATGTCTGTTAGGACATGTATATATGTAAAGATAAAATTTTCACAGTCATTGAAAATGTTGAATGGACAATGGGAGAAAAACACTTTTTTGAACATATATTGCTTCCAAAGCTATCAACAGAAGTTAGTTTTATAATTGAGGTCACCCTATTTTCTTCTTTCTTTCAAAATTATTGCTCCAACTGTTAAAATTGGCTTGCAGTGGACTCAGTAACATTACTGACTAGTTTATTTTACTGCTTAGTGACATTATAGTTGCAGTGTAACACTACTAATAACTGTGAATACAAAAAATATATATATAACAAAACCCTCTAATTAAGCTCCCACCAGCTCTGATAAAAGTTTGTCCTCAAGTTTCTAGCATTGCCACAACTACCACAGGACCCTGAGCTTATTATGTAAACACATTTAACTGCAATTCCTCTATATCATTGTCGATATCTTTATTCAACTAAATCTAAGTGCCCTGGAAGTTGAATCACTTCTTTCTTTCATTTGTTCCAAAATCACCTTTTAAAAGAGGTTTTTATTCTGAGATGGCCATTAAACAACTGTTTGTTGAATTCGGTCAACTCATTCTGGTGTCTTTATACTTGATTTCAATAAAACAAGATCTCAGTCGGAGGTGCAGGGCGCTCAGCCATCTTCAGTGTCAATGGATTATGATAAGTATTACATATAATCCCAAATGCTAAAGCCCTTCCAACACTCCATTTTTTTGGCAATTTAGCCTTTTGGTGAGAGTAAGCCTGTTTGATGGATGGTCCTGAACAGGAGTTATGTGATCTCTGGCCTTTGTGTGATAGAAAACATTTTTTGGAAAAACAGTGTCTTGTATAATCCATCATGAAACAATCTTTCAATTTATCTGTTGTGACTCCAGTCTTCCCGCACCAACATAAATGTGCTTCAGATAATGTTAGTCCCAGTTCAGATGAAATTCTGCATTGGCAATTCACCCACCATTGCCAGCTGGAACGAGGCCTCCTTTTTGCTTACAACACACATTTAAAATCCAGGCCCAGAAACTGGAAGAACTATTTGTTGAACAGAGATCATGTGTGTGAACACAGCAGATGTGGAAATGCTGCTACAGCCAGATCCACACTACAGGCAGGAATGGATTTAGGCGGGGAGGGGTGTTGTGTATGTGGGGTGGAGGGGGGGAGTTAAGGGGATGCAGCACGGGCTCACTATAACCTGACAGTGCTGAGAGATCCAAAGGCCATCTGGTCATCTTTATACCACCAATTAGTGCTAAAGTGTATACATATAGAGACACACACAAATACACACACACACACACACACACACACACACATATAGCATTTGCAGCATTAAAGTAAAAGTTTTGTTCTGTTTTATTTTCACTGCTGTTAAGTAGCCACAGCACTCACCAAGAAGCCATCTTCTCATGATGTTTGTGTAAGTGTGAACCAGCAAGAGAAAGATCTTGGCGAATTAGAAAAGAGAAAATCACCTATTGCCCATCGTACTATTTTTTGGCCTGGCAAAGATGTCCTTTCTGTTTTGGCTGTGGTTTCAGAGCCTTGAAGGCATACTGTGGGTGTGCAAGTTATTTGTCTACTTAAAATACAGATTCTTAAATCATTCACTCCCTCTCTGTTTCAAACAGCATATAGTGAACAATCTGTTTGCAATAATAATAGACATAAAAATTCCCCCCGCCCCCCTCCCTCCGGCTAAATGGATGCTGATACTAGAACTGCTGTGTTTACTTTGCACCTGAATTCCACTGTGGTGAGTATTTGGGAGACTCATATTCCAAGAGAAGATTCCAAATGGCATTCTGGCAAATGACAAAGAATACAAATATAGTTCATTTTTAGATTAATTTATAGGCAGCCGTGTCCCAAGCCCCTTGGGCATCCAACAAAATTAGGAAAAAGAAAAATAACTACAAACACATCCAAGAGAAATATATCCAAATAAAACCAAGATCAGGAGCTCAAAATAAATAGTGCTATAATGAATACCACAAGCTACAAAGGGAAAACAAAACTTTAAGTTACTCAGAGCCCTTAGGGATGTAGATGTGATTAACCAATTCACAGTTGCAAAGTATTTTGAAGTATAAACCTTTGTATCATTGAGAGTTTTATGAGTTTGGGACAAGAGTCACAGGAACATGCCCTTCCTGGCCAGTCCTCTCCTGATTGCAGCTCACAGGACTAATTCCAAGTCTGCAAGCAGCTCCAAGCAACTGAGGCAGGGCCAAGAGCAGTGTGTCCATTGATTTATTTTAATCATGTTTCAAAATAAATTAACAAAAGTCAATAGATAGATATCTTCTGTAAAGGAAGCTGAATAATTTCATTCTTAATACAAAGAAATTTTTGGCTTTAAATGGGGGAAAGTAGAAGAGTTAAAGGAATGGTGCACTTGAGGTTGAGCCCCTATCAGGTTCCATGCTCAGCATGTAGTCTGCCTGAGATTCTCTCTCCTTCTCCCTCTCCCTCTCCCTTTGCCCCTCCTACTCATGCTATCTTTCCCTCTTTAAAATAAATAAATAAATCTTTTAAAAAAAGAAATCATGATATTGAATAAAAAGAAGAAAGATTTTTAAAATCTATTAAGAAGTTAATTAGACAATTAACTATATTATCAATTTACCTGAGGATGATGGGAGGTACTTTTTCCTAACAATAGTGCAATAGTATATAAATCATCTTAATCTCAGAGTATTTCTACATGGAATCTTTGATTCAAACCCAATTCATGGTGTTGATTAAAGTCCACATTTAAATGTTTGGGTCCTCTTTATATAAAGTTAAAGAAAACAAGGAAACCTCAGCAAATAAATTGCATATTTTTGATGTGTGGTTAAATAATGAAAATGATCAAGTCTGTCTTCTCATCTTTCTGTGCTCTGAAACTAGCACAGTGTGGAGCAAAGCTTAGAAATCAGAAAACAGAACCTAGAATGGACTCAAGAATTGGCATTGCCCTCTTTATCACACCAAGGAGATGTTACTGAGACAGATCTTGCAGTGATGCCACAATTGCATCTCTAGCTGAGTTGTTGAGACTTTTGTCCAGGCATAACCATCAAAGCACCTCTACCATGTGGAAACCATATAGCAACAATTTTAACAAGTTTGGCTTTCTTTGAATGACTGAAATTTAAATGTCAAAGTGGAAGGGAAATGAAACCCAAAATACAGCATCAGTAAATTTGTGCAATATTTCAATTCAATTGATTGGGGTCTCTGCTAACACTGAAAACTATATTCAGGTTTTTACCATATTTATTTTTTATTATTTTATTTTATTTGAAATTTTTTTCTATTTGAGTCTAATTGACATACAATGTGACATTAGTTTCAGGTGTACAGCACAGTGATTCAGCATCTCTATATTTTATGCTATGCTCATCATAAGTATAGCTATAATGTAAATGTATTTGTAAATAAATTAGTCCCATGTACTAGTTCTCAAACTTATATTTAAGCAAAAGAATGATGTGTGCATGCCATTGCTTTTGAATGAAATCATAAACAAAATGTAAAAATTTTATCTCTGAAGCAGATAAAAATAGAACTAGTCTTATGGAATCAAGACTAGGGGCCTGTGCTTCCTGGTTTTGTCCTCCTTCTTATATCTTATTATAACCATTTGTTTAGTTTTTTTACTCTCCCACATCATTGTAAAGATCATGAAGACAAAACCTATTCATGACTTGTTCCTCTTAATATTCTGAGTACCGTATGTAGTGCCTGACCATAGTTTTAATAAAGACTTTTTGAAGAAAAAAAAGGAGGGAAGAAGTGAATGTTGGAAGAAGGGAAGAAAAATAACTGGGAGCTTAGTGAGCATTAATATTTGTGTTTGGGTACTCTGGCCAGTGAAAGGTGTAGGTTGTGCCTTAGGCTTTTGTAAGACGAGCATGAAGAAAGGTTCACAAAGATGTTCCCATAACCCTTGCACAAGTCTCTATTATAGCACTCATCATATTTTATTTCAATATCTGTTAACATATGTACATCATCCTACAAGACCATATGTGCCTCAGAGGTGATGACTCTTTCTTTTTTTATTTATTTATTTATTTATTTATGATAGTCACAGAGAGAGAGAGAGAGAGAGGCAGAGACATAGGCAGAGGGAGAAGCAGGCTCCATGCACCGGGAGCCGGACGTGGGACTCGATCCCGGGTCTCCAGGATCGCGCCCTGGGCCAAAGGCAGGCGCTAAACCGCTGCACCACCCAGGGATCCCCTGACTCTTTCTTATGTAAATTTGCATCCTTGACACTTTGCAGTGTCTAGGACATAATAAGTACTCAAGAAAAACTTGTTGAATAAATGATCTTTTTATGTGCTTACCAAAGATTTTGTGGAAAAGATAATACTTAGTTACAAAATTTTCATCTGAGATATGTTAGTGTACATTTTGATTCTTATGTACAGGAGAGCAGGTAGCAAATTTGTTATTAAATAGAATAAATGTCTTTTATTCAATATAATAACTTATCCAATGGAATCATAACACCTAGCTCTTTTAGAAATAGTTACTGTACAATTTTTTATAGTTGTTGAAAACTAGAAATCAGCTCAATGTCAAAATATTAGGTAACAATCAATTATCGAAATATTATATATCTATTTAGAGCTAAATTTTGAAGCCCATTTAGAAATGCTTAAAATAGTTTAAGTATGTATTTGAAAAAAATACCCTCTAATATGTTGTCACATAATATTTCTGTGACTTTGGCTACAACATAATTTTTCTGATTGTTGGTTTACCTGTATAATGAGAAGCACAGTTTCTTTTCCAATGGTATAAATTTACCTATAGATCAAAATGAATTTTATTCTGACAGCTTGTAAATTCAGTGATTCAAAGTATTTTAACTTCTGACTTATAAGAACACCTATTTCTCTTTAGTGGAGATTAAATAACATTGCTTATTCAAGAGTAAAAAGAGAAGGAAACTAATGTTTTTGAACACTCTAATGTGACAAGCATTTTCTTTTTGTTTTTATAGCATAAAACATTTGATTATATCTAATTCATTTTTCTCATTCTGTGGTATATCACAAAAGAACAATGAGTGAAGTTACTTCTCCAAGGTTCCTTCAGAAAAGCCTTTAGAATCTCACCCTAGTCATTAGGATTCATTCCCCATCTGCTTATCAGTGACTTGGAGTGACTGAGAAATCATACCTACTACATTCTGGAATTGGATTAACACACAGTAAGAAAGATACCTACTTCTTTTGAAGACTAAATTGTAACCCAAAATGATCTTAACAACTTTAAATAAAAGTGAATACTTGGTGAGAAGACAGTCAAGGGAGAAAAATATGTGATATCAATTCAGGATGGGGAAGACTAGAGTTGCCACAAAGGCTAAGAGGTGCCATTTGAATCCTTAACTGAACATGAGTCAGCACACTGCTATTATTTTAAAAACCAGCAAGGTAGAGGAATGTACTAACAAGAACAAAACATGCTAGAACCCTGAAACAATTGTCCCACTGAGCATTAGTCAGGCATTTATTAGAGTACTTTATCCGGTTTGAGGTCCAAAAACTAAAGAAGGATAAGGAAACTTGGAAAGGAATGAGAGAAAAAGCAACAGAAAAGATTAAAAGTTCAAATAAAAGAGTCTACGAGGAATTGGAATTCATAGAGTAGAGCCTGCAAAAAGAGTGACTTTTCTAAATGTTCATATAGTAACATGTTTTTTCCATAAACTGTACTTACCTAGGATATTTTGCACTCTTCTCTGGCTCCATTGTAGCCTTTTAATAATAAAGGATTAAAATAGCCTTTAGCTTGGTGTTGATAAAAGAGACCGAAATATTAGATGCTAACTGTGTCAGTTTGTTAATAAAAAAATTTGTATAATCATCTCTCGAACTTCTATTACTGATATCTCAAACTTAACCAAATAAGTTTCTTCTGTCAGACCTAGTTTTCTTTCCATATCCCCTTATTTTAGTTAGTGATATCACTGTGTATCCAGTCACCCCAGAATGACAGGAGCCATCTTAGACATTTTCAACTCCCTTAACCAACCATACCAAAATAATCATGAAGTTCCACTGATTCTACCCACTAGTTATTCTGAATTGACTTCCTCCTCTCCATTGCTTCTATTATCTTCACCCCTCATCATCTCTTGGTCTATCATCATGGATTCTTAACTATATATCCTAACATCAGTCTTTTTCTCCTCAAACTAATTTTCCACACTATCATCCTAAAAAAACATATTTGATTTTATCCCACCCTACTTATGGATTTCAGCTGGTTCTATACTTGCTACAGGATAAAATCAAAGCTTTATAGCATGACATACAATACCCTAATGTCCCCAACATAGCAGCTGGCCTCAGTCTCTTTACATCCCTTCTGAGTACCCCATATTCCAGCCACGATGAAACTCTTTACCACTTCAGACTACCTAGTTTCCTTTCATGTCTTCCTGGTTTTACAATTATTTTTTTTCACTTCACTTTAAATGTTTCCACCCTCATTTCTACTTCCTGAATTCCTACGCATTTTTTTTAAAGCTTGTGTAAGAAGTTATACATCTTTAAAAATCCCCATGAAACCCATTACCAAAATCTAGTTTAGATTCTTTGCCCTTGTGCTTATTTCCTTCATAGCACTGTGCACTCTGTTATATATCTGTCAGGTTAGTGTCTCTCCATTCAAATTGAGAGATCATTGAAATGAAAATATGTCATTTGCTATGGTTATGTCTTTGTATTCTCAGTGCCTGGCACATAATAGTCAATCAATAAATGTTCCCAATCAAAAAAATGTCTCTCCCCTAGACTATCTTAAGTGATCACATATCTTAAATGAACACATCACCATCTTACCCATATTTGCATATTTTTTAAATGAAATTTGAAAGAATAAATATAGAACATCAATCAGTTACCAAACTTGTAAATTGCTTAGCCCTCTCAGAAGTTCCTTCCTTTTTTTTCCTTTTTATAATTTTATTTATGTTTTTATTTTTTAAATTTTTTTATTGGAGTTCAATTTGCCAACATATAGCATATCACCCAGTGCTCATCCCTTCAAGTGCAAGACAATTTAAAAATTCATTGATAACATGCAGGTTGGGTTCCAAATAAACTATAACCTCAGATATATTATCTAATTTTCATTGGCTTTCACCTGCATCCCAGGAATTTAGCCTGGGAAAATTGTCATCGACTCAGTTACATCTGTGGAGCTGGCAAAAGCTATGCAGAGAATAACTAGCTCCATAAAATGTATGTAATGTTTTTCTTATCAAAAAAAAAAAAAAAAAACAACTCTAGATAAACATTGGCAGCAGTTACAGTTCCATCTGCCTGCTAACCCAAGGAAATATGTGCTTCTTCAACCACTTGTACAGAGAAAAAAAATAAATTATATTACTCCTAAATTTTCTCACAGATATCCAAGATCGCCTCAATTTGTTCATAATGAGAAAGTTCATTAAAATTACAGAATAATAAAATAAATTATCCAAAATTAAAATGAAAGATTTTTTCATACACATCATTTTTAAAAGCCCTTTAAATTATTGAAATATATCATTTACAGTAACTTTGCCTATTTAATTACAAATTGACCTAATTTACAATTTACTGAAGTCTAAAATATTTAAAGAATTAACATCTGTGTAACAGCTCTGGATTTATTGACAGTTTGATTCTTTTTTATTAAAGCTAGCTGAGAATTTAAATTCAGATATGAATAAGTCATGTATATATTCCCAACTTGAAAAAATAAAAACCCTATGCTAGTTAGGTTCTTATAAAATATGTATCCTTTCTGTATATATGCCTTCTTTGAAGGTAAGAAAATAAACATTCATGAGGCAATAATTTCTTTAGTTTACTAGATTAAATATCAAATTTCTAAATATAGTTTAAATGTGTGCATATTACTTTCAATTTTAGCCCTTGGTTTGCCATTTAGCCAACGTGTTATTTTCTGTTGTTAATTGAGATTTAATTCACCTATAGTGAAATGTGCAAACCTAAGTACAATTCCATGAGTTTTGAGAAAAAAGTACACCTATTAATCTACACTTTAAACAAGATAAAAAAAAAAAAAAACCTGCATAACCCTACAAAGTTCCCTCAGGCCCTTTGCTGGTCAATCCCAGGGGCAACCACTGTCCTGGTTTCCATCACCTTAGATTAGCTGTGCCTATTTTATTAACTTCATGCAAAATGTATGTATTCCTTTTGTATATAGATTCCTTGACTCAGTATAACATTTTGAGATTTATTTACATTGTTTGCCTATTCATTCATTTTTGTCTATTTATTTTAATGCTCTGTAACATTAAATTGCATAAATATACTACTCTTTAATAATCTATTCTTCTATTGATGGATACTTTTGTTTCTTCCTGGTTTTAGCTATTAGAATAAAGCTATCTTTTTGTACGCATATGTTTTCATTTCTCTTGGGTAAATGCCTGAGAGTGGAATTGCTGGATTACAGAAATTCCTGAATATATTTAATTGATGAGTAACTGCTAAATAGTTACACAAAGTAGCTGTGCCATTTTACACTCTAATCAGTAATGTATGAGAGTACCATTTGTTATCATCCTTGACAGTATTTGATCTTCTTAATATTTCAGCATCCTGTGGCTGTAAAGAAATCTCTCTCCAAGGATTTAGTTTTCATTCCTTGGATGAATAAATGAGCTGAAATTTTTTTAATTAAGTTTACTTTGTAATACATATTTCAATCTTCCCACTTTTTAATTGGGTGATCTTTATTATCTATCATTGAATAATATAAATTCTTTACATATTTGATCATAAATCTTTTTCAGATATATGCATTTTAAATATTTTCTTCTAGCCTATAGTTGTACTCATCTTTGCAAGGGCAATTTTTTTTAAGACTTATTTATTTTAGAGACAGAGAGATTATGGAAAAATGCAGGGATGGGAAAAGGAAGAAGGAAAGGGAGAGAATTCAAGCAGACTCCCTGTTGAGTTCAGAGCCCACCTCAGGGCTCGATCTCATGACCCTGAGATCATGACCTGAACTGAAATCAAGAGTCCAATGCTTACCAACTGCCACCCAGGTGCCTCTGTGAAGGCAAATTTTAATGAGCTATAATATTGATGAAGTTCATTTAATCATTGGTTTTAAGTTTTGATTAAGAAATATTTGCCTAATCCAAGATTGCAAATAGATTTTCCCATTTCATACTAGTAACTTTATGGTTTTAACTTTACATTTAGGTCTATGATTTATCACAAATTAATTTCTGTTCATGTTGTGAAATATCTGTCAGCACTTTTTTTTTTTTTCTAGATGGACATCCAGTTGATTCAGCACCAAAAGCGCTTTCTTTTCCCAACTGAATTGCCTCAACACCTTTATTGGAAATCTAATATATATATATATATATATATATATATATATATATATTAGATTATATAATAATCTATATAATAGATTATAATAGATCTATAATAATAATTATATAATTATATATATATATATATATATATATATATCCCTTGACTCTATTCTGTTCCAATGAGCTATTTGTCTTCATTATAATATCCTGATTACCTATAGCTTTATTTTAAGTCTTCAAATCAAACAATGCAAGTCGACTACTTTATTCCTTTTCATGATTGTTTTGGCAATTCTATGTTCTTTGAATTATATACAAATTTTGAAAATCTGTTTTCAAATGCACAAAAGATCTAGTTTGGATTTCTTTTCTTTTTTTTTTTTAAGATTTTTTTATTTATTCATGAGAGACACTGAGAGAGAGACAGAGACATAGCCAGAGGGAGAAGCAGGCTTCCTACACCCTGATGTGGGACTCGATCCCAGGACCCCAGGATCACAATCTGGGCCAAAGGCAGATGTTCAATCACTGAGCCACCCAGGTACCCCTAGTTGGGATTTCTATTGATATGAGACTAAATGTATAAATGATTTTAAGGTGAACTGATATCTAACAGCTCATTAATATAGCATGTTTTTCTACATTTCTACATTTATTTATATGTTATTCAATTTCTCTCAATAATGTTTTGTGGTTCTCATGGAAGTCTTCCATATATTTTTTTAAAAATTTATTCCATGTTTTATGTTTTAGGATGCTATTATACATCACATTTAAAATTTAGTTTTCTAGTTGTTTGTTACTGATCTACACAAATACAATTGATATTCATATACAGTTGATCCTTGAACAACACAGGTTTGAACTGTGTGGGTCAACTTATATGTGACCTTTTTTCAGTAAAGTTAGGACAATACTGTAAGTGTATTTTTTTCTTCCTTATGATTTTTCTTAATAACATTTTATTCTCTTACTTTATTGTAAGAATACAATATGTAGTACATATAAAATACAAAGTATGTTGTCAATCAACAGTTTATGTTATCAGTTAAGACTTCCAGTCTAGAGTGGCCTATTAGGAAATTAAGGCTTAGGAGAGTTAAAAGTTTGAATTTTTTGACTGCATGAGTGTCAGCATGCCTAACTCCCACATTGTTCAAGGGTCAATTGTATTGGTCATGTATTTCATGACTTGTTAAATGCACTTTTAGCCTAAAGTGCTAGAGGTAGATAAAATTTGAGGAAAAATTAATAGTCTTATTCATATGAAGAATCAAAAGAATTCAGGGGAATCAAGACAACTGTAAACTGAGGAAGAGAATCTAGAAAGGAGAGAAACTGGGATTAGGACCCTCAAATTCTGTGTATAAATTCTGTTCCAAATTCCTAAATTATCCATACACCAGACAAACTCCAAAGAGATCAGCTAAGAAATGTAGAGATTTCAGCTATTGGTCATTGTAGGGAAGTCAGAATATGGACTTTAAGTCTATCTATGCTAACTTTCTGATAAAGCAGAAAGGAATCAATGCTCTGAGAAACATAGCAGAATCTCCAATCTCTATAATGTTATTCACAATCCAGGATTCGAGATTAATTGGTTTGTGTGTGTGTGTGTGTGTGTGTGTACATAGGGTGCTTTATTCTCCACAGAGTGATACATGCTAAGATGGGTTGGGCTTGGGTCGATGTCCCCATATCTACAGAACTGAATAAAGTGGATCTCTGATAAGAAGTCTGATTTGCCTTGATGTGGAAAGGGAGAGGAGGAAGATGGAGATGGACATTACAACCAGGGATGTGTTCAGTCCTGTGCTGGTTCTGGCCTGGAATGCAGGGAGATAAGGCAGCTCTTAGAGTAGTCACTTCCAGGCTGGGGCTCCCTGCCGAGCTTGGAGGGCCTTCTGTACCACATCTTCCCACTGGGCATCTGAGATCTCCCCAGCCCAGGCAGGAACCCCTGGTGCAGGCAGGCTTACTCCAGCCATCGTCCTTTTCACCAGCTCCACATGTTCAGGGTCCATGGGAATAGAGCTGTGGTTGCTCAGTCTGGTAGCTCCCTCCTCCACAATCCAGTAAGTCTGGATTGTGTTGTTTATCTTTAAAGAATGTTCTTTTGTTCAGGCAGAAGTTAATTTACTTATGATTCAGGGTGAACCTCTCAGAATTTGATTCTAGGCATTGCTAAGCAGGTCTAGAGCAACCAAAAGGTTTGGAATTATTTCTAATGTGGCACCCTTTAGGGGTACAATTAACTGATGCTTTTTGCAAAAGACTATATCTGATTTAGATTTAATTTTGATTCTAGAATCAAAATTCCAAAATGATTATATAAAAGTGCACTTAAAGTATACTAGCCATCTTCTTAAGTAGAAATTGAAGTTAGCTTCTATTTTACAATTATTTATTTTTTTAATAATACATTTATTTTTCATTGGTGTTCAATTTACCAACATACAGAATAACACCCAGTGCTCATCCCGTCAAGTGCCCCCCTCAGTGCCCATCACACATTCACCCCCACCCTCCGCCCTCCTCCCCTTCCACCACCCCTAGTTCGTTTCCCAGAGTTAGGAGTCTTTATGTTCTGTCTCCCTTTCTGATATTTCCCACACATTTCTTCTCCCTTCCCTTCTATTCCCTTTCACTATTATTTACATTCCCCAAATGAATGAGAACATAAAATGTTTGTTCTTCTCCGATTGACTTACTTCACTCAGCATAATACCTTCCAGTTCCATCCATGTTGAAGCAAATGGTGAGTATTTGTCGTTTCTAATGGCTGAGGAATATTCCATTGTATACATAGACCACATCTTCTTTATCCATTCAACTTTCAATGGACACTGAGGCTCCTTCCACAGTTTGGCTATTGTGGATATTGCTGCTAGAAACATCGGGGTGCAGGTGTCCCGGCATTTCATTGCATCTGAATCACTGGGGTAAATCCCCAACAGTGCAATTGCTGGGTCATAGGGCAGGTCTATTTTTAACTCTTTGAGGAACCTCCACACAGTTTTCCAGAGTGGCTGCACCAGTTCATATTCCCACCAACAGTGTAAGAGGGCTCCCTTTTCTCCGCATCCTCTCCAACATTTGTTGTTTCCTGCCTTGTTAATTTTCCCCATTCTCACTGGTGTAAGGTGGTATCTCATTACGGTTTTGATTTGTATTTCCCTGATGGCAAGTGATGCAGAGCATTTTCTCATGTGCATTTCGGCCATGTCTATTTCTTCCTCTGTGAGATTTCTCTTCATGGCTTTTGCCCATTTCATGATTGGATTGTTTGTTTCTTTGCTGTTGAGTTTAATAAGTTCTTTATAGATCTTAGAAACTAGCCCTTTATCTGATACGTCATTTGCAAATATCTTCTCCCATTCTGTAGGTTGTCTTTGAGTTTTGTTGACTGTATCCTTTGCTGTGCAAAAGCTTCTTATCTTGATGAAATCCCAATAGTTCATTTTTGCTTTTGTTTCTTTTGCCTTTGTGGATGTATCTTGCAAGAAGTTACTGTGGCCGAGTTCAAAAAAGGGTGTTGCCTGTGTTCTCCTCTAGGATTTTGATGGAATCTTGTCTCACATTAAGATCTTTCATCCATTTTGAATTTATCTTTGTGTATGGTGCAAGAGAGTAGTCTAGTTCATTCTTCTGCATGTGGATGTCCAATTTTCCCAACGCCATTTATTGAAGAGACTGTCTTTCTTCCAATGGATAGTCTTTCCTCCTTTATCGAATATTAGTTGACCATAAAGTTGAGGGTCCACTTCTGGGTTCTCTATTCTGTTCCATTGATCTATGTGCCTGTTTTTGTGCCAGTACCACACTGTCTTGATGACCACAGCTTTGTAGTACAACCTGAAATCTGGCATTGTGATGCCCCCAGATACGGTTTTCTTTTTTAAAATTCCCCTGGCTATTCGGGGTCTTTTCTGATTCCACACAAATCTTGAAATAATTTGTTCTAACTCTCTGAAGAAAGTCCATGGTATTTTGATAGGGATTGCATTAAACGTGTAAATTGCCCTGGGTAACATTGACATTTTCACAATATTAATTCTGCCAATCCAGGAGCATGGAATATTTTTCCATCTCTTTGTGTCTTCCTCAATTTCTTTCAGAAGTATTCTGTAGTTTTTAGGGTATAGATCCTTTACCTCTTTGGTTAGGTTTATTCCTAGGTATCTTAGGCTTTTGGGTGCAATTGTAAATGGGATTGACTCCTTCATTTCTCTTTCTTCAGTCTCATTGTTAGTGTATAGAAATGCCACTGACTTCTGGGCATTGATTTTGTATCCTGCCACGCTACCAAATTGCTGTATGAGTTCTAGCAATCTTGGGGTGGAAGCTTTTGGGTTTTCTATGTAAAGTATCATGTCATTGGCGAAGAGGGAGAGTTTGACTTCTTCTTTGCCAATTCGAATGCCTTTAATGTCTTTTTGTTGTCTGATTGCTGAGGCGAGGACTTCCAGTACTATGTTGAATAGCAGTGGTGAGAGTGGACATCCCTGTCTTGTTCCTGATCTTAGGGGAAAGGCTCCCAGTGTTTCCCCATTGAGAATGATATTTGCTGTGGGCTTTTGGTAGATGGCTTTTAAGATATCGAGGAATGTTCCCTCTATCCCTACACTCTGAAGAGTTTTGATCAGGAATGGATGCTGTATTTTGTCAAATGCTTTCTCTGCATCTAATGAGAGGATCATATGGTTCTTGGTTTTTCTCTTGCTGATATGATGAATCACATTGATTGTTTTACGAGTGTTGAACCAGCCTTATGTCCCAGGCATAAATCCTACTTGGTCATGGTGAATAACTTTCTTAATGTACTATTGGATCCTACTGGCTAGTATCTTGTTAAGAATTTTTGCATCCATGTTCATCAGGAATATTGGTCTATAATTCTCCTTTTTGGTGGGGTCTTTCTCTGGTTTTGGAATTAAGGTGATGCTGGCCTCATAGAACGAATTTGGAAGTTCTCCATCTCTTTCTATCTTTCCAAACAGCTTTAGTAGAATAGGTATGGTTTCTTCTTTAAACATTTGATAGAATTCCCCTGGGAAGCCATCTGGCCCTGGACTCTTGTGTCTTGGGAGGTTTTTGATGACTGCTTCAATTTCCTCCATTTATTGGCCTGTTCAGGTTTTCTATTTCTTCCTGTTCCAGTTTTGGTAGTTTGTGGCTTTCCAGGAATGCGTCCATTTCTTCTAGATTGCCTAATTTATTGGCGTAAAGCTGTTCATAATATGTTTTTAAAATTGTTTGTATTTCCTTCGTGTTGGTAGTGATCTCTCCTTTCTCATTCATGATTTTATTAATTTGAGTCTTCTCTCTCTTATTTTTAATAAGGCTGGCTAATGGTTTATCTATCTTATTAATTCTTTCAAAGAACCAACTCCTGGTTTTGTTGATCTGTTCCACAGTTCTTCTGGTCTCGATTTCTTTGAGTTCTGCTCAAATTTTAATTAACTCTCTTCTTCTGCTGGGTGTAGGGTCTATCTGCTGTTTTTTCTCTAGCTCCTTTATGTGTAAGTTTAGCTTTTTGAGTTCTTTCCAGTTTTTGAATGGATGCTTGTATTGTGATGTATTTCCCCCTCAGGACTGCTTTTGCTGCATCCCAAAGATTTTGAACAGTTGTATCTTCATTCTCATTAGTTTCCATGAATCTTTTTGATTCTTCCTTAATTTCCTGGTTGACCCTTTCATCTTTTAGCAGGATGGTCCTTAACCTCCACGTGTTTGAGGTGCTTCCAAACTTCTTGTTGTGGTTTAGTTCTAATTTCAAGGCATTATGATCTGAGAATATTCAGGGGACGATCCCAATCTTTTGGTATCAGTTCAGACCTGATTTGTGACCCACTATGTGGTCTATTCTGGAGAAAGTTCCATGTGCACTTGAGAAGAATGTGTATTCAGTTGAGTTTGGATGTAAAGTTCTGTAGATATCTGTGAAAACCATCTGGTCCAGTGTATCATTTAAAGCTCTCATTTCTTTGGAGATGTTGTGCTTAGAAGACCTATCGAGTATAGAAAGAGCTAGATTGAAGTCACCAAGTATAAGTGTATTATTATCTAAGTATGTCTTAACTTTGGTTTTTAATTGATTGATATATTTGGCAGCTCCCACATTCGGGGCATATATATTGAGGATTCTTAAGTCCTCTTGTTGGATAGATCCTTTAAGTATGATATAGTGTCCCTCTTCATCTCTCACTACAGTCTTTGGGGTAAATTTTAGTTTATCTGATATAAGGATGGCTACCCTGTTTTCTTTTGAGGACCATTTGAATGGTAAATGGTTCTCCAACCTTTTATTTTCAGGTTGTAGGTGTCCTGCTGTCTAAAATGAGTCTCTTGTAGACAGCAAATAGATGGGTCCTACTTTTTTATCCAGTCTGACACCGTGCGCCTTTTGATGGGGTCATTAAGCCCGTTCACATTCAGAGTTACTATTGAGAGATATGAGTTTAGTGTCACCATGATATCTATTCAGTCCTTGTTTTTGTGGATTGTTCCACTGAACTTCTTCTTAAAGGGGAATTTTAAGAGTCCCCCTTTAAAATTTCTTGCAGAGCTGGTTTGGAGGCCACATATTCTTTCAGTTCCTGCCTGTCTTGGAAGCTCTTTATCTCTCCTTCCATTTTGAATGAGAGCCTTGCTGGATAAAGTATTCTTGGTTGCATGTTCTTCTCATTTAGGACTCTGAATATATCCTGCCAGCCCTTTCTGGCCTGCCAGGTCTCTGTGGAGAGGTCTGCTGTTACCCTAATACTCCTCCCCATAAAGGTCAGGGATTTCTTTTCTCTTGCTGCTTTAAGGATTTTCTCTTTATCTTTGGAATTTGCAAGCTTAACTATTAGATGTCGAGGTTTTGAACGGTTTTTATTTATTTTAGGCAGAGATCTCTCTATTTCCTGGATCTGAATGCCTGTTTCCCTTCCCAGATTAGGAAAGTTTTCAGCCATGATTTGTTCAAATACATATTCTGGCCTTCTGGCCCTTTCGGCGGCCTCGGGAACCCCAATTGAACGTAGGTTTCTCTTCCTCAGGCTGTTGTTTATTTCCCTTAATCTATCCTCATGGTCTTTTAATTGTTTGTCTCTTTTTTCCTCAGTTTCCTTCTTTGCCATCAACTTGTCTTCTATGTCACTCACTCGTTCTTCCACCTCGTTAACCCTCATCATTAGGACTTCTATTTTGTATGCATCTCATTCAATTGATTTTTAATTTCTGCCTGATTAGCTCTAAATTCTGCAATCATGAAGTCTCTTGAGTCCTTTATGCTTTTTTCTAGAGCCACCAGTAGCTGTATAATAGTGCTTCTGAATTGGCTTTCTGACATTGAATTATAATGCAAATCTTGTAACTCTGTGGGAGAGAGGACTGTTTCTGATTCTTTCTTTTGAGGTGAGGTTTTCCTTCCAGTCATTTTGCTCAGTGCCGAGTGGTCAAAACAAGCTGTATTGGGAAAAGGAGAAAATGACAGGAGAGAAAGAAGGAAAGAGAAAAAGAAAAAAGAAAAAAAGGAAGAAAAAGAGAAAGGATAAGAAAGAAAGGGAAAAAAAGGGTGGGGGAAGCAAACAGAAATCAAAAAGAAAAAAAAAAAAACACGGGGGAGTACCTTCTGATTCTGTATACTTTAAGTCCCTTGACTTCCCTTGGAACTGGTCCGTGTAGCTGGTCTTCTGGGGGAGGGGCCTGCTGTGCTGATTCTCAGGTGTTAGCACTTGGGGGAGCTGCTCTGCCCCCTGCCTGGTGCAGGGCTCAGTGGGGGTTGTTCACCCCGTGAGGCCCCAGGAGGAACAACCGCAGTGGCGGGGCCAGCTCTGGGGCCCTGGAGTCAGCTCCCGCAGTAGCTCCGGGGCTCTCCGTCTGCAGGGCCTGGGGGCTCCGGGGCGGGGCCGCAGATCTGCTCAGCTCGGGGCAGGAGCGTCCTCGCTGTCCTGGGCCCTCCCGGCCTCTGCCTGTCCCGGGGGAGGTCGGATCCTGGGCTGTGTCCCCGCGCCCTGTGCTCCGGGGCCTGCGCTGTTGGATTCGCGCTCCCGCCCCGCAGCCCCCTCCGCGGAGCCGCCACCCGAGCCCCTCCGAGCTGTTCCCGGAGCCGCGCCGCCCCCTCCGCGGAGCTTCTTCCTCCGCCCGAGCCGCCGCCGCCGCCGAGCTGCTCCCGGAGCCGCGCCGCCCCCTCTTCGGAGCCGCCGCCCGAGCCCCTCCGAGTCCCGCCGCGCGCTGCAGCCCTTAGGGAGCTCGGGGCACTCTCCCGGGGCGCAGGTGCCTGTTACTGTCCCCGGGAGCCCGAGAGCATCCCCGCCCTCCTGGGTCCTGCTCCACCTCCCTGCGGGCCCCTTTCCGCCCGGGAAGGTCGGTGCAGCTCCTGCTCCTCCGGGACGGGGCTCTCCTGTCCTGGGGACACTCGCCCCAGGCCTCAGCCCGGCTCCTCGGGGCCCCTCCCCCTTGGAGGCCTTTTGTTCCTTTATTTCTTTTTCCCCGTCTTCCTACCTGATAGAAGCGCGAACTCTTCTCACTGTAGCATTCCAGCTGTTCTCTCTTTAAATCTCAGGCCGAATTCGTAGATTTTCAGGATGATTTGAAGGTTATCTAGGTAATTTGGTGGGGACAGGTGATTTGGGGACCCTACTCTTCTGCCATCTTGCCCCTCCCCCTATTTTACATTTAAACTGAAAACATCCTAACATGGATTTTCTTCACTATCACCTACAATGGATGTCCATGGAAATTCTGAAGAGTCCCATAGACAAACCAATGCCAATATATTATGTCCCCCTTAGAACACTTTTTCTACACTATAAAATGACTTCTTTCTTTTAGACCTTTTCTTTTTAGAACACCAAAGAAATATGGAAAAGGAAGTCCACTTTTCAATTCTTCAAATGAGAAAGAGTTAAAACTTTTATCATTAACTCCAAGTACCATGTGTCAAATAAAGTTTATCTCACAATTGACAAAAAAGTGTCTAGGTCCTGTTCACAGAGCTTCATGGTAGACAAGACTCTTCATCCACTCCACCAAGATGGGATGATATTAAATTTAGTGTTCAGTCATTCTAGGACCTTTGAGATACTTCAAGAAAATACCTCACCCTCACATGGGAAGGACCAGAGAACCAGGGCTGGTAATACATTATTATTATTTAAGATATCTTATTATTTAAAGGTATCTTACATAGATAATAAAAGGACTTCACCGAAAATCCTTTCGGATACATTTGTCTCTAATAAAATATAATTGCAATGTAAACTATTAATTAGTCAGGGTATGGGAAGGAGGGAGTTTCCCCTGATCTTTGTCACCAGCACCTAGTATGTAAGTTAACACTTCAAAATACATTTTTTCCAGGAAAATGTACTTATTCTATCTGTTTTTGTTTTAAAAGAATTTGCTAGAGGTGGATTCATAGAAACATGTCCTGTGTAAAATTTAGAGAATTTTCAGTAACATATTCCAGAATTAGCAAATAAGCAGTCCATCTGGCTTATAGCCAATCTCTTTCAATCCAATCCATAAACATCCCTATACTAGGTATTCGAAGAGGAAGATAACCATTACTATTTCTTATGTTCCACTTCAAGCTTATAAGAAATTAGGATAAATGGAAGCAATAAGCAAAAACCATTTCATGTGCGAGAAACACTTTGTTACACTTGCTTTAAAAATTAGTATTATTGTTGTACTCTTCAAACTACAGAATAATATTTGCAACAGAATGCCTTGGCTTATGAGCAGCAGCTGTGGTCTGGATGCTTTGGGCAGTAGGAAGTAAGCACTGCCTCTTTGCCAAGGATCCATTTGACTGCCAACGTGCATGAGGTTTTGTTTTGACCGGGAAGAAGAGAAAGAAATTTGGGGGGCAGAAACTGAAGGAAACGGGAATGGTAACAACAAAAGAGAAGAGTAGGCTTTTATTCTTATACCTGCGACCAGCCTGACAGGCAGATTTTAAGCCTTTATAAGAGTTTCAAGACATGGCTTTAGGAATTGTATGAATGAACAACTGTGACATTGAGGATACAGAGTAGGGCCTGAGGGCCCAGGGAATGTAAGCCAACAGAAAGGTAGGGAAAGGTCAGTGTCTGCCTCCTTGAGCCTCCTGACTTCAGTACTATAGATCTTATGCTCAGGTGCCGCTGGTAGCCTGGCTGTGGGGTGAGATCTCACCAGGAGCAGACAGAGGTAGCAGGATGACACTGGGTCATTAATGACAACTCCAAAGCTGGAGAAGTCCCCTAAAGACCTACAAGACGTCTTAGAAAGGACCATGTTCCTATGAGAGGAAAGCTGGCATCCATATAACCTCATTAATGTTCACAGGTTGGAAACATCTTGAGTTTTTAGGTTAGACTTACAAGTATGAATTAGGAAGTTGTATCCACGTGTGCACAAATACTTCCATATGGGTTAGGGACAAATGGGGCCAGGCAGGGCTAGGTAAGGGGCCACCGATGCAGGCTTACAAAAGTCCCCAAAATGCTGAGGTGTAAGGAAACCAGAGATAAGGGAACAAGCCAGACCAATCTGCCCTAGGGGTGGGTGGGGAGGGTGTCCTTTTTATGACAGTCATCTGTGATCCACAAAGACTAATCAGACCCCAAAAAAGTAAGGCATTAAAGATGTTATTACTAGTAACTCATTAAGGATGATATCACTAGTCCTTACTCAATGGTGACATCAGTAGATAATGTTAAAAGGATTTAGGAGGGACGCCTGGGTGGCTCAGTGGTTGAATGTCTGCCTTTGGCTCAAGGTGTGATCCTGGGGTCCTGGGATTGAGTCCCACATTGGGGTTCCTGCATGGAGCCTGCTTCTCCCTCTGCCTCTGTCTCTGCCTCTCTGTGTCTCTCATGAATAAATAAATAAATAAAATCTTAAAAAAAATAAAAGGATTTAGGAACGCAGGTTAGCTTCCAATAAAAGACCAACCCTACAAGCCCTCAGTGGCAACCCAGTCGGGAGACCCCCGTCACTTCTGAGAGCTTTGTCTGTATCCTTGCTTAATAAACTTCTGAATCAGAAAGCCTAAGAAACAGGAAGGTCAACGTCCAAGGGAAGGAGATATCTTAGCTTAAAAAGACAGAGCCAGTATGTCCTTCCTATGACTTTTTATTCTATTCAGGCCCTCAATAGATTGGATGATACCCACTCAAGTTGGTGAGGGCAATGTCCTTTATTCAATCTACTTATTTAAATGCCAATGTCTTGGAAACACCCTCACAGACACACCCAGAAATGTTTTACCAATTATCTGGGCAACTGTTAGCCCAGTCAAATTGGCATATAAAATTAACGATCAGACCACACTTTCATAATTCCCTAGGAAAACTCATCTGTCCTTCTGCTGTTTTTTTCTTTTATTTTGAAATGACAGCAATTTATTGAAATAAATATTTACTGAGTGCAGATGCTATATCAGGCTTTACATTTCGTGTAACAGAAGTTACCTTCTACCTACAGAGAGATCAAAAGCTTGTAAGGTAAATGGAGTATTACATTAATAACTAGAAAATAAGATGGAGTGTGTAAACTAGGTTAAAGAGATGCTTAGTATAAGAACATTCAGAAAGATATAATGAGTAACAACAATAATATCTAACGTTTAAGGAGAACTTCATACATGTCAAATGCTACTCTAGTGCTTTTTATTTGTTACTTCATTTAATCACAATTACCCACTAAGATAGTTATTACTAATATCCCTTGCTTTTTTTAATGAACATACTGAGGCATAGAGAAGTTAAGTAACATTTCCAAAGTCACACAGCTAAAATTCATCAGAACAGGAGAACAATAAGAATTCACTACATAAAACAAAGAAAAACCCCAAAACGTTGAAGTTAAATTAGAAACAATAAAACAGGGGGCACCCAGGTGGCTCAGTTGGTTAAGTGTCTACCTTTGTCTCAGGTCATGATACCAGGGTCCTGGGATGGAGCCCCACATCAGGCTCCCTGCTGAGCAGGATGTCTGCTTCTTCCTCTCCCTGTTTCTCCCTCTCCCTCTACCTGCTGCTTCCCCTGCTTGTGTTCTCTGTCTCTGTTTCAAATAAATAAATAAAATCTTTTAAAAAAAAAGAAGAAGAAGAAACAATAAAGAGCTGATTCCATTAACCTCTAAAAACATAATGCTGAGAAATTTTCAAAAAGCTCCCTTAGCTTTTCAGTTTTTTATTAACAAATTTCTCAACAATACAATACAACCGCTCCAGATTAAGTACAATTTCTTATTCAATTTTATTTTTCCATAGTTTCATCATTTCTGCAATAGTATTGTTTTTACTTTTTTCTTTGGAATCAGAAGTATTTCAGATAATGAGTAAAGCCAGCTTGGAAATAAAATAATCAGATTCCTAGAAATCAACTTTTAAATGAACATTTGAAGCACTCCTTCCTTGTGAATTGAAAATGTTTGGATTGATAAATACATAGGTGATAGATATGTTATTTGTTAATATGAGATTGGCACTGGGCTGAGTACTTAAGGGTACAAGATGAATGGAGCAGAGAAATTGCCTTCTAGAAGTTTTTAATATTGCTTCTAGTATAGATATTATCCTCTAAAAGTTTCTAGTATGCGAGAGGAAATAAGAAAAATAAACAAATAGTTAATAATTTAAAATAAATGAACTCATGCCATTAAAGAGAAGTAGAACAATTGCTATGTTAATTTGGAGAAATTCTGTGTAGGACATCAGACAAGACCTCTGGATTCATGACAACAAACTAACAACACACTTTTACAAAAATTGGACATCACTGGTCAAATATCGCTGTTTAACACCGATCATATTAAAGCATGAAATATCCCTCAACAAAACAAAATAACTAGAAGGAAAACTAGGAGACCACACAGGAGAAATTGCAGAACCGTGCTGTTGCTTAGAGTTCTTGTCAATTGGGGAAAAAGCAGTTGTAGAGTAAGGATCCAGTTCCTCATCACCTCCCATTCTCTTCCACCTTATACTGGTACCCATAGATACACATACACACAATACTGACACAACTTTGCAAAAGAACATATTTACTAAGTAAATAATCATTTCTAAGTATATTTCCTTTATCTTTGGAAATCAAAGATGCACATATTAAAAACACATCTTTCATAAAATTTATTACTAGAATTAACAATGAAATGATCAGGAAATACCAATATCTTAAATGATTACATCTTGAAATATTATATCATAAAAATATCCTTAAAAAATTCCTATATAATAGTTAAAAGAGTTTTTTAGCTGACTCTAGTGGATATGTAATTTCCATTAGTTAACCAACTTATTAAGAAAAAATATTTCTGCCTGTTGTATATTATCTATAAAGAATCACTATATTAAGCTAAAAGATATTTTCTATCTATTGTTTTCATTTATAATCACGACAGAGTATTTTTCCTTGATTACCATGTTAAGTATCACTAAAAATGTAGTTTTGAAGGAATCCTTGAGAATTATAGAAAACCTATGATTTAGAAGCTGAATGAATTCATCAGGATCTCATTTCAAAGTAAAAAGTAGCATGAGACTATCCCTCCATCAAAGCAAAAATGTTTAAATCTCCTTCCTTAGATACTATCATTATTTAAAGTTGTCAAAACTCCAAAAAAAAAAAAATAAATAACTTTGCACCTCCAAATTAAATCACTCTCAGTCAAATTAAATTCACTCTGATTAGAAGTTGTATCTGCAGGATCCCTGGGTGGTGCCGCGGTTTGGCGCCTGCCTTTGGCCCAGGGTGCGATCCTGGAGACCCGGGATCGAATGCCACGTCGGGCTCCCGGTGCATGGAGCCTGCTTCTCCCTCTGCCTGTGTCTCTGCCTCTCTGTCTCTCTCTGTGTGTGTGACTATCATGAATAAATAAATAAAATTAAAAAAAAAAAGAAGTTTATCTGCAATTTTTACCAAAAATGGAATAACTTTAGAAGTGGTAAGCTTCATAAAACTTCTAATACCTTTTCACTTCAATTTTGTGAGCAATGAAAACTTTTTCTTCTGTTTTAAGTCATTATTTTTCAAAGGAAACTTGATTTTGAACATTTGGGTAAAGAGAAGCTTCTGTTAAAGCAAACAGCAAAAGTTATTCTAAGTAATTTGGGGGATAAAATTCTTTTAATGCAACATTCCAGAGCTGGAACTCTGATGGCCATTTAGGATGAGGAGCTTGAGAGATTTTTGTTCTTAATTTATAGCTCATAATTTTCTGTTGGATTCTAAATTTAAAGCATTGGTTTCTCCCTTTTGTAATATAAACCTAAGATATTATGGTAAATTCTTTCTGAATGAAACTCCATAACACTTAAAATTATTGCAATCATAACACTAATAATACTTGGCTGCTATTTTCATGTAGAAAATATTCTTTCATTTCCAGAAAGTGTTTTAAGAGGGATCGAAAAAAGCAATGGGCCTTTAATTACAATTCAATTACACTAGTGAAATTTAAAGAAAAGTTCAGCATGAATAATTATTCCCTTGGTTATGAAGAGTGTATTTTGGGAAATGCATTAACTAGGGAAGCCACTATTTAGTAGTTATTGTTTCCCTTGAGATGTTTCTCCGACTTTCTTAAATGCAGGATTTGAGGGGATCCCTGGGTGGCTCAGTGGTTTAGCGCCTGCCTTTGGCCCGGGGTGCGGTCCTGGAGTCTCAGGATCGAGTCCTGCGTCGGGCTCCCTGCATGGAGTCTTCTTCTCCCTCTACCTGTGTCTCTGCCTCTCTCTCTCTCTATGTCTGTCATGGACAAATAAGTAAAATTTAAAAAATAAATAAATACAGGATTTGATTTATTTTACTACTATAAAACTAAAATAGACTTATTTATATGACTGATAATTTACTAAATTATAATCATAATTTCTTAAAATAGTCTTCTAAGTAGAAAAACATTGCAGAGAATACAAAAGAATCCTTTTCTGTAAGAACCAGATATAGAATTTTCTTTTTTCAGTCTTGCTATAAAAATATAAAATATAGTTCCAAAAGTACTTTGGCAAGTCTAAGAACTATATTCTCCAAATTTTACTTTTTCTGTTGAAGCATAACGTACATTCATATTCTTAAAGTGCACAAACATTAAGTATATAGCTATACAAATTTTTACAGTGGTCACATGTATTATCCAGATCCAAATATTACATTACCAGCAGCCTCATGCCCTCAGTTGTTTTCACCACCAGCATCTAAGCTAAGAATTTCAGTGTCTGAATTTCATTGTTGAACATTATTTATGGGATTTATCTTTGTTGTTATATGCCTAGAAATCCATTATTTTCCCATGCTATATCGTATTCCACTGCATGAGTACATCACAGTTTATTTATCTATTCTAATTTTGATGGATATTTGAGTCATTTTTAGTTCTAGGCCATTATGAATCATGCTGTTATGAATGTTTTTGACTCTTGGTGCAGGTATGTGTTCATTTCTATTGGATACACATCTAAGAGTAGAATGGGTGAGTCATAGGATATATGTAAGTTCAGCTTTACCAGACGCTGCCAGACATTACTTTCACAAATGACTTTTAAAGCAGTGTATGAAATTTCCAGATACTCCACATTATTGCCAACATTTGGAATACATATATTTTTTTCTTTTAATTTTCACCATTCTGGTAGACCTGTAGTAGCATCTCATAGAGTTTTTAAATTTTGCTTTTCCCTGGTAAGTCATGATACTAAAAGTATCTTTTCACACATATAGTTTAAGTATGGATTTTTTTTTTATCAGGTGTCTCTTCAGGTTTTATGTCCATTTTAATGTCTTTTTTTTATTAGTTTGTGGAATTTATATACATAAAGGAAATGAGTCTTTTGTTAAATATATTCACATCTTCATAACTCCATGACTTGTTTTTGTGCTTTTATGAGTGTCTTTTGAATAACAAAAGTTGGTAATTTGGATGCAGTCCAATGTATTACTCTTTCCTTCGCTGTTTTATGTACTATATAAGAAGTCCTGGCCTACCCCTAAAGTGATGATGATATTCTCCTATATTAACTATTAGTACTTTTCATATTTTGATATATGCTGTGAAGTATGTGATCAAATTTCATTACTGCATGAATATGCAATTAATTCAAGACCTTTTATTTAACAAAAACATCTTGGGGAGGTGGGCAGAGGGATGGGCTAGATGGGTGACAGGTATTAAGGAGTGCACTTGTAATGAATGCTGGGTGTTCCATGTAAGTGATGAATCACTAAATTCTACATACTACACTATATGTTAACTAACTGAAATTTAAATAAAAACTTGATATAGAAAAAAATTGTGAAAAATAAAAAAAATTGCTCTAACACACTGCAATAGTACTTTTGTCACAAAATGGATGTATATATGAGTCTATTTCTATGCTCTCTGCTCTATTGTTCTGCGTATTTATTATTTCAATGCCAACTGTCTTAATTGCCATAGCTTTAAAAATAAATCTTTTTATCTAGTAATTCAAATTTTCAGTATTTATTATTCATTTTCAAGATAGTCTTGTCAACATAGGATTATTCATGTCAGTTATGCAACTTAAAGTATGTGGGAAAAAGCTTTCATAAGTCATCCTGGCTGTAAAGTAGTAGACTACTAGTCTATAATTTTGTGGTAAATACTGATTGTCCAAGTTCATTTGAAAGTTTGACTATCCCTTCAGATGTGAATTGATTTGGGAAGGAGAACCTTTCATCTTAGGCCTTGAAGCTACTTTTTAGGGGGAATATAGGAGTTATCCTCAGTAAGAAATAAGCAGTGACTCATGAATCTATTAAATGAAGGAAGTTACGAAGACTCAAAATAGGAATCCACATTCTTTTGTTTCCTATACTAATCAGATGATAAAGTTTGTGTATGTGTATGCATGGTGCTGTGTTTAAAAATGATTAAACATAACATGTGGAGCCTGGGTGGCTCAATCAGTTAAGCATCCAACTCTTGATTTTGGTTCAGGTCGTGATCTCAGTGTCTTGGGATCAAGCCCTGCATTGGGCTCTGTGCTCAGTGGGGAGTCTGCTTGAGGATTTGTCTCCTTCTTTTCCGCCCCTCCCTCTGCTCATGCTCTCTCAAGTAAATAAATGAATAAATGAATGAATGAATAAATAAGTAAATCTTTAAAAATGATTAAATATGCACAATCAGTTATGATATAGTTTATTATTTTCATTTTCCCAATGGAAGAATAAACACAAAATCTGTGACCTTTTCAAGGTCACAAAATTAGAAAACCAGCAGAATCAAACACAAATTCATATTCTCTGATTCAAAGCTTAAACTTCTTCCTACTATCTTTTGTTTTTTAAATTTCCTGTATGATTATATGTACTAGAAGTTTAGTGGAGACATGTCACTCACTTGGCTGTCTAACTGGTGTAAATGATACTTATCTGTTCAATTACATACCAAAATCGACCTCATTCACAAAACAGTAAATATAAATTCTTTAGAAAAAATAAGTTTATCTATTTTTCTTGTCATGGTAATTGCCAGTATTAAGATATATGTTACACTGGATATTTGTTTTCTGATAGTGTGGTGAAATATAAAGTACTGAGGAGTTTAAAGGAGATCTGTGAGGACAAGGATGTGGTTCATTGTCTTTTCCTAGACCAAGGAGAAGAAGTCTAAGAGCTTAACTGAAAACAAAATTAATATAGGCCAAATGAATAATTTAATCCAGGAGTGGAAATTAACTCAATTATAATTGGAAATTTTGTCGTCGATTTCTTTTGTAATATCTCAATCTCTGGGATGTTAGTGAAAATAATGCTAAGTATCCAGGAAACATTCCATACAAGAAATAAAGTTCATGTTCCCCTTTTAAAACGCATGTGTATATTAAGTAAAACAACCTCTATGTTTTCTTTGATATATATAATTATGTTTATGTAAACTTATATTTTTGTATATAATCATCAACTAATCAAATTTGTGAGAAATACTTGGTGTACTTGAGGTTTTAAAATTTTTATAATATTTGTTAGTACTAAGGTGTTATCCTGCCAGTATTAAGATTACATTTAAGTTCAAAGCAGTGAAATATTGGATTTAGATTGACCGTATACTTGGGCTCACCATATACTCTCATTACGTTTATTATCATGGCTGGTAAATATAGTGATTCCTTTTCCATATGAATTTTGTTTTTAAAGGTAACAAACATGAGAAAAGTTGAAAAAATGTTTAAAGAATCTATATATTTTTTAAAAGTTATAATTATTGAAATTCAATAACTTAAGGTGCATATACTTAAAGTATAAAACATGATAAATTTTGACAACTGTATAAACTCATAAAACCATCACTTCACTCACAACAATGAATATATTTATTATCCTCAAAACTTTCACTTTACCCTTTACATTCTGTCCCCTGTTGCTTTCTACCCCATTCCTATCCATGAGGAACTGCCAATCTTACGTCCATCATTATAGAGCTTTTTTGAATTTGATATGAATGGAATATAAAACATGAGCTCTCTTTTGCCTTGCTGCTTTCACTCAGCACAATACTGTATACACTCATTTATTTTGTGCACATCAATAGTCCATCTTTAATAAGTGAGTTTACAGGATACAGGATTAATACGCAAAGAACAATTTTATTTATATGTTCTAACAACAAGTAATCATTGCTTAGTAGTACTCCAACATGTGGTTATACTATAACATGATATATCTGTTGAGAAATATTTGGGTCATTTTCCATTTTTAGCAATTACAAATAAAATTGTCATAAATTTTCATGTGCAAGTCTTTGTATGGAAATGTGCTTTCATTTCTCTGGAGCAAAGAGTTAGAAATTTCTGGTGTATACATACACAGATAGTATGTGTTTAATTTTTATTTATTTATTGTTTTAAGCGAAGTATTTTTTTTAATTTTTTTTATTTATTTATGATAGTCACAGAGAGAGAGAGAGAGAGAGAGAGAGGCAGAGACTTAGGCAGAGGGAGAAACAGGCTCCATGCTCCATGCACCGGGAGCCCGACGTGGGATTTGATCCCAGGTCTCCAGGATCGCACCCTGGGCCAAAGGCAGGCGCTAAACCGCTGCGCCACCCAGGGATCCCCTATGTGTTTAATTTTTAAAACACAGCCAAACTATTTCCTATAGTGATTATAATATTCTTTATTCTTACCAGCTGTGAGATTTCAAGTTGTTTCACATCTTTGCCAATACTTGGTACTATGGATTAAATTGTGTCCTATCAAAATTCATTGTTAAAACTCTAAGCACCAATGATGGTGATGATATTTTGAGATAGGACCTTTGGGAAATAATTAGATTTAGATAAGATCATAAGGGTGAGGCCCTCATGATGGGAATAATGACCTTATAAGAAGAAACAGTAGAGAATTTTTGTGTTTTCCCATTGCCGTCTCCCCCCACCATATGAGACATAGTGAGAAGGAGGCCCTCTATGAGCCAGGAAGAGACCTTCACTAGATTAGACTATACTGGCACCTTGATCTTGATTTCCAGCTTCCAGAGCTGTGATAAAATAAATTTCTGTTTATAACCACTGAGTCTATAGTTTTTTGTTAAGGAAGCCTCAGCAAAGACACCTGGTATGATTAAAATCAATTTTAAAATTCAGTTGTATGTTTTCTTATTGTTGAGTTTTGATAGTTTATGTATTTTAATACAAATTCTTTATGTAAATTGTGCAAATATACTTTTGCACTCTAGCTTCTCTTTCAGGGTTCTTTGCAGTATCTTTTAAAGAACAGAAGTTCTTAATTTTGAATAAGTCCAATTTATTTTTATGGAATATATTTTTGTGTTGTGTCTAAGAACCATTGTCTATGAGAAAGTAAAATGATACAAGCACGTTGGAAAATAGTCCAGCAATTCCTCAAACAGCTAAACATAGGTATATCATATGATGTAGCAATTCCCCTCCTAGCTATGCACTCAAGAGAAATGAAAAACCTGTCTACATAAAAAGTTGTGCATGAATGTTTATGGCAGCAGTATTAATAGTTAATTAATATGGCCCAAGTGGTAGAGAAGTTTGCCCAGTATCTTGGACTTAATGCAGTCTTCTCTTGTTTTGGGCCTCACTTAAAACTAGCAGCAAAAAACGGGCCATATATGCTGCCTTCAAAAAATCCAAAGAGGCCATTAGGTGTTGTGTTCTTTCTTGGTTAGGAGGGGCTAGATGCAACAATTTTACCTTTACCTTAAATGGGTTATCTTTCTATGCCCCACACCACTGGATCCCTAAAAATTCATTCATGTAGAAAGCCCCAGAATTTTCATTGGATTTATTTCCCACTATGACATACAAATGTCTCACCAATAATTTGAGTGTAATTGCTACTACTTTCTCACTAGGTCCAATAAGCACAATGTAATGGAGCAGTATGATATCTTATGGAAGGGAAAGGTAATCAAGATCCCTGCAAAATAAATATGACCTAGGGATAGAGAATTGATATCCCCTGAGGTAGTGAGTGTTTTTCTGACCTTGCCAACTGAAAGCAAAATGTTTCTGGTGGACTCTAGGAACAGGTATGGAAAAAAGGCATTTGCAGAATTCCTACATATCAAGTACCAGGGTATGTTATTTTGCTCAAGCAATGAACTCATATTTGGTATAGCAGCTGCAATTAGAGTCATCAGCTGTTTAAGCTTAGGATAACCCACTGTCGTTCTCTAAGATTCATCTGTCTCTGCATGGGCCAAGTAGGAGAGTTTAATAGAAATGTGAAAGGAATTACCACCCCTGCATCTTTCAAGTCCTTCATGGTGGAAATCATCTCTACAATCCCTCCAGGAATGTGGTTCTGGTTTCGGTTTACTATTTTCCTAGTAAAGGCTGTTCTGATGACTTCTACCTGGCCTTTCCTTCATAGTGGTCCTCACTTCACAGCTAGGAAACTAATGGGGGATTCTGATTATGCATTCTGGATCTGGAAAAATAAATCATATGGGTTTGAGGACCCATTAGATGCACTGTAAGATGGACTTGTGCTGAAACACCATTGATCACCTAACCTTTATTTTCTATTTGGTTGGTGGATCACAGTGACGTATTGGGTTTCGCAGAATTAGTGTCAGTTCAGAGTCAGTGTCATGTAGTCCCTTAAAATCTGATTATCCCCTTTTCTCCATTGTATACTTACCTTGGTAAAAGATTATTTTTAGAGAAGGTTGGGAGAATAATTAACAGTGTAAAGAACTTTTCTCTTCTCCTTCAACATTTTGTTAGCAGTTTTGGATCTTTTGCCTTTCTATATAGACTTTAGGTTTAGTTAACAATAACCACAAAATAACTTCATGGGACTTTGGTTGGGATTTCATTGAATTTATAGATCAAGATGACATCTTGAAAATATTAAGGTTTTCTGCCCATCAGTGTGAAATATTTCTCCATTTATTTAGTTCTTTGGTATCTCTCATCAGAACTCTATAGTTTTTCTCATATAGATCTTGTATATATCTTGTTAGATATACACCTAAGTATTTAATTTGGGAGGATGCTAATGTAAATGGTAATGTTTTTAATTTAAAATTCCACTTTGTTCATTGATGGTATAAAAAAGCAATTGACTTTTGTATATTAACCTTACATTGTGCAACCTTAGTATAATCACTTACTAGCTCCAGTTTTTTATCTTCTGTTGTTGTTAATTCTTTTGAATTTTTTATATAGATGTAATCATGTAATCAACAGTTTCATTTATATTATATATATATATATACACACAGTTTCATTTCTATTATATATATATATATATATATATACACATACACACATACACATACACACTTTTGGTCTCATTTTCTTGTCTTATTGCATTACCTAAGAATTTTAGAGCTCTAGTGAAAAGGAGTGGTGAGGAAACACTCTTGCCTTGTTCTGGATTTTAGCAGAAAGACTTTGAGTTTCTCGCCATCAAGTATGAAGGTTTTTTTTTTTTTAATTTATCAATTTAAAAGATCTAGTTGAGAAAATTCTTGTATATTCCTAGTTTGCTGAGAGTTTTTATCATGAATGAGTGTTGGATTTTGTCAAATGCATTTTCTGCATCTATTGATATGATCGTGAGTTTTTCTTCTTTAGTCTGTGATTGCGATGGATCATATTATTCAATTTTTGAATGTCAAACCAAATTTGCACACCTGGAATAAATCTCTCTTCATCATGGTGTATAATCTTATTCATACATTCTTGGATTTGATTTATTAATATTTTGTTGATGGTTTTTGCCTCTATGTTAAAGAGATAGTGGATAGTCTGTGGATTTTTTTCTTGTAATGTCTTTGTCTGATTTTGGTATTAAGGTAATGCTGGCCTCATATAATGAACGAGGAAGTAGTCCTTCTGCTTCTACTTTCTGAAAGAAATTGCGGAGGATTGATATAATTTCTTCCTTAAATATTTGATATTGAATTGGATCTGGTACTTCCCGTTTTGGAAGATTATTAATGTTTCTTTTTTTTTTTTTTTTTAATGTTTCAATTGAAAACTATAGACTTTATTATAGACTTTAGACTATAGACTTTATTAAGATTGTCCATTTCTTCTTAAGTAAGCTTTTGGCAGGTTGTGTCTTTCAAAAAATTAGTCCATTTCAGGTAAATTGTCAAATTTTAGGCCATTGCACTCCCCCACCCTTTAATCATAGGGACAGAGACACCTGCTGAAAGTTGGTAACCTGGACTCAGGCTTGTTGCTGTGCTTTAGTCTAAACTCCAAGCTCCCGCAACTGTCTTTCTGGGACAAGTGTGAACAAATAAGTTTAGCAGCAGAAACAGCAGACCAGAAGAGAGTGGCATGATATATTAAACATGCTCAGTGGGAAAAATTATGCATGCAATAAATACTCTGTTCATTAAGGCTGTCATTTAGAATAGAAAGAGTTATAAAGAGTTTCCCAGACAAACAAAAACTAAAGGAGTTCATGATCGCTAAACCAGTCCTTCAAGAAATATTAAAGGGAACTCTTTGAGTGGGAAAGAAAGACCAAAAGAGACAAAGACTAGAAAGGAAGAGAGAAAATCTCCAGAAACAATGACTCAACAGGTAATATAATGGCACTAAATTCATATCTATCAATAATTACTCTAAATGTAAATGGATTCAATGATCCAATCAAAAGACATAGTGTATCAGAATGGATAAAAAAATAAGACCCTTCTATATGCTGCCTACAATAGACTCATGTTAGACCTAAAGATACCTGCAGATTGAAAGTGAGGGGATGAAGAACCATTTATCAGGCTAATGGATGTAAAAAGATAGCCAGAGTAGTCATACTTATATTACACACACTAGATTTTAAACTGATGACTATAATAAGAGGTAAAAATAAATATGATGATCTAACAATTGCAAATATTTATGCCCCCAACTTGGGAACACCCCAATTAATTAAAACAATTAATAACAAACATAAGGAAACTCATTGATAATAATTCAATAATAGTAGGGGACTTTAACATCCTACTTAGAGCAATGGACATATCATCTAAGCAGGAAATCAACGAGGAACAATGGCTTTGAATGGCACATTGGATCAGATGTACTTAACAGATATATTCAGAATATTTCATCCTAAAGCAGCAAAGTACATATTCTTTAGAGTGTACATGGAACATTCTCCAGAACAGATCATGTACTGGGTCACCAGTTAGGCCTCAATGAATGTGAAAAGATTGAGATCATTCCATGCATACTTTCTGACCACAACACTATGAAACTTTAAGTCAAACATAAGAAAAAAATTTGCAAAGACCACAAATATATGAAGATAAAGGAACATCCTACTAAAGAGTAAATAGGTTAACCAGGAAATTAAAGAAGAAATTAAAATATACATGGAAACAAATGAAAAAAGAAAATATGACAGCTCAAAACCTTTGAGATGTAGCAAAGAAAGTCTGAGGAAGGAAGTATAGAGCAATACAGGCCTTCCTTAAGAAGCAAGAAAAGACTTAAATACACAGCATAACCTTACACCTAAAGAATCTGTAAGAAGACAGCAAATAAAGTCTAAATCCAGCAGAAGAACAGAAATAATAATTTTTTAAAAAATATTTTATTTATTCATGAGACACAGAGAGAGAGAGGCAGAGACACAGGCAGAGGGAGAAACAGGCTCCATGCAGGAAGCCCGATGTGGGACTCGATCCCAGGTCTCCAGGATCAGGCCTGGGGCTGAAGGCAGCGCTAAACCGCTGGGCCACCTGGGCTGCCCTGAAATAACAAAATTAATAAGATTCAAACCCCCTACCCAGACCTATCACAAAGAAGAGAAAGGACTCAAATAAATAAAATCACAAATGAAAGAGGAAAGATCACAACCAACACCAAAGAAATACAAACAATTGTAAAGGAATATTATGAGCAATTATAAACTGACAAATTAGGGAAACTGGAAGAAGTGGATACATTCCTAGAAACATAGAAACTACAAAAGCTGAAATAGGAAGGAATAGAAAACTTGAAGAGCAAAGAAATTGTAATCAAAGAAATCAAAGAAAGTAATCAAAAATCTCCCAACAAACAAGAATCTAGAGCTGGATGGCCTCCCAGGAGAATTCTACTAAACATTTAAAGAAGAATTAATACCTATTCTTAAATTGTTCCAAGAAATAGAAACGGAAGGAAAACTTCCAAACTCATTCTATGAGGCCAGCATTACCTTGATCTTCAAACCAGACAAACATCCCACTAAAAAGGAGAATTATAGATTAATATCCCTAATGAACATGGATACAAAATTCTCCAAAAAATACTAGCAAAACAAATCCAACAGTACATTAAAGGAATCATTCACCACAATCAGGAGGGATTTATTTTTGGGCTGCAACGGTGGTTCAATATTTGCAAATCAATCAGTGTGATACACTGCATTAATAAAAGAAAGGATAAAAAATAAAAATAAAAATAAAAATAAAAATAAAAATAAAAAATAAAAGAAAGGATAAGAACCATATGATACTCTCAATGTATGCAGAAAAAGCATTTGACAAAGTACAGCATCCATTCTTGATAAAAATCCTCAACAAAGTAGGGATAGAGGGAACGTATCTCAACATCATAAGGCCATATACAAAAGACTCATGGCTAATATAATCCTCAAAGGGAAAAATAGAGTTTTTCCTCTAAGATCAGGAACAAGACAGGGATGTCCACTTTCATCATTGTTATTTAAGATACAACTGGAAGTCCTAGACTAAGAAATCAGGCAACAAAAAGAAGTAAAAAGGGGTTCAAATCAGCAAGGAAGAAGTCAAATTTTCATTATTGAAAGATGCAGATGACATGATACTCCATGTAAACTCCTAAAGACTCCACCAAAAAATTGCTATAACTGATACATGAAATCACTAAAGTAAAAAATCAAGGTACAGAAATCCATTGCATTTACATATACTAATAATGAAGTGACAGAAAGAGAAATCAAAGAATTGATCCCATTTATAATTGCACCCAAAACATAAGACACCTAAGAATAAACGTAACCAAAGAGGTAAAAAAATCTGTACTCTTAAAACTGTAGAACACTTATGAAAGAAATTGAATATAGCACAAAAAAATGGAAAAGCATTCCATGCCCATGGATGGAAGAACAAATATTGTTAAAATGTCTCTACTACCCAAAGCGATCTACACATTCAGTGCAATCCCTATCAGAATACCACCAGAATTTTTCACAGGGCTAGAACAAACAATCCTAAAATTTGTATGGAACCACAAAAGACCCCAAATAGCCAAGGCAATCTTGAAAAAGAAAAGCAAAGTTGGTGGAATCACAATTCCAGACTTCAAGCTATATTACAAACTGTAGCCATCAAGATAGTATGATACTTGCACAAAAACAGACACACAGATTAATGGAACAGAATAGAAAACCCAGAAATAGATCCACAACTATATGGTCAACTAATCTTTTACAAAGCAGGAAACAATATCTAATGGATAAAAGACAGTCTTTTCAAAAAATGGTCTTGGGAAACTTGATAGCAACATGCAGAAGAATGAAACTGAACCACTTTCTTACACCATACACAAAAACAAATTAAAAATGGATGAAAGACCTAAATGTGAGACAGGAATCCATTAAAATCCCAGAAAAGAACAGAGGCAGCATCAACCTCTTTGACCTCAGCCTTAGTAACTTCACTCAACACATCACTGGAAGCAGGGGAAACAAAAGCAAAAATGAACTCCTGGGGCTTTATCAAGATGAAAAACTTCTGCACAGTGAAGGAAACAATCAACAAAACTAAAAGGCATCCTTTGGAATGGGAGAAGATATTTACAAGTGACATATCAGACAAAGGGCTAGTATCAAAAATCTATAAAGAACTTACCAAACTCAATACCCAAAACCAAATAATCCAGTTAAGAAATGAGCAGTAGACACAAATAGACATTTTTTCAAAGAAGACATACAAATGGCTAACAGGCACATGAAAAGATGCTCAACATCATTGATCATTAGGGAAGTATAAATCAAAACTACAATGATACCACCTCATACCAGTCAGTATGGCTAAAATTAACAACTCCAGAAAAAACAGTCTGGTGAAGATGCAGAGAAAGGAGAACCCCCTTATACTGTTGGTGGAAATGCAAAATGGTACAGCCACTCTGGGAAACAGTGTGGAGGTGTCTCAAAAAGTTAAAAATAGAGCTACCTTACAACCAGCAATTACACTACTAGGTATTTATCCAAAGGATACAAAAATACTGATTAAAAGGGACACATGCATCCCAATATGTATAGCAGCATTATTAACAATAGCTAAATTATGGCAAGAACTCAAATTTCTGTCTACTAATGAATGTATAAAGATGTAGTATACACATACACATAGGAATATTACTGAGCCATAAAAAGAATGAAATCTTGACGTTTGCAACGATGTGGATGGAGCTAGTATGCTAAGGGAAATAAGTCAGTCACAAAAAGACAAATGGTTTCACTCATATATGTAATTTAAGAAGCAGATGAACACAGGGGAAAGGAAAAAAAGAGAATGAGGCAAACCATGAAAGAGACTCTTAACTATAGAGAACAAATTGAGGGTTGCTGCAGGGATGTGAGTGGAGGGGGCTGGGTTAAATAGGTGATTTAAGGAGTGCACTTGTGATCAGCACTGGCTGTAGTATGGAAGTGTTGAATCTAAACTCTATTCCTGAAACTAATATTACACTATGTATTAACTAATTAGAATTTAAATAAAAACATGACACATAACAAAAATAAAAATAAATAATATTTATAACAATATATCATATAAAATATAATAATATATTTAGTATAATATATTCCATATATATTCCAAATATATATATTCTAGATATCATATATGGAATTATATATAGTCCATACTTTCAATTTCCCCTTAAGCATTGTTTTTGCTGCATTCTACAAGTTCTGTTTTCACTTTCACATAGTTCAAAAAATTTTAAAGTTTCTCTTGAGATTTCTTCTTTGGCCCATGGTGATTTGGAAGTGTGTTGTTTAATTAAAGCTGCTGATGTTTTAGCTTAGCATCATTTAGTTCATGAAATAAGTCATTAATGGTGCGCTATAACTTTCATTTGAACTATTAAACATCTGATGCTTATTTCCCATTTGAAAATAATTAAAGACCCATTTATTTTATCGTTTGAATTAGTCTCTTGTAATTGATTTACCCAACAATTTTGTCATTAGGGTAGCAATGGATTTCACTCAGATGACAAGACATGTCAACACAAATGTAAAATTTCTGCAAATAGCATCCAGTGGTTAATCATATGCTGGATCCAAAAATTTCTATTCTGGATATCTGAAATACAGTAGACATGGTTTGTTAACAGGAATGAGGTCACTGGCAAAGATGATGGAAAGTTCCAGGCAAAGACAGAAAGAATATATAATTTACCTAAACATGCATTCCTAAACTTCAGTTGCATAGTGGAAATAGGAAAGGTTGGGAAGCAGAGGAAGAGAATTTTGTCAGGCACAGAGAGTTGCAAGACAATGAGAAATGGATTAGCTAGAAAGTGTTTTGAAATTACTCATATTTTGAGTCTATTTTATGTTTTTAAGATTTTGAATTTAGCTTTAAATTTATGATTCACTTTATTTTAGGAGAACATCTAGCAAAGAAATAAAGAATAATTTCTGTTGACTTATGTTGTATCAACGTACGAGGAAAAAAAAGACACATGACATAGATTTCAGGGTACAGTTTGATGTGACAGCATGAGTCATATTCGGCTTCCTATGACTATATTCTACAGTCAGTGTCCATCAAGCTCTTTGTGGTTAAATTCCATGAGCTGACTATAGTACATGTGGTCAACATAAACAGATCAGTATGAATTGGTCATGGGAATCCTTTTTCTTGTCTAACCTCTACATAATTCCTTTTTTATGTGGTATGAAGTTAATTCTTTCTCCTATAATATTTAGTGCTCTCTCTAATTGCATTAACTTCGTAGATGGTTCAAAGATTCAAAAATAAATCTTTAATGCTATGGCTTTACAGAAGGCATAGAAATTGAGAATGTTGAAATGTACATGTTAATACCATACTTTGGGACCACTATGTATAAAAGGAACAGTAAACTATAAGGATTCCATTTGCTTTTTCTCATCTTCATTCATCTTTCAAGTTGCTACCTAGTCCCATCAAATAATTCCATCCAAAAATTGTAATTAAAAAAATTATTATTTTTTATTATTATTTTATTTTTTATTATTATTTAATTTTAATTAAAAAAACACACATATTTAATTTATTTAAATAAATAAATTATTATTTATTTATTATTATTTTATTTTTTATTATTATTTAATTTTAATTAAAAAAACACATTTCCATAATCTATAGAATTTTCTTATGGTGGAAGTAGCTTTAAAATAATTTTTTCATTTGTTTTTATTTTAAACTTTGCAAGTTCTGAGAATACAATTTCATCATGAATTTTTGTAAATCAATTTTTATAAATCAAATGATAGAAAGATGATAAACTGTAATAATTGTGTCAAATAGTCAAATGGGCAAAGCCAGAATAAAGCAAAGGATTAGCTCATTCACTCCACATGTATTTACTGAATACCTCACCATGTATTAGGAAAAGATAGAGTAGATTGATGAGCAGAAACTCATTCTATGATACTCTCCTCCAGAGAAAAATGAGTGAACACTATTGTTTCTATCACTGGGGAGCTGTTCTTATATTCAAGAGAGGGCAGAAAGATGTGACACTTGGGTAAATTACTTAGCCTCTCTAGGCCTTAGTTTCTCAACTTTAACATGGGGATGATAATAATAGTACCTGTATCATATATTGCTTCTAAATGATAATTGCTTAAGTAATGCAAATAAAACACTTAGAAAAGTGGCAAAGAGTAAGTATACAATAAAAATATTAAAAGAAAGCCTTACAATATGTTGTATTGTCTCTAGGTTATAATTAAACAACCTAACAAATATAAATTCTAGGTGTTTAGACCTTTAATATCTTGGGATAGAATCTATATCATGTTTCCTTTAAGCACTGGAAATACAGCAACATCTCCTTCTTGAGCTTCCCCCATTTTCTGTACTTTTCATCCTGATCGTTGTGATTTCTGTGCAAGTTCCAGCTACGTTGACCATGAGTTTAGACCCTGCCAGGGTGAATCTTATTCACTCTTTCTTCCTGAAATTTCCTAATGTAATGCTATCATTGAATGTGGTTTTTGGGGGGGGGGGGAAAGAGTGAAAGGAAACAAAATTCATAGTTATCCTCCAGATGAAGAAGACAGTGCCTGAGTCTTCTTGCAAGGATATTGTTCTTGCAAAATTTAACTCTTTAAATTAGTCTCTTACTTTGCTTCAGAAATAGCCTACACCCTCTTCCGCCGTGGTCACCGCCATCCTTGGCGCCACTCGCTTCGCTCAGATCTACCGGGGAGAATCCACCGCCATCCGCCACCACGGTGAACTTCACAGTAGACCAGATCCGGGCCATCATGGACAAGAAGGCCAACATCCAAAACATGTCTGTCATCGCCCACGAGGACCACGGCAAGTCCACGTTGACCCACTCGCTGGCGTGCAAGGCCGGTATCATTGCCTCGGCCCGCGCTGGGGAGACCCGCTGCACTGACACCCGGAAGGACGCGCAGGAGCGCTGCGTCACCATCAAGTCCACGGCTGTCTCACTCTTCTGTGAGCTCTCCACAAAAGGACTTGAACTTTATCAAGCAGAGTAAGGATGGCTCTGGCTTTCTAATCAACCTCATCACTCCCCAGGGCAGGTGGACTTCTCCTCGGAGGAGACTGCCGCCCTCCGTGTCACCGACGGTGCCGTGGGGGCAGTGGACTGTGTGTCTGGTGTGTGGCCACTGCGGAGCGCATCAAGCCAGGGCTGATGATGAACAAGATGGACCGGGCTCTGCCGGAGCTGCAGCTGCAGCCTGAGGAGCTCTACCAGACCTTCCAGCGCACTGTGGAGAACGTCAACGTCATCATTTCTACCTACGGGGAGGGCGAGAGCAGTCCCATGGGCAACATCAGGATCGACCCTGTACTTGGGACCGTTGGTTTAGGGTCCGGACTCCACGGTGCGCCTTGAAGCAGTTTGCAGAGATGTATGTGGCCAAATTTGCTACCAAGGGCGAGGGCCAGCTGGGGCCTGCTGAGCGGGCCAAGAAAGTGGAGGACATGATGAAGAAGCTGTGGGGTGACCGGTATTTTGATCCAGCCAACAGCAAATTCAGCAAGTCAGCCACCAGCCCTGATGGCAAAAAGCTACGGCGGGGGATCCCTGGGTGGCGCAGCAGTTTAGCGCCTGCCTTTGGCCCAGGGCGCGATCCTGGAGACCCAGGATCGAATCCCACATCAGGCTCCCGGTGCATGGAGCCTGCTTCCCCCTCTGCCTATGTCTCTGCCTCTCTCTCTCTCTCTCTCTCTGTGACTATCATAAATAAATAAAAATTTAAAAAAAATTTAAAAAAAAAAAAAAAAAAAAAGCTATGGCGGACGTTTTGCCAGCTCATCTTGGACCCTGTTTTCAAGGTGTTTGACGCCATCACGAATTTCAAGAAAGAGGAGACAGCAAAGCTGATTGAAAAGCTGGACATCAAGCTGGACAGTGGAGGCAAAGATAAGGAAGGCAAACCACTTCTGAAGGCTGTGATGCGCCGCTGGCTACCTGCTGGGGATGCTTTGCTGCAGATGATCACCATCCATCTGCCTTCCCCTGTGACAGCCCAGAAATATAGCTGTGAGCTCTTGTATGAGGGCCCCCCAGACAACGAAGCAGCCATGGGCATTAAAAGCTGTGACCCCAAAGGCCCTCTCATGATGTACATTCCTAAAATGGTGCCAACCTCTGACAAAGGTCGGTTCTACGCCTTTGGTCGTGTATTCTCAGAGCTGGGGTCCACTGGCCTGAAAGTCAGGATCATGGGGCCCAACTACGCCCCTGGGAAGAAGGAGGACCTGTACCTAAAGCCCATCCAGAGAACAATCCTGATGATGGGCCGTTATGTTGAGCCTATTGAAGATGTGCCTTGTGGGAACATTGTGGGTCTGGTGGGAGTGGACCAGTTCCTGGTAAAGACTGGCACCATCACCACCTTTGAGCATGCCCACAACATGGAGGTGATGAAGTTCAGCTTGAGCCCCATTGTCCGGGTTGCTGTGGAGGCCAAGAATCCAGCTGACCTTCCCAAGCTAGTGGAGGGTCTGAAACGGCTGGCCAAGTCAGACCCCATGGTGCAGTGCATCATTGAGGAGTCAGGGGAGCACATCATCGAGGGGGCTGGGAGCTGCACCTGGAGATCTGTCTGAAGGACCTGGAGAAGGACCCTGCATGCATTCCCATCAAGAAATCTGACCCTGTAGTCTCCTACCATGAGACCATCAGTGAGGAGTAGAATGTGCTCTGCCCGTCCAAGTCCCCCAACAAGCACAACTGGCTGTACATGAGGCACAGCCCTTCCCTGATGGCCTGGCTGAGGACATTGACAAGGGTGAGGTGTCAGCCCACCAGGAGCTCAAGCAGCAGGCCCGCTATCTGGCCGAGAAGTATGAGTGGGATGTGGCTGAGGCCCGCAAGATCTGGTGCTTCGGGCCTGACGGCACTGGCCCCAACATCCTCACTGATACCACTAAGGGTGTGCAGTACCTCAATGAGATCAAGAATAGCGTGGTAGCTGGCTTCCAGTGGGCCACCAAAGAGGGTGCTCTGTGTGAGGAAAACATAAGTGGTGTGCGCTTCCATCAGCACGATGTGACCCTGCATGTGGACGCCATCCACCGCGGGGGTGGCCAGATTATCCCCATTGCCCGGCGCTGCCTCTACGCCAGTGTGCTGACTGCCCAGCCCTGGCTTATGGAGCCTATCTACCTTGTGGAGATTCAGTGTCCAGAACAAGTGGTTGGTGGCATCTATGGTGTCCTGAATAGGAAGCTGGGTCACGTCTTTGAGGAGTCCCAGGTGGCAGGCACTCCCATGTTTGTTGTGAAGGCCTACCTGCCTGTGAATGAGTCCTTTGGCTTCACTGCTGACCTGAGGTCCAACAGCGGTGGCCAGGCCTTCCCCCAATGTGTATTTGACCACTGGCAGATCCTGCCCCGGATCCCTTCGACAACACCAGCCGCCCCAGCCAGGTGGTGGCTGAAACACCCAAGCATAAAGGCTTGAAGGAAGGCATCCCTGCCCTGGACAACTTCCTGGACAAATTGTAGGTAGCCCTCCCCTGCAGCCCACCACCCCAGCTGGGACTCAGCACAGCCCCTACACCCGGCTGACGACTGACCACAGCAACAAGCCCTCCCATTCTCCATGACACCTCGAGACTGTCCAGTGATGCTCTACCTGACAGGTTCTGGGGCCCACTCAGTGCCGTCACTCAACATGAACACTTGATGCCATTTTTTTCAATATTTATTTCAAGATTTCAGAGGCAACAAACGCCCTAGCAGCTGGGATTTATTTGGCTGGTGGGGGCGGGGGAGGCAGGATGGGACATTCAGTATTTTTTTTTTCCATTTCAGAAACTCAAATGTCAAAAAAAAAACAAAAGCGCATTGAGAGATTTATTTGGGTAAATGGCCCGTAGTGGATTTCCCCCCAGAAAGGGGGAAGGAACAAGTGGGTAGACCTTTCTTTTTGGACAGAAGCTAGAAGGCAGGGAACTTTGTGTGGTGTCACCATGAGCACCTCCAGCTGTATTAGTGCCATTGGAATAATAAATTTGATATGGTGGTGAAAAATAAATAAATAGTCTACACCCATCAGTGAAACTGTCAGAGCTCTACATTTGAACCTGTAAATCACTGAGAAAGGAAGGTATTCTTTTCATGCACAATGGAAAAGAGCCAATGATCAGCTGGAACTAGAAGGTACCAATATAGGAGAAATTATTTTGAATATCTCCTTCTCATTTTAACATTCAGTAACAATCAGTAGCTTAGGATTAGGCAGGTCACTGGTTAAGAACAGTGTCTGGAGATTCTTATTTCAATCACCCAACTACCCAACCATCCATCCATCTGCCAATATCTCCTTCCATACATTGATCTATCCACCTTCCTACTCACCCATCCATTCAAGTACTCATCTATACATCTATCTTTCCATTCATGCACTTACTCACCCACCTATCATCCATCCACCCATTCAATTGCTTATATATATACATATATATGTATGTATATATATATAAAATATATATTATCCATTTACATCTACTACATACATCCTAAGTAGGTTGAAATCACCCCATGGATGAATATTGGCATTGGGATATGCTAAAATTATGGGCTTTTTTTTTTTGGAGACCTGCTTATTATACAACTGGTGGTATTAAAAACTAGCATACACTGTAATAGCCTAGTGATTATTCCCTTCTTCTGAGGTTTTTTTTTTTTTTTTTTTTTTTTTGTATATTAAGTGCCAGTTTATTTTAAAGATTGTTTTTTTTATTTGAGAAAAAGAGAACATGAGTGGAGGGAGGGGCAGAGGGAGAGGGAGAAGCAGACTCCCTGCTGAGCAGGGAGCCAATGATTCTGGGCTTGATCCCAGGACCCCGGGATTATGACCTGAGCTGAAGGCAGACACTTAACCAACTGAGCCAACCAGGCACTCCAAGTTCCTGTTTATTTTAAACAAACTGTAAAAATCATGAGATGGCCAAGCACCCTGCCATATCTGGCCAATGCACTTTTCCTCATATAGAAGAAAATGCTGGGAACCTGCGGACTCAGAAAATGCTCAGCTGAGAGGACCTGGGGCTGGAGGATGGTGTTGGGAGGCCAGATGCCCAGAGTCTAAGAAGGTAAAATTGGGAGTGGGGTGGGGCTATGTGGAATGGATAAAAATTTCACTGCATAGATTCTAATGTGAAATAAAATAACAAAATCATATTATTTTTCCCTGTAATTGAATTTAATCTTTCTTTTAGGTCCCATTACATCAAATTCCAGAAACTTAACCTCAGTCTTCATCACCCTCCTCCTGGAGTTACATCTAATTTGAGTCCATAACGTCAGTGTGGATTGGAGGTGTTCATATAACTGATCACTGGTAATATCAAATACTCATAATGACATCTCATCCATTAAGGATTACTCATTCTCATCTTTTTTCCCTATACTGATTTACTCAGGTCACCACTGGCCATCTTTGCCACATGAGAAATATTCTAATGCTCCCAACAGCTCTAAGTCTGAGGAAACCATGAGGCTAACTTGAAAATCTGCCTCCACAGTGTTTCCACTCTCCCAGGCTCTTCCTGGGATGGTTTGAGCAAGGTAAGCACAGGGGACCCTTCTGATTTCAGATATTTCAACTTATCTGAGGATTTTTGATACCTTTCTCCTCCTCTTGGAATACAGCAGAACCCTTTCAATGGGATCTGTCAGCAGAAATTGATTTATTCTCCCTAGTTCTCCCATTTCTCCCACCTTGTCCTAGGGGATGTTTTTCAGTGTAGATAAAAGGATTATATTTTATAGCATCATGGATTTTATATTTCCTAAGTATTTTTGGTACTAAACTTTTGCACTTCAAAATTAAGTTTAGAGAGCTTTTTTTTTTTCTTTTTCTGCTTCATGTTTCTCAACTGAGATGAATACTTCTGACTGTATAGGAAAAATACTAAGAGGTGTAAGAAAAATAAGTACAGAGAATTGCAAGCACATCTGATAAAACTTCAAATAATCATACCCCATAACACTTGCTTTAACATATTTTTTTCTATAAGACCAAGACAGAAACCTCTTTTAAAATAATTGCATGGCTTATGTTTTATAGGTAGTTGTAGAGTCAAATGAGGGGTTATAAGCAAAGTATTTGGGCAGGAAACAAGAGAAATTGTAAGGATTAGGTCCAGGAACATCTAGTATAGAATGTGATCTGACACCTATATCACTGGGGGATAGTTAAGGAGACAAGAATAGCTGTATGCATTAGAAGGCAGGGGAAAAAAGGACTGGTTTTATATATTCCACATGTAATCTCCTTACTTTTTTTTTTTTCTCCTAGATCTTTGAAAACTAGAATGAGAGCATACGTCTCAGGGTACACATAAAAGTTGTCTTTTTGACTTTCTATTTCAAAAATTGGCATTGGAGAATTAGGTTAAAATCTAGTCAGGAATGTAAGATATCATAAATGTCCATTGAACATTGAAACAGCAATATTTTTGAATGGTTAAAACATCTTAGATTTTTCACTAATACCTCTTCTTTCTGAAGAATGTGAATTACTAATATCTATTCACAATTTCTGGTACCCTTTTCTAAACTTTCTCAATAATTCACAGCTTCTCCTGACTTCTAAAACTTTATAAAAGGATAATGAATCTTTTCGAGTGTAAACTCAATATAAATTATTTCACTTCCCAGAGAGAAAGAAAATGTCACACAAAACATTCTAAATGAAAGGACTGATCCTGATCCCATGCTATTCCAAAAGGAGGATTCATTTAAATACATCTGTTAATCTTTCTCACAAAGACAAATTTTGCAAGAGTTGGCCAAGGAAGGATAGATAATATAACATGGAAATCCCTTGCATGATTATAGTATTTCTCTAGAGCATGCTTATTGTTAATTTATGACTTTGCACCTTCCATCAAGACTATTGGGAATAAATTCTTCTAAGTGCTTTTGCTCTTTTGAATGTGAGTTCATAAATAAGACAACATATTTCAGGAAAAATTATGGGGCATTATGCATTACTTAAATTAACCCCTGGGTTGACTTCAGAATGGAAATGGGTAAATGATAAGTAAGGCGAGAGTTGTTTAATCAGTTCTATGCAACCCCATCTTAAAATGTTGCAGCATAAAATCACAAGACATCCAAATGACCAAATATTCAGCAGGAAGTCAAAGGAAGTTCTCAAGATTGTTTTATTTTTAAGTAATTTCTACACTCAACATGGGGCTCAAAATCACAACCCTGAGATTTTGAGTTGCATGCTCTCCTGACTGAGCCAGCCAGGCTCCCCTCAAGGAAGCTCTCTATATTAGCACTGAACCAGGACCCCTATAATACAAAATATTAATTTCACTTAGTGCATATAACCCTTATACATCAAAAAATATAATCCAGGATTAATCTGAATTAAAATCACATGTAGTATTATATAAGATACTCACCAGGGAAGAATACTAGAATTTTCAAATTTTCTTATTTGGAGATAATACCAAAACAACAACACCAAAAAATGACAAATAAGTCTAGAGGTATTGCAGCTGTCAAGTTAACTTGGAAGAAATGTCTCTCTTGCAAATGCCAAGACCATGCTGGTAAAGCTACACATTGGACCATCAATACATAGATTTTGTGCAACAGTTATAGTGCTGGAAGTCCAAATCTAAACCTAGCTTTCAATCCCAATGCCTGCACTTAATAGCTATACGAATTTACATATAACACAAAACCTATTTGGGCATCAGTTTCCTCACCTATGAAATATGCATAAAGTTATTTAAACTGTAAGGTAGTTTCAACTATATAAAATATGTGTGCAAAACAACCAGCAGAGTGATCAATGCAGAATTAGTATTGGCTAAAAACTGGTTCTCTCGTCTCTTCTTTCCCTTTTCTGTTGTTGAACATGAAAAACATGTTGAGAAAATAAGAAAAACACAAATCTTATCTATCATTCAGCTCTAAAAATCTACACTGGAACATCTGTTTAACCCAAGTTTCCTAGCAAATAGAGCCTGAGGCAAAACTTGAGTACTGATGCTTTATTAGAAAATGCAAAAGTAGCAAAATAAGGCAAGGAAGAATAGGAAACAAACAGATAGTGCATTACCCAGAAAACTGTGCTTCATTAATAGACACAAACTTTCCCTCTATTACTTGCAGCATCAATAGACAAACTATAGAGTAACAACACTATGCTCCAAAATGGACAAAGAAGGGAAAATGGAGAGAGACTTTTTCTGTCTGCTTCTACATCTTCCATTGGTCAGTGTTTGCCCATGGGGAGTTCCAATTTGCCTTTGAGGGGTCAGACAATGGAAGTGCCCAAGCTTTCATGTTGAGTGGCTCTCCTTAGCAGCAGCTAGAACTGAACAAAGGGTCAAGGGCTCCACAGAGAGGTAAACTGAGAATCTGAACTAGCACCTTAAAAGGTGTCAAGTGGTATACCCATGCTCCTCATGATCTTTTCTTCATTAGATTTGCTTGAGTCTCATGTGGCACCAAGTTCTCTTTCTCGAATCCTTTCTCTTTCTTGAATCCTTTCTCTTTCTCGAATCCTTTCAGATACATCTGTGTGAAGGTGTCATACAATTTGAAGCATACAGTGGCAGATAACTTTGAGTATCAAAATTAGATATTGACATGCCATTTTTGTTTTCCAGTATTGAGCTGTGCAGAGTTGTAACTGTGGACTATAGATTCCACGTGGTAACACAAGTTACCTGGTAACACAAAGTTGTAGGCTCATCCTGAACTTTCAAAAGAGGTTTTTGATTAGTAGAAATTGGAAATTCTATTCTATTTACTTTTTTAAAGGTTTTATTTATTTATTCATGATAGAGAAAGAGAGGCAGAGACATAGGCAGAGGGAGAATCAGAGAGAGAAAGAAGCAGGCTCCCTGTGGGGAGTGCAGGACTCGATCCCAGAACCCCAGGATCACACTTGGAGCCAAAAGTAGCTGTTCAACAACTGAGCCACCCAGACATCCCAGAAACTGGAAATTTTAGACATAAAGGCATGCTGGAGAAATTCTTGGCTTATAGAAAAATAGCAAATGTCTTAACCACAGTCTGTACCTAGTTCTAAAATATACCTAAGTACCAAACAGTTGAGGCCTCAGTGCCTTCTGGCATTATACAGCTCAGTACAACTCTAAGAAAATGTATTCACTAGGACTCTGAAGTCAATTACTGGATTTTTCTGAAAATGTGTCATGTAGCTCCTTCTAATGCCTCAGAACATCTTTTTCAGTAGGGGATGGACAAAATTGGTAATGATTACACTTTGAGAAAAGAAGGAAAAGAATAATAAAATGACTCATGAAAATCCTATTATGTTTTTGTCTACATAGTTCAGTTTTTCTAAGAAACTTCCCAGAGGTAATGATAATAGAAGCAGAGTTGCAATAACAGAAAGAAATTATGCTGAAAGCTCTAGTTTCACATATTCAATGCATTCAAATGTTATAAGACTCCTGTAAGTTACATAAATTCATGACTTCTTTTTGCAGAATAATTATTTAGTTATTTTAGTGAAATATTCCAAATGTTCATTTTTATGATATCTGGTCATCCTGATATCACCACTAATTAGCTGTGGGACTATCAGAAAATCACCTCAATTCTTTGTTCCTCCATTTGTTCATCTGTAAGGTGGAGAAAATAACAGTTATTTTGATAACTGATAGAGTTAATTATGGAGTACTCAGAAAAATGCTGGGCATTTGTCAAGTGCTCAAGAAAAGTTGGTTATCATTTTTATTATTATTTAGTAGTATTCATGGTAGTATAAAGTTATATAATGCAGAAGAGTTTGAAGAAGAGAGTAAAATCACATTAAGTCCACCTTACATAAATATTCATCCTTAATAATGACTAAACATTATTTTGGCATCTTTTTACATATGCAGAAAAAAAAACTCCACATACATACAAAAAATACATAGGACACCAAAATCGTCTTCTGCAAATAAGAAACACTCCGTTTTTTGGAAAGATTTCACTTATTTATTCATGAGAGGCACAAAAAGAGAGGCAGAGACATAGGTAGAGGGAGAAGCAGGCTCCATGCACGAAGACTGATGCGGGACTCCGATTCCAGGAGTACCCTTCTATTTTTTATTCTAAGATAAAAACAACAAATTTAACTGAATTTAAATGTAACGGAACTAAGAACTGAAAGGAACATAGATTACCGAACTTCAGATATTTTCTGGAGGATCCAAGACCAATAGATATTAGTTCTTGAAAGAGTCCTTTGAGATTAAGAAACAAAATTATAAAAAAAATTAAGATATGGAAATCATTAAGTGCCTTTTGTTTTTTGTGAGCTTTTTGTTTTGCTTTGAGACATGATCAACTGTCTCCATGTTTTGAAAAAGTAATAAATAAACCCACAACTTTTTCCCATCTTCCCTCTCCCATTCTTGAAAGATATATCTTTTTAAAAGATATATTATTAATCTTATATTTTGAAGGTTATAAGATTGATATTGTGATCTTAAATGGTAATTCTCCAATTTTAAAACAATAATGTGTGCTCTGTATTTAAAAGAACTTAAGATTTTCACTACTTTTGTGATGTTTTGGTTTGGTTTCGTTATTTTTGTTGCAATTGTCTTTTGTTTTAAACCACAGCTTCTTTAAATGTATCCTTTATTTCAGTTCACCTCTTGCTTGTCTGAATATAGATGCCATATAGGTTACTCCTAAGATTTATCATTTTCACAAAATTTTACCTTACCTGAGGTTTTAATTTAAGCACAACTGCAGTACTTGTAACTTGTTCATTGACTTTAAATACATAAAGAGGGCAATGGCATAAAGGGAAGTCTGAGAGTCCAAGCATAATTCAACACATGCACCTTTCTGGCCCTGAAATGTAGGGACTCACACACCTTTCTGGCCCTGAAATGTAGGGACCAGCAAGAGGTCTCTAAGTGCTAACGCCTGCACCTGATAGCCAGCAAAGAAATAGGATCTTAGTTTTACAAATTCATGGAACTAGTTTCTGCCAACAACCTGAATGAGTTTGGAAATGAATTCTTCCCAGAACCTTTCTATAAAAGTCAAGTTGTCAACACCTTGATTTTGGATTTGTGAAACCCTAAGTATTGAGAAACCAAACAAGCTGACCCAGACTTCTGACCTACAGAACCATGAGACAACAGATTTGTGTTGTTCTAAGCTACTCAATTTGTACTAATTTGTTACAGCAGCCATAGACAATTAATATATCTGGTCAGCTATATAAAATTAATATACCTGGCCACACCCAGCAGTAATAGATGTGGGGAAATGTGTTTTAGTTTTCTTTAGCTATGTGCAGTACATGCAGCTGAAAACTCTGAGTCAGTTTGTTTGAAAAATAATGGAGAGAATGTGCATTTGTGCCACAGTTAGTTTCTACCACAAAAGGAAAAGGCTTGAATTAATGAGGAAAGGGAGAAATAAAGTGGGTTTGTATATAGCTCTTAAAAAGGTTCAAAATTATTAGAGACCATTCAAAATATTACTCTTCTAATTTTGCCACTGAATGTTCTGTGCCTTTATAACTGAATATAAGATTATACAATCAAAGTGCTCTAATCTCTTGTGTATGAGACTGACAATCGATTGGTTAATAATTTTCTAAAAAGGCAGTTACATTGGTGAATCATAATAAAAAATACATATCTTAAAGATCCTATTAGCGTAAAACAAATATACATTCACTGGCCAATCTTTTTATGTGGAGTCTGCGCTTTCTTTGAATGTATGGCAAAAAATGGTTTTCTTGCACTTCTTCCGAAATTTTCAGTTTGAGTTTCTTTAAAACAGAACAAAAACTTTTAAAAATTAGAAATGCAATCTGAGTACATAATCCTTCTAAAGGTTCTTTAGAAACCCATCTCTCCCACAACTAATTCATCATCATTCCTTTTATCCACATGCCTTTATCCTTTTTTGAAGTATTCAATTTCATTTTCATCAACTTTCATTTCCTTTCCACTAATATTTCATGAATGTATATATTTATTAAACTATTCAATCTCAACAATAAGTGCTACTTACATCACACTTGACTGTTGATGAATGAAATAGAAATGAGGAGGTATACTAGAGTGAATATGGTATTTGCACCTTCTGGAGTAGGTGTAAGTAAGAATATTTGGAAAGGGAATAGAAAGTACCCTTAATCCGGTAGGTCAGTTAAGAAGGTAGGATAAGAGAATTTACAATTTTTTACTATCCCAACAGAAAAACGAACGAAAGCAAAACAAAACAGTAAATTATCACTAATTATTACTACCTACAAGTTTGATCTCTAGCTTTATTGAGACCTTTGAACCATACCTCCCTCAAACATGTAGAACCATCAATCAGTTCTCACACTCAAGAAACTGTTAAGGCCTGAAAAAATAAGCTCATGTTATTTCCTTCTTCCTTTGGAAAGTTCTTGTTCCTTTGTAAGTCCCAGGGGTCAAGCAGAGTTTCTAAGAAAATGGTGTGATGGACAAGAACTTAATAAAAATGTAAGATTCTTGCTTGTCAAAATGGAGCAGGATGGGACACAGCAAGGTGTGGAAAGAGGGAGGTTAGAGTATGAGATCCTATTCTATAAACATTCTCATCTACTGATATGGTAACTTTAACTTTCTGAAGAGGAAAAACAAACTATTTTCTAGTAACACAATTTAAGTATTCCTTTTCATAAACTAAACATTATCTGCTAGAAATCTTCATTTATTTCCTGACCTCCTACACTGATTTCATGGGTTTTTTTAATTCTTTTTTTTAATTTTTATTTATTTATGATAGTCAAAGAGAGAGAGAGAGAGGCAGAGACACAGGCAGAGGGAGAAGCAGGCTCCATGCACTGGGAGCCCGATGTGGGATTCGATCCCAGGTCTCCAGGATCGCGCCCTGGGCCAAAGGCAGGCGCCAAACCGCTGCGCCACCCAGGGATCCCTGATTTCATGTTTTAAAACAAGTTCTAATTTTCATTTGAGAATGATTTCTTTCCAGCACCAAGCTGTAAGTTTCTCTCATTGAGTTAGTTTAATAGCTTTAATTTTTCTGACCTAATTTCAAAAATATTAATGAAAAAATTTCAACAGTAGAAGAGATTTTTAAAGGAAAACTTAGCTATGACTCTGACCATTTCAACAAAACTGTTTTCCTTTTAAATTTCTCTTCTAGAGTTTTATCTATATGCATACATAGTTTTGACATTATTGCAAATACAGTGAGCACTTTTATTATATTATTCTTTTCATATTTGACATTATATGATAAACATTCTTCTATGTTTGTTAAATAGTTTCCACAATTACCATTGGGGAATTCCTTTTCAAACTAACATATACTTCATGTTAGGAAGAAAATTCTTGGTACCATAACCTTGACTGTCTTATTAAAACATGTAGATAATTGATCATTAGCTATATGCTGGCACTAACTCCATGGTTTAGAGTTTGGGCTTTGGAATCAAACAGGTTCTGCTTTGAGTCTGGGTACTGCCATGTAATAGCTATGTGACTTTGGACACCTTGTTTAACCTTGAAGTTGCCATTTGTAATTTGGGGGGGGGGGGGGAATAGTATTTAAGTCATAGAAAAATTGCCAAGATTGAGTAAAATAATTCATATAAAGCACTTGACCACAATGCCCGATACATAGTATTTAATAAGTGGTACTTATTGTGAGATAATTACTATCAGTTCTGTGTAAGCACTATTCTTCAATCCCCAAATTTATAATATTTCATAATTTAGAAGTAAAAATTGAGAGGGAGAAAGACTCAAATTAAGCCCCGCTATCTTCACAATCCATTGCCAACTACATTAGCCCTTGATGTACACCTGCTACCTACACCACCCAGTGCCTGTTATTTTCCATTATCATTTATTTACATCTGAAAAGTCTGTATCTCCTCAGATAAACTGCAAGGTCAGGATAATATTATTCCTCTTTGTGGCTCAACAGGAAGATGCCATTACTTCTAGTCTGTTACTTCTCCAAAGCAGCGTCTTTGTCCAGTTTTTCCACATTGTCCTGGATGCTAACATTGCTTCTAGTTTGGTTTATTTCCTTACACTTTCTGACTTTATAGTTTCATCTCACCTTCCATGGCCTGGCTTTACACATCTTCTAAATTAATGTTAAGAACATTTGAATTTAAAAAGAAGAGATTGCGGTGGAAGAAAATGTAGCTTTGGGTGGAGAATAGAATATTTTAAATACTAGAGTGGATAAATAAATTTAAAATGTTTGTTTAAACTTGTTTTCCATTGTATTTATTTACTGTTACAAATCCTTCATTGAAGGAGTCTTAAACACAAACATATTTAGAACAAAAGGTTTTTTTAAACATATGTACAGACATTATCCAAATCTATGCAATAAGACCTTGCCCCAGAATCAGCCAATTTCACTAAGTTTGGCAGTTTTTAGTTCTGAGTTCTATGATAGGGCCAATGGAATCACAAGCTCTGTTGTATTTGACAGGTTTATCATTCAAGTCCCACACAAACCAACCTCCACTGACACAAAGATTGAAAGAAACCCATTTTGACCACCACAGAAAAGTCCAATGAAATTCAGATCAAATAGCTCCTTTGTACATTCATATATGCAACCTGAAAGTACCATCTGTCATATGTCAAACATGATGTTAACAAAGGTTTCAGTTATCCACATTTTATTCTGCTGTTGTATCCACATTTTATTCTGCTGTTGCCAAATCAAAAGTTATTATTTTTTAACTTGCTGGATCCTTAACATATCACAGTTTACAGCAGGGAAATATCCAGCTGACCACTATTCAGGGACTAGAGACACAGAGTATAAAAATCACAAGTTCTGAACAAGGATTGTGCGAAATCTCAGCATCATTTTAAACCTAATTACACTTATAAGTTATAGATGGTTTCTAAATTGGTGAAAGTTTTATTCATGGTATTTACAATTTCCTTAGGGCAAAAATACTATCTGATTAAAATGGAATTTGTAAAGCTCAACCTCATAAACTTATGCTATGGTAAACCAAAGAAATTCATTGAAATGAAGTTTCCTGTTATTTCAGGACAGAGCATGGGAAATAACCCAACGAGGGTGTTGTGAGGGAGGGACATGTCATGCCTGTTATAGCATTCCCATAACTTCAATTATTAGAGAGCCATTTCTTCTGATTAGGATCCCTAAGTGGTCTGATCTATGGTTGAGAACGATTAGAGCCTGGGGAGAGGTTGATCATAAAAGAGGAATAAAAGAGAGTATTCCTAAAAAGAGTAGGAACTCTCATTAGACTCTTCATGAGCCAATAGAATAAAGCTATTTGAAGCAGTGCCCACTTAGAATTCCCTTCTCTCCATCTCTCCCTGTCAAACCCTACCTTTGTTTGCTTCCAACATAAAGTCAGGTCACCTCTTCTTAAATCTTTGTCTGTTACTCCACGTGGCAGTGGATCCCACCATCTCATGGCCCTCCCATCAGGGCCAGACGTTATCATAGTGTCTTGAGTAAGGTCTCTCTCCCCTGCTGAATTCCCAGCTCACTGAAGGCAGAGACCATGAGCTGCTATCTTTAGATGCTCTCTCCCTCCATGGCACCCAACGTAATGCCTAGGAAGTGGGAGGGAGATACATAGCATTGACTCCTTCCGGTTGGGTTACACCTACTCACAGTCCAGCAGATGGCAGCAGTGCTGTCTTCAGAGGAGGCGGAACGTTTTATCAACATTCTGGCCTCTGCTCATTAATAAAAGCACTGCTGCACCTCCCTCTTTCTCCTTCATCCATGGCTGAACCATCAACTCATGAACGTTAATTCATAGCAGTGTACATGCTAACAATGTGTGAGTGTCCGATTTGCAATTCTCTGTAATTATTTGAAAAATAGCGGTGGAAGTTGTGAAATACAATAAGCCCCACTCCTGTTACCGGCTAGCACACACATTTTGAAACACATGGCATAAATAGGTCACACATACATGATACGTGCTTCATTGAGGGTGGAGAAATGCGTAGGGGAGTGTATATTCTCCATCCCTCCTGTTTCCAGGTGGGGGGGCTTCAATCTTTCTTTCTATCAGAGTTTACCCCTCCCTATGTAGTGGATGTGACAGAAATCACTGATTAAGTTTACTGCAGCCTTTTCCTCTTTTCTCTCTTTCTAGAGGCATCTATCCAAGGACCCTGCTTTAAGGTCTGACTCCATATCATGTGGTAAATGTCCAGGCCTTCAGGGAGGTCAGCAGTCACCATTGCTCTTGATGCCTGATAGGTAAGTGTGTCTGATCAAAGCGAAGTATTAGGAACCACTGCAGCTGTATACCTAAATGCAGTCATCAGACCAGATATTGATTAGTAATAAAGCTGGCATTTTGATTTCCATCAGTATGATTCCTGTGTCTATATTTACAAAGGAGAAGAGAGTGGTTTTACTTGGGGGTCCTCACAAACCCCAACAAATGGTATTCAAAATAGCCCTATGTTTTAAGGGTCTAAAAAAGAATTTTACCCTCATTTGTTGTAGAACTGAATATTTTCTCTTGTTTTATAACCAACATTTAAACTAATATGTCTTAAGATTTCTTACTTTCAATCACTAGCTGCTTCATCAAATGCTGGAATTAAATAATATTTTAAAAATAAGCTCTCAAAGACTACTCTTTTTTACTACAAGTAATTGGCATCAAAGTCGATAGACATAGCAACTAGTCTCTGCAACAAAATAACTTTATATGGTCCTGACATTTCAACGCCCAGCCTTCCCTTCTCCATTATAGAAATTTTCATTCCTTCCAGAAGTAGTCGGCCATACTTTCAACATTTGGTTAACCAGTTGAAACAAAGCACATTAATTTACCTCACCGAATAAAATACTCAAAAAATAAAATACTCAAAAGTATTTTGCTTTCTTGACTAGCCAAGGCTTATAGCTTTATATATATATATATATATATATATATATATATATATATATATACTTTCTTTCTTAATGAGGCCTTGAGCAACTAATTGTTTCAAGGCCCTAGAGTAGTCTCCAATATTCTCAAAATAACCTTGACATTTTTACTTGCTAATCAGCTACAGCTGAAGGGAAATTTCAGAAGCGTTAATGAGATGGGCCAATGATGTATACATTTATATTTCAAAGCCAAAAATTCTCCCTTTTTATCCTCAAATTAGCATAATCCTTAACCAATCTTCAGTCAAGGTTCAAACAGCAACATTTGTAGCCTCTTCTTCACTGCTTTCCCAAAATGTTTAAAGAGGAGGAAAATTCATAAACTAAAAAGTTTACACTATGTTTCCTCTTATCCCAATATTCTTCCCTTTCACCCTGGTTCATGTTTGTTATTTTTTTTTTCCATTTCATGTGCATAGAATTGAATTAACCAAACCTATTGTTCATGGCATAGTCTCATCATTAGTCTATTCAAGTTTGGATTTATTTAGTTAGCTATTTCATTTATAATTTTAATGATGAGATATTTACCCATAGTTCAGCCACTCACCAAAAGATTTCTGTCCTCAAGGATATGTTCAACAATAATATTCTAAAATATATTTTAAGTCAAAGGACATTTGAAGATAAGAAATGCTTTGAAAGACATACACACACACCACCACCATCACCACCACACCAGAATATGGGAGCTAGGAAATGACAAAGATGGGCAAGAGAGGCTGTAGTATTAATTAAATGAGTCAGAATAGGACTCATCTTGAGAATGGGATTTAGTCAAAGACTTGAAAGAGACAAAAGTGTTATCCAAGCAGATATCTGGAAGAAGAACCTTCCAGGTAAAAGGAATATCCAACGGAAATATCTCAAGATGGGACAGTCCCTTGCATATGTGAGGAATAGCAAGGAATCTGCTGTGATTACTGGAGACTGAACAAGGAAGGGAGAGAGTAGAAGGTTCTAGCCTTTTAGCCATTGTATGGACTATAGTATTTGCCTGCCTTGAATGAAATAGGGAGTTATTTCAGGGTTTTAAGCAGAAGAGTGTCATGGTATAATTTGAGTTTTAAGAGGCTCTCTGGCTTATTTCTTGACGACAGATTCTAAAGGTACAGAATAATGGGAAACCTGATTAGAGATTCTAGTGACTCAGTGGAGACGGTGAGAAATGGATAGATTCTGAATAAATTTGGAATTAGAACTAACAAGATTACTTGAAAGATGAATATGAGATGTGAAAGAACAAAAGTACTCCACAATGGCTTTCTAGTCATAAGCAATAGTAGGGATAAAGTTGCCAGAAGTGAGATTAGTGAAGCATGATTGTTAATGGATTAGGATCAGAAGCTCATTATTGGGCATGTTGAGTTTGAGAGGTATTAGACATCCAAGTGGAAATAATGATGGGTGCATGAATGTCAGGTGTGGAAAAAATATGGTCATAGAGGTGTGAATACGAAAGTAATTACTGTATAGAAGACATTTAAGGCCATGAGTGTAAATAAAAAGGAGGGAAAAAAGAGAAAACAACTTAATATTCCAAAATTAAGAAGCCAAAAAGAAGAGGATTCTGTCAAGGAGACTGAGAAGGAGCAATCTGCACCAAAAGGAAGAAAACTAAGAGAGAATGCCATTCTTGAAACCAAGAGAGCAGTTTATTAAGGAAGAATGAGTGATCAGATGTATCAAATGAGACTGACATATCAAGTTAGATGAAGATTGAGAATTGACCATCATATTTAAGATTATGGAAGTCACCGGTGACCTCCAGAACAATTTTTGGGGGCAGCCCCAGTGACCCAGCAGTTTAGCGCTGCCTGCAGCCCAGGGTATGATCCTGGAGGCCTGTGATCGAGTCCCATGTCAGGCTCCTGCATGGAGCCTGCTTCTCCCTCTGCCTGGGTTTCTGCCTCTCTCTCTCTCTGTGTCTTTCATGAATAAATAAATAAAATCTTTAAAAAAAAAAAAAGAAAAGAAAAGAAAAAGAATTGAAATCAAAGAGTAAAGATAACTCCTTTGCTCTAAAGGGGAGCCAAGAAATGCAGTGGTAAACGGAGTAGAAAATGGGTGAAGAGGAATATTCTAAGACAAAAGAAAAATTTGATAATGAGAGAGGGAGAAAGGAATATTGTTAGAGCAATATCCTTGAATAGGCAACAGAGAATAAGATCTAAAGGCTGAAGAATGTAAGGCTGGTAATGCATCTGAGTTTTTATGAGGGCAGGAGACTGGAAAGGTTTTAGGAGATGAAGTGTGGGAGCAACAAAGAATAGAATGGTAATGTGCAGAGCCTGGATGGAGTTTCTCTCAATTTTTCAAACACTATTCATATAAGCATAAACACATCACTCTAGATTTAGCATTCAGCAATTGATTACTTGAAGTATAGATGACCCAGCATTTTCCATTCCACTGCTTACTCTAACCTCCTAAGAATTGCTAAGAAAAAGAAATGTTCAAAATCCATATCAATATGAATATTTTTAGCAGGTCATCAGATTAAAGATGGGTAATAAGAGACTATTTATAAAATACATTTAACAATTTTCCGAGGACTTTACATACCTATGTTTCCATTGCCAGGACATTCTTAAGTTCCATATCTGAGTATAATTCTATGGATAATTCAAAATGATAGTTTTTAAAAAGAACAAGTAGATTTGGTTTAGATAGCCTTTGACATAGCTAAAAGAGAACAGAGTTCCAGTTATTAATCACAACAAACAAATGAATTCATAATAATAGAGTTCACAGCAATGCAGCACAATTTGTTTTGTGAAAATAATTGATTTGCTGGAGAGTTGCTAGTCCAACAAGATAGTTTGTGGGCCTTAGAAGAGGTATCTGTATTCCTTCACATAAAAATATTTCCAATATTTCCTGGAGAAAAAGCTGGTTACAATAAATATTTTTCTATCAATATAGAATTAGAGGAAAAAGTCAGATGACATTCCTAAAAGAGTATGCAATAAAATATAAATGGCACCTTCATAGTAGTGAGAATTCAAGTGATTATGTCATTCCCTACATTTTTCTGTATTGCTGACATTATTTCCAATATTAGCTTTATAATTTGGAAAAAGTATAGCAAAGCAATAATATTTTGAATAAGAAAAGAAGCAATAATCAAGAAAAAACAAATTTATTATACAATTATGTAATGCTAATGAATAGTTCCAGTTATCATCATGAAGCACAGACTTAGAATGCTAAATTTTAACCTTAATTCTATCACAGTCTTGTTTGCGTGGCTGCAAATCATTTGTATGACTATTGTATCATTGCAAAAAAGATAATAAAAAGTGATTACACCAGGGTGTGGTGGATTAACTAATCAGTGCTTGAAAGCAACTTTGGAAAAGTGATGTCAATAATTTTGAAGTTTTTTTTAAATTCATAGATTAAAGTCTGTGCTTTTCCAAGAAAAAAAATCAGAGCTTCAGAGACCTTCAACTCCAAATGCCAAACTCTGCCCTCAGTTATGTGTGTGCAATTAGCTGCATGTGCCTAATTGAGGGCAGAATTTGGCATGTAAAATTTGGAATAATCTGGAAATTTTTTAAATGTGGGAAAAATTAAAATCTGTTTGATAAAATATGATGTGACCCAATTCAAATGGGCTTTGATGTATTTAAGAAACAGTGTTTTCACTTATTGAGAAAATACAAATTTCATTCAGCCCGATCTAGAACAGACAATTCTTAAGGATAAGAGGGAAGGCAGTATCACCACTGATCTTTCCCCAGGGTTACAAGGATCATGTCTATTAAAAGTGATTGTGTGTTCCCTTACTATTAATGAATGCCTCACACGACAACAACAACAAAAGGAAGATAAGATAAAAGAAGGAGAGAGAGAGAAAGGGTTTGTGTGTGAATAATCTTGAACTTCTCAGAGAATTCATGACTGAGGCTTTCACATGCATCTGGTATACTTTTATTATTTACAAATTCTCTTATCCCGCACTCCCTACTCAGTATTAGATTGAGCTCTTCTGCAAATAAAACCTTCCCAAAGTCATCTATCAAGAATAAAATTAACCCAAGCAAAGTGAACTTTCAGATTTTGTTTCTACTGCAATTTTCCTTTCACAGGTCATCTAAATAAGACCATCAAAATTTTGCGTCTAGTAATTTCTGAAGCCATTTTCAATTTTTTTCATTTTAAAACAGAAATTGAAGAAAAAGTAAATTAAGCTCCATATCTAGATATTTATCATATTCTAAACTTTTTCTTTCAATGTCACATTTTAAATTCTGATATATCCTTTTTATCCTTGCCATCTCTCCAAGTGAGGGGTCAGAGAAGAGAAATAAAATCCAGAACTCTTCTCCCCCATTTCTGCCTTAAAAAAAAAAAAAAAGGTAGTTGTGCAATGTTCATAGTGTTCATTCTGCTGGTTGTGTGTGTTGAGCTGTTTATCAACCCACAAAGTATGATCTGTTTCTCCTTTATGGTCCTTTCAACACACACACACACACACACACAAAATTAGCATTCCTTCTCCATGCCCCTCAAGAGAGTCATCTGGATTATAACCACACTACCCATGGGATTAAACCACTTGTAAAGAAGTGGAGTCCTTTGCATTTGGATTTTGAAACTTTGAAAACAACCTTAAGCTATCCTCCTAAAAACATTAAAAGGAGCATTTTTGTGTGCTTGTCAGGCATCTTTACAAGTTCTTGTGCAAGGATAAAATGTGAGTGGTTTGCATTTTATATGTTCATTATTTCAAAATAGCCTTGCCTATCACCATAGATATAAAATCAGGAGAAGCTAAAGTCTTTCTAATGGCTTCCCCCCTGCCCATGCACCAAAGGCAAGATATTTCACAATTAAATATTAATATAGTTTCTGCCCACTGTCTCAATAATCAAAACCAATGTAATTGGTCAGAGACCCAGAGACCTGGTGCTGCCCATCTCTTCCACCCAGTGAATCACAAGACCTACATTTCAGTTTAAATTTTTGAAAAGGCTGGTCTATTTTGTCAGCATCTAATCAATATTTGTTTCATACTCTCAATCTAAAAATCCCCTCTAATATTAGCTGGAGCTTGACCCTCTGTAAAGGTAAGTTCCTAGTTTCATAGTATATTCATTTGCTAGGACTATCATAACAAAATACCATAGACTAGGTGGACTAAATGACAGAAATTTATTTTCTCACAGTCTGGAAGCTGGAAGTCCAAGATCAAGACACCTTCAAGGTTGACTCTCCTGAAGCCTCCTTCACTTGTACTCTTCATGCAGTCTACCCTCTATGCAGGAGTGCCTCGTTTCTCTCTCTCTCTTCTTAGAAGGACATCAGTCCTACTGAATTGGGGCCTCACATCTCTGGCCTCATTTTCACCTATTCACTTCTTCAGAGATCTTATCTCCAAATATAGTTACATTTGTGGGTTGGAACTTCAACAAATGAATTCGAGGAGAGGGGACATAATTCAGTCCATAACACAGGATTGAACTTCTTTATATTAATGTCACACACACTCCATCCCAGGAGTTGTAGCCAGACAAACATTTGATCAGATATATCTTGAGGAACTTCACATTTAAAAAATAGACAGGAGTTTATATATTGTTGATTAACGGTATCTTTGAAATCTTACTTTTCATCAATACATAGATTTCTTGTCGAGCAGAGTATGAAGTCAATAAATAGTTCATATTTTAAAGCCATGAATTAATCAATGAAATAACAAGTTGAGTAAATAAATTTGTTAATGGCATGACAATTCTCAAGTCGCAACACTCCACCATGCCAGTGTTCATGATGTAATTATATATAAATTTTATGTAACTAAATATACTTCTAGTAATTCTATAAGTGCAGAGGTTTATTTACTATAAATGCATTTCAGTAATTTCTTAATCCCAAGTAAATTTTCTCTGGGATTAAAAAAAAAAAAAGCATTTTTAAATCCTCTACCATATTAGATATAATTGATGCAGTGATTCAAGGACTAAATCACTAGAAATTCCCCAAGGAATTGTGAGTGTTCATCCTGGCCCTTCCATTTAGGCATTCCCTAAGTTCCTTGCATAGGCATTTTTCTTCTTAGCTTACTTTGTAGACATTCTCTTAATGATCTCACCCATTCCCATAGTTTTACTCTCGCTTTTTCCACAGATGATACCAAACTGAGCACCTAAACCTACATTTCCAACAGCTTACTGCGTTTCTCTGTAGTGTTGCAGGCACCTCACATGGAAATCACTTTCTTATAAAAATAGGATTGTCATATAAAGGATGTGCTACTGTGACATAAGAAATATTTTTTGATCTTCATCTCTACTTTTTGGCACAGAACTTTAAAAACTCTTGGGATTTCTTGAGTGCTAAGGGTAAAGGGAGCATTCTTTATTATTAATAATTCCCTTTCAAACATACCTGAGTTTATGCTAATGAAGTGACTTTTGGAGGATGGGGGCTGGTTACCAAAGGAACTGACTGGTGAAATTAGAGGATTGGAACCTGCTTTTAGCCTCACCCCAGACCTCCAGAAAGGGAAATGTGGCTGGGGATCAAGTTAATTACCAATAGCGGATGATTTAATCAACCGTGCCTAAGTAATGGAACCTCCATAAACAACTCTAAGGAGATTCAGAGAGACTCCAGGTTGGTGAATGCAACCATGTGCCAGGAGAGTGGTGGTTCCCAAATTCCACAAGGACAGAAGCTGTTGCATTCAGGACCCTGCCAGACCTTGACCTATGTACTTCTCATCTGGCTGTTTATTTGTATCCTTTAAAATATCCTTTATAATAAAATAGTAATAGTAAAGTATTTCCCTGTGAGCCATTACAGTAAATTATAGAAACTAAGGAAAGGATCAGGGAACCCCCAATTATAGCCAAGGCAGAGAGAAGTATGAGTAACCTGGAGATCCACTACTTGTAATTGGTATCTAAAGGAGGGAGTGGGGAGGAGTCTTGTGGGACTGACCACTTAAACTGTGTGGTCTGTGCCAACTCTGGGTTGTTAGTTTCAGAAGGAATTAAATAGTAGGATACCTGGTTGGTGTCCACAGAGAATTGGAAAGGTTGTTGGTGTGGAAAATAAATACATTTGGTGTCAGAAGTGCTGTGAATAAAGAAACAGTTTCCCTTTAAAGATGAAGAGCATGATCTTCCCATTCAGACTGATCTGGGTTCCAACACAAATGCCCATACTTGCCAGTGGTGACCTTGGGAAAGTTACTCAAGCTCTCTGAGCCCTGAGTTAATTAATCAATCAAGCAATAATTTTCTCCTGTTTTTCTTCCCTCCAACTTTCTCTCATTATTCCTATCGTTTTTTGCAGACTTTCCTTCACATCACTCATATTTTTTTAGCCTTTTAGCATCTGACCAGATCAATTTAAAAGCCTCTGTGGTCCTTACTTGTAACATTTATTCCCATTCTATTTTATCCAGCGTTTTTTCCCATTGAAGCCAAAAAAACATCCTAAGCTCCAGCCATAAAGGACATATTGTTCACAAACACATACTGTAGAAGTGGGCAACCATTCTACACACTTCTACTCACATTATCCCCTACATCTAAAACACCTCCTTCCTTATATCCACCTACCCAAATTCTACTCACTATTCTGACATAAGAATGATTATTCATCCCAACTCTGCATTCCTCTCCATGTACTGAAATGACTGAGAATAGATACGATAATCAGTTCAGACACATACTTAGTCAAAAAGACATTTAAACATTTTTATAATAATAAAACTAATATTAGTTTGTAATATTGGATCAATGTACCTTGATCTATGACCAGAATTAAAGTCTTTTTTTTTTTTAAATTCATTTCTCCCAGATCTACAGATCAGAACTAGTCCTCTAAAGGAGAGTTGAGGTCTTCAGAATAGACACGCTCATCCAGAACCCCTCCTATACCCTTTAGGCCCTGGAGCCAGGACCTCTGAAATGCATGATCCTGGTTGCATGCCCTGAACCAAGGACATTTACCCTATGGAGAAGCCTAGGAAAAAACACACACCTCCTTAAGGTAAACAGATCTCAAATAGGGGAGGAGGAAGTATATTTAAGTGAAACAAGTGCAAGGGCTCTCCTCTCAATTTCACCAATTATGTCAGTCTTCTTGAGGTGGAGGGTGGGGTGAGAAGCAAATGGAAGAAAGGTCAAGTTTCACTTTTTATTTGTTATGGAAAGATCAGAGTTCCTACTTCTTGAGTACACGTGGGCAGAAGCACTGGAAGAAGGAAAATGTGGTCCCACCTATGCTCTACATTTCAATGTTTAACTTTGAAATCTTAAAATGAGCATAAAAAATTTTCCTTCTGTGGAGAAGCTGAAAGTATAGCTAAACAAAAAAACTGTATTAAAAATGTAAATACTGAAATGAAACAATCAGAAAATAGAGGGGAAAAGTTGAAAAAGCTGACTGGCAAGATGAGAGCAGGAAAGAACAGAAAACATATGGAAAGTGTGTGTGTGTGTGTGTGTGTGTGTTTTAATTATTAAGGCATATGTGGCCAAAAACTTAAATATAAAAGTTTGTATATTTTTAAATATATTTGCATTCCTTGTCTCTGTAGTGGGTAACATCATAAGGCAGATTTGTGTTTTATTTACTTGCATTGTTTGAATTTCTTGAAAGGATAAGTAAAGACTGCTTAACGTGAATTAAAAGATTGGGGCTTTTTCTCAACATACTATAAATGTAGGATAATAAAATTCAGTTTGGTTTTACTGCTGACAGTACTATAATGTGATGGTGTAATTGCAGTTGAAAAAAAATTAAGTACCTGAAAACAGGTACTTGAATTTTTCTCATGAATGATATATACATTTGTATATATACACATACATCCTTAGGGCTGAAATTCCCATGCTCATTTTTAAGTTTAAAGGTATAATTATTTTAGAAAATGGGAAAAGATTCCACTCAATCATTTGTGATTGAGTATTTTTAAAACATATTTTTTACATTAAAAATAAGTTTGATGTGCATTTGTTTTTTTGTATTTAGATGAGCCCAAACCATGGTTTTGAAAGAGAACTTTGAATTTGACCTACATTAAAATCCTCTTTGATATATGAGGGAAAAAATACGTCTAAAAGTATAAATAGTCAAGCTGAAAAAGCTACAGAATTGTGTTCAAATTACCTCAAATACTGAGTTTTCCATTAAACCTATAGTAAAATGCATATTCTTAAATTAGTGAACATGAAGAACCTTCACATTAAATTACTGAGACAATATCAATGAGTTAATTCCCTTATTTATTTTTTAACAAAAAATATTCATTTGCTGTCCATTTTGTGTCAAGCACAGTTTGATGGGTTTTTTCACAGTAATGAACAAAAAAGGCTTAAAACTTTAGCTCTGACTGAAGTTACATTCAAACAGATTATAAACAGAATAAGCAAAATACATAGTATGCTATTGCTAAGTGCTACAAAGATAATATACAGCAGCACTGGGAATATAAAATATTTCCAGGGAGGGAGAGATCACTATTATGCTAAAATTGTTTATCAGTTTTCTAAGATAAGTCCAGTGAATGGTCAGTTTCAGGGTTATAGTAGCCTTGGTCCCAGGATCAAGGCTTTATGGATTTATGTCAGATTAGGAGGTGGTGAAAGAGAAGCCTGAGCCTGACATTGGTTCACCACTGGCCAATAACCCACATTCAGAAGTACTGATTAGACCTAATCTGGGGGTATAAGAACAAAGTAGGACTTCTTCAGGTACCAGCGTCTGGGAAAGCAGCTCTGTTCCCCATTTTACAAATGATCAAACAGACCTCAAAGGGTTTAAAACAAATTCACCAAGTTTAATTAGTGGCAGAGTAAGTACTTTAAAAAGTGCTAATCAAAGTGTGGTTCTCTGATAGTAACTGGTTCATGAAAACTTTCTCATTCTCAACAGGAGAAGAATTTAAGAAAAAGCATTTAGAAACTGTGAAAGCAATTTGACAGTTTTTTATCTATTCCATCCAATAATTAAAACTTAGAACTCTTTTTTGTCTTTAAATTTTATTTTGTAGTGATTCACTTGTTGGCATTTTATAAAATAATCAATCTGATGGGATGCCTGGGTGGCTCAGTGATGGAGTGTCTGCCCTTGGCTCAGGGAGTGATCCTGGGGTCCTGGAATCAAGTCCCTCATCTGGCTTCCTGCATGGAGTCTGCTTCTCCCTCTGCCTGTGTCTCTGCCTCTCTCTGTGTGTCTCATGAATAAAGAAGAAAAAAATCTTTAAAAAAATAAAATAAAATAATCAATCTGAGACAGATTGCAAAGTCAAAAAACAACCTAGTTCTCCATAGATAGTTTGAGAAGCACTGGACTAAAATATTGATCCCTTGACTAAAAGTCATTCTACAAACTACCACATATTACCATGAGTACCTTTTTTGTACCAAGCGCAGTGTTAGGGCCATATATCCAGAAACACTCTATGCCTTCATGGAGTTTACAACAGACTGAGACTATAAACAAGTGAACAAGCTCTGGGCGTGGAGAGTTCAATGATTTCCATTAAATCTCATTGCCTCTTGCTTGTGTGGACTGAAAATCTTAGATTCTGTATCCCTTCACTACCACTAGTATAAACTCACAGAGCTAGCTTTTGGGAACACATGTGTTACCCATGGTAACTATGTATTTCTTTTGAATATACAGACCTGAGTCTATCTGTAGAAGCAAGGATCTTCAGGATTAAGATCAGAGCATTTCTTATCTCATAAATTGCCTTCAAACAATCTTACTATTTTGCTGTATTCTAAAATGTGGTGAAAAGGATATTCTATGTGCAATCCCCAAATGAGGATTCCTATCCTTCTGCATTAGACAGCCAAAAGAGTTGTGAATTTTTAATCAGCCTTGTGACGTATTACAGTTTTAAACATATTTTTAATTTTAATCTTGGGTTTATAATCCCTGGATTAAATACTATAGTTGATAATCAAAATAGGCAAATTCTTTAAGAGGTAATTTTTTTAATGTGGTAATCTATAAATATTCTAGCCTTAACTACCTTAGATTTATGAAGAAGTTTAGTCTGGAATGATGGTATTCATTTTGCTTTTATTATTATTATTATTATTCATTTTAGTCAATGGTTTGTAAACGTATCAATGATAAAGGGCTGAAATAGAAGAGATTGAAAAGAGATGTGTGAGACATATTGAGCGATTTTGAAACATCTGTCCAGTGGCCTCTTCTTGGTGTAGGAGACTAAAGTTCATCTGGAAATAAAAATAAATAAAAATAAATTTAAAAAATCAGTACTAATTGGTACCATCTAGAAAAATAGCAGGGCTGTTTAAAGATGGCTTAAGTTGACATTTGATAGCCAGGGGAAGGGGGGAAAGCAAATAAAACTGTTTAACTCAATGGGTTAGGCAATTGATAGTGAAGGAGTCCCAATATTTTTGGATTGAATTTGTGTGTGTAAAACTTAGGTCTTATATATCCCTATTCTTCAGATTCTCCTGTACTCATCTCCCCTAGTACCATTCACTGGGGAAGAAATACAAAGACATCTCAGTATCTTGGAGACTTGAAAAGTAATTGTTCTAGACTTGGTAATAAGCTGCTCATACAAGAGCTATCTAATGTGTTTGTCCCAAACATTGCTTCCTCAAAGACTAGGAGATTGAGCTGTTTATAAATTCCTTTTGGCATTCTATCCTCACAACTGTTGATCATCCTCCTGGTTCTTCCAAGTCAAGTGACATTTGATTAATTGGGAGCTTACATTGCTATTTTATTAATGTTCTTCCTTAGTTTGCATTACCTTGTATTTTATCATAAGACCGAACCTTTTTGTCAGATAACTTATAGTTTCTCTATCACGCTGTGTGATTTGGACCTGCCTCCCCAACCATAGACTATCTTCTTTTGGATGTCAAGTGTATTTGATTGCTTTCTGTGGATCATTAAATTGCTTTCTTTTAAAAGAAATTTGCTTAGCCATTTAATGCTGTGTTGAATGTCAGTTGAGCCATTTGGGTTTATTTGGTGGGTTGTTTAAGCAGATCAGTTTTAAAAAATAGACATTTGGGATGCCTGAGTGCCTCAGTGGTTTAGTGCCTGCCTTCAGCCCAGGGCATGATCCTGGAGTCCCAGGATCGAGTCCCACGTCAGGCTCCCTGCATGGAGCCTGCTTTTCCCTCTGCCTGTGTCTCTGCCTCTCTATCTATCTATCTCTCTATCTCTCTATCTCTCTCTCATGGATAAATAAATAATCTTTAAAAAAATAAAATAAAATAAAACTAGACATTTCTTCCTAACACCATTCAGTTAGTTGAAACTCCTTAGAAAAGTATGATCCCAGCTTTATAGTTACCCTGACATAATTCCAAGTTGTGATAAGAGCTTCTTTCCATGAATAAACATAAGGCCAGCTAGATTCCTGCAACCTCTCTCCCATGAGTCAAGTGTGGCAATCTGCAGGCAATGTTAGACTGCGACATGAAGCAGCCTTCTGTAGGCTGCTTTGGCACAGTTTCAAAATAACAGTTTTCAATTATTCTACATTCAAACTCTCCAAAGTTTCTCTGTTGCCATTAGAATTAAATATAATCTCCCTACAATGACGGGGAAAACCCTACCCCTTCAGACCTCAGCACATCTCCAAATGCACCTCTCCTTTTCCCGCCACAATCCAGTTATGCATGCCTTCTTTCTGTTGTCTCTGCCAAGCACACAACTATGCCAGCCTTTTGAACTTGTACTCCTTCACCCTGGAATGTTCTTCCTTCATATCTTCATGTGTCAACCTCTTTCCTAACCCTTAGGCCTTAGGTTGGACAGAATGTCTTCAAAGAATCCCTTGCTAACAACACTCTATGGCTGAAAGCTCCATCCTGTTCCCTCCGCTCCCATGTCTCTGTATCTCACTGCCCTTTTTTGTAGCATGTCACTCTATTTCATAGCTCACGTCAATATCCTAAGTATTATTTATTTTGTTTTACTCATAAAATGCCTCTTTCCACAAGAATGTAGGCTCCACAAAAACAAGGACTTTTTCTCATCTGCAGCTATATTCCCAGTACTCGAGTCTGCCACAGTAGGTGCTAAATAAATATTTGGAGAGTCAATAAATACGTATTTATTTACAAGAGGGACTGAGTACTGCATGTGGTAAGATCAAAGAAGATAGGTAATTAATGGCAGCTGTGGCCTCCACCCTGCTGTCCTGAGTAATTAAGCAATGCTCTGCTAAGCAATACTCAGGACTGTGGTTAACCTGTGCCACCCTCCTTGAAAGATGGTTTGGAGCTACTTGAGCCATGGAAGGGTCTCCTCTTCCTTCACTACATAAGTGGCTTATCATTTTTTTTCTTTCCAATCACTTACAGTACTATCTCTGAAAGGATGCCTTATATATAATGTCCTCCATACTAATATATTTCCATTGATTTTTTAGCGGCTTAAAGCCTATTCTGATGACTGGATATCCCCTGGTTTGGAGTTTTTAATAGGGTGGGCCTGGAAGCAGCACAACCATTTCTATTCTCATTTCCCTGATAAACTCAAATGCTCTTGTCTCACCATCACCCCTAACTACAAGGGGGCTGGGATCTCTCGAGTGTGCCCAAGTAAAAGGAAGAAATGGGTTTGGTGAGCAGATGGATCAGTCTTCACCACGACTAATTTCCTTCAAAGGGACTATTGGGTGTATTAGATGAGATAACAGTTGAAGATACTTACTCCAAAACCTGCTACAGTAAGTGGTGTTGTCATTAATTCAGGCATGTATAGGATAAGGGGAAGGTTACACCATTATTCTTTATCCTACCATCTAGTTCAGAGTGATTTCTGCCTCTTTGGTTGGATGAGAGCTGATCTTAGAAGGGTTCTCCAGCTCTCTCCTCCTATAAGTAGAAACCCAGATCTTTTCCAACTCCACTTCTTCAACATTATTGAAACAGAATAACTATCCAACATTCATATGAGAGCAATAAATTTTAAGGAAGTATCTCCTTTTACACACAATCTTAAATGCCATGCTTAGCATAATATAAAAAAGTAGATATCAAGAATTCTCAAGCAAACTTTAATAGAAATATTAATTAAGTTGAGGAAACAGGGGGCACCCACAATTCACACCCCCTTTGCTAAAAATATATTTTAAACTTTATTGAGTTCTAATTTATATATCATAAAACATACTCATTTTAAGCGTACAATTAAATTATTTTATTGAATTTATAGAGTTTTACAACCATCACCATAATCTAATTTTAAAACATTTCCATCATCTCAAAAAGTTCCCTTATGCCTGTTTGCAGTCAATCCCCAACCCCACAGTCAGCCCCAGGCAACCACTCATCTGTTTTCTGCCTCTTTAGATTTGCCTTTTGGAGAATTTATATAAATGGAATCATACAATATCTGATCTTCCGTGTCTAGTTTCTTTCACTTATCATAATTTTTAAGTGGTCAATTCATGTTGTAGTATATGTCAGTAGTTCATTCCTTTTGGTTGTTGAACAGTATTCTATAGTATTGATATATCACACTTTGCTTATCCATTTATCAAATTATGAACATTTGGACTGTTTTCTGTATTTGGATACTGTGAATAATTTTAGTAGGACTTCCCATTCTTGCAATGGTAGTTAGAAGGATATGTCCAAAGATATTACTATATGTTATAGAAACAGAGTAGTATGGTGGAAAAATCGTCAGATTTGATCCCAAAATAACTTGGACATATACCTAATTTCTCTCTTTTCTGAGCTGCCTGACCTTAGATAATAACCTTGTACTTTCTGGAGGTAAGAGCCTAGAATGGTATGTGACACAGTAGATGCTCCATAAATGTATATCCCCACTCTACTGTCCTTGCTCCATTGTTCTCTCTAATAAATTCAGAACCTCTTATCACCACCTCAAAATGCTGAGCCAAAACTTCCCATATTTACATGGATTGTTTTTTCAAGATTGTGAATAAAATAAGAGTACCTTTTGTGTACCCTTCGAGGAATGGTTTAGAGAAAGCCACTTTGTCTCCTTCACTCTGTTCTTACTGGTCTATAAAATAGGAGCTTCTGTTCTTTCAAAGGTGTTGATGAGAAGCATCTATCTTCCCTTCTACATCTGATCTGTTCCTCTATGTGTGTGGGGTGGGGGGGGAGAAGAAGCAGAGGAAGAGGGAAAGAGAGAATCTCAAACAGGATCCACACTCAGTGCAAAGCACAATGAGGGGCTCCATCTTATGACCCTGAGATCATGACCTTAGCCAAAACCAAAAGTTGGTCACTCCACTGACTGAACTACCCAGCTGCCCCTCATTTGTTCCTCTTTACAGAAGGAGATGTGATTTATCTGTTTGATATGTTGAAGAGTCTGTTATTTACTGATCCATATTTTTCTGGTGGTTAGGCTTAACATGGTAAGTCACTGCACACATACAGGAAGACTCCTCATGTCCCTGACCTGAGTTTCCTGGCTCGACATGGTGAGGCATTGCTGGTTGGATGAGTTACTACTCTGAAGGTCTTACTGCTCAAGTGAATTCAAACATAACTCTGGAAAGAAATATTAGAAAGCTAGATAGGCCACATTCAAGCTGTATTTGCCAATCCAGCTTTACCTTCAATAAAACTGACATTACAATTTTCTGATTCCTGTGCCTCATTTTCAATCTGTCATTTTGAGGGCAAAGGATGTGATTAATTCCCTCAAACCCAACATATGGAGGCTATTTGTCTCTTTCAGAAAGACAGGGCTGGGAATATATTTAGGCAGGCTTACTTTTGTAGTCTTTTTTTCCTTCCATGTGTGGAAGACTCTTCTTAGGACTAACCACCCAGTAATGTAATATTGTTATCCTATCATTTAACACAAGTTTATTCAATTCCTCTTGGGTTTCCCAAAAGAATTTGTTAGCTTTCTTTCTCTGAAGTAACAAATTACAGTTTGAGTCTGCCTCATATACCACATCAATCACTTGTTCAGTCCCTAGGATTGCTAAATGATTGACCCAATTGGATTGTTTAAGCTGTCCAATCATTTGGATTTGGGGTGTTAAAACAACTGAAGTGGTCTGACTACTTAGACTTAAAATGCCTGACAAACCATGATGAAGACTAAAACATTCAATTTAACTGGAAAACAAACAAAGTTGTGGAATCTTTTAGATGCGTCCACATGTGTGCACAAGCATAAAAGTGTCTCTCAGATTCTCATTCTATCTCCCCTCCCATCCTCTCCCTTCCTCTCCCCTTCTCATCTCTCATATTTCTCTACTTCAATATTTATTTTTTTTTATTGAGGTATACTTGACATATAACATCATATTAGTTTTAGGTATATAATGTGTGATCACCACAATAAGTCTAATTAACATCTACCACCATACATAGTTACAATTTTTTTTTCTTGTGATGAAAATTTTTAAGATCCATTCCCTTGTCTCTGTTTGTCTTTACCTTCCTTCTTGTCTCTATCTCTCAGAGTCAGCAAAGATTCATAATGGCAAAATATGCATTTTTTATTAGCAGTACTTCTTTTGCATTTCATCCAACATCAGAATCTAAGAAAGACTAAAAAGAAATGATTACATTTGTTCACTTAAAGATTCAGATGAATCACTGAACTATTTTATCATGCATAAGAAGAAACAACTTGATCTTGGCAGAAAGAGTCGAAATACAAGGAACACCCTTGAGAATACAGTGAGTCCCAGCATATTACTAAGATAAGGCAAGCCTCCCTGTTCTTAACACTAAACTATCTAAATCTTTAGAATAACAACTTGAAGGTTGCCCTGTTTATTTACAATCCAATATTATCCCTGTGGAAGTCATCCTCATTCTTCACCTTTCTTCACCTTTAAGTATGTTTGGGCATGGTTGTTTGGCCAGAGTCCCTCAGAAACTGGAAAATAATTGACTTTGTGAAGATCCAAGTCCTAGCAACAATTACCAAAGTAAGATAAAAACTAAACAATTAAGTAGCAAGAAACACATTAATCCTTGAGTAGAAAAAGGTCATCACCTTCTAGTCTTCAAGTTAGCCTCTGATATGATATCATGAAGTCATCTTTTAAGACTGGAAAATCAAAGTTGCAAGTGCCCCTCCTATAAATATCACATCAGCACAGAAGACACAGCTGAGTTATCCCAAGAGGTGTGATGCCTTGTGAATGACACAGCAACAAGTGGTAGGGTAATCCCATGAGAAACTCTCCCAAAAGAGCTTGTTGAGATTTTTGGCCATCATTCAATATTATAACACCCTCATTTTGAAGAAACTCTCAAGACCTCATCTTTTGAGACTCTGACTCATTAAGAATGTTACTCTCAGCACTACTGAAAATAGTCATATTCAAAACACTACAGAGCCATGTGGGAACATAAAATTCTCTATAATGTGTATAAAGGAAAGAACACAAAAAGTCTTAATTAAAATATTGTGATATTTGGAAAGTACTTTTTATTACACAACAGAATACTCAGTACATCAATTGTTTTTTTTTAAACATGGAACAATTTAATCATAAGGCCATTAGTGCATTGCAAAATGGTTTTGCTCCTGTTCTTTTTTATTTCTTTTAAAATAAAGTGATAATTGTCCTGCTGTCAAGACTCACTCTAAGACACTACATGCCTTGAATATTTTATTTTGGATTTTAATTAGACCTGAAAAACTAAGTGAGCCTGAGAGATGGGAGAACTTTTGTATTAACTTATTAGATCTGGACATTTCATTTTAATGCCTATTAATATCAACATATCAAGTATAGGGATCCGTGCACAACATTTAGAGAATAACATAATATGGAAAATTTAACATCTTAAAGTACTCTATAAATGCTCAAGAATGTTAATTGTCCCCCAAATTTATTTATAATCTTTAAGGATCCTATATCTATAAATATTAAAATATTTTGTTCGATGTTTTCATCTTTCATAATTCTATGGGAAACTATTTTACTTATTTTTTTCTATTTTACTTATTATAAAGAAGTCATATAATTATCTTCACAGTTTAATCCAGCCATAAAAAAAGTGCTTTTCTTTGTTTAACATTTAAATGTGAAAAATCGCATACTGATGATACATTTAGTAAAAAAACTATCCTGGAGCCAGCACCTTCACTCTTTGTTCTGGATTAACCACTGTAATTAATTTTCTTCCTCAGAAAGGTATCGGGGAGGAAAACACATCAGCTACTTAGGATATATTCTGGAAAAAATGTGCCAGTGGCTGTCAGGCCAAGCAGGGCACTCCACAGTTCACTCACAAAGATAGGCTAATTCCTTATACTATATATATTTTTTTCTTTCTTGATCTTTAATTTGTAAAATTACAGAGAATAAAATAACAAATACCCATAAACAGTTAATAAATGTTAACAGTTGAATATGTTTACTATAGCTCTGTTGATATAAGTCTTTTTTTTTTTAATTCCAGTGTAACATACACTGTTATATTAGTTTCAGGTGTACAATATAGTAATTCAGCAATTCCATATATTACTCAGTGTTAAGTGTACTCTTAAAACTCATCACCTATTTTACCCATCTCCCCACCAACATCCCCTCTGGTAACCATCTGTTTGTTTTCTATAATTAAGAGTCTGTTTTTTTGGTTTTGATAGATAATGAATAAGAAGATATATATTATTCAGCCATAGAAAAGAATGAAATCTTGTCATCTGCAACAACATGGATAGAACTAGAGTATAATGCTAAGCAAAATAAGTCAGAGAAAGAAAAATACCATATGATTTCATTTATATGTGGTATTTAAGAAACAAAACAAAGATATAAGGTTTTTTTGTTATTCATTTGCTTCTTTATATATATATATATATATATATATATATATATAGAGAGAGAGAGAGAGAGAGAGAGAGACATTTTTATTTTATTTTTCAAGTTTTTATTTAAATTCCAGTTAGTTAACATATAACATAATATTAGGAGTAGAATTTAATGATTTATCACTTGGAAATAACTCATTATTTGAAAATAACTCATTAGCTGAAAATTTCATTGTATACTTATCTTGCTATATTTCTTTCCTTCTCTCCCTACAGGATATCTCTATCTCATATTTGGTGTAAATCTTTCCCATACATGCTTTGATTCCTTCTCTCCATTGAAATAAAGGTAACCAGTTCCAATGGTTAGGACTATTTTATCACAGTATATATATATGCTTCTTACTTTTTTACTCATTAGATTTTTTTTTGCTTTATCAATATCAATACATATATATAGCCCCTTTTAAAAAATTACAATAACCTATTTTATTAGCTAAATATACCACAATTTATTTGTTCACTCCTCTACTGATGTGTATTTAGATTGCTTCCAGGCTTCACTAGTAAAATCAATGCTCCCTATGCACACATGCCAGAAGTTTCTCTGGGATATATACTAAGAAGTAGAACTGCTAGACTGTCAGGTGAGTGCATTTTTAATAGTATTGTTGTCAAAATGCTTTCCAAAATGTACATTCCTACTATCACTATATAAGAGTCCCATTTTTTTAGATCCTTACCCAATATTCTCAGACTTCAAACATTTAGAATTTTCAGATCTTGAAGCTGTTATTAATGGCTATAATATTGTATTTCATTATTACTTTAGCTTGTATTTTACTTATCACTAAACTATCCAAAGTCGATAGCCATTTCAATTTCCTCTTTCCTAAACTCCCTCTTCATGTCCTTTATTCATTGTTATGGGGTTGAAAAGGAGTTTATATGGAGCACAGATTGGAACTATAAACCAAATTAGCAGTGATCAGCTGTTATAAATAAGTTAAACATGCACAGATGTATCTGTTAAATTTTAACATGCATATTCTTAGGCTAAATGTGATAAGTTCATCTTATAACTTTGTTTAGCATTACCTGTGCTTCACACACTCAGAGGAGATTGCTGTACTACCCAGAATGGCACTCAAATTCCCTTCTATCCTTTGAACTGACTTCTTCAACTCTTCCAGAAACATAGATTTGTGGGAATCTGAGATGGAAGGGGAAAAAGGCTATTTCAGATAAGCAATTTCTTTTCCATATCTTCTAAGAGCAGCTTCTGTACCGTTTTAAAGAAAGATAAATAATTTATTTGTTGAAAGAATATGTGAGCTTAATCATTTTTATTCAATCCAGCAAAGCAAGCAGGTACTCATTCACAATTTTTTTTAATTTTTATTTATTTATGATAGTCACACAGAGAGAGAGAGAGAGAGAGGCAGAGACACAGGCAGAGGGAGAAGCAGGCTCCATGCACTGGGAGCCCGACGTGGGGATTCGATCCTGGGTCTCCAGGATGCGCCCTGGGCCAAAGGCAGGCGCCAAACCGCTGCGCCACCCAGGCATCCCTACTCATTCACAATTATCTCTTTTGTTGTCTTTACTCATTGATTTGTAGGAGTTCTATATGTATTCTAGATATTAATACTTTGTTCTCCATGTCATAAATATCTTTTCTCCTTCTTGTTTATTGTATCTCTTATTGTTTAGAACTTTATAGTTTCAATGTAGTTAAATGTATCAATACATTCCTTTATGACTTATTCTTTTTTAGTTACTTGTTGAAGATATCTTCTCTACCTCAATACAATGAAGATATTCATTATATTCTTTGAAAAGATTGTAAGGTGCCTACATGACTCAATTTGTTAAGCATCTGCCTTCAGCTCAGGTCATGATCCAGGTGTCCTGGGATTGAGCCCTATATTGGGCTCCTCTGTCTGCCCCTCCTCCCTCCGCTCATTCTCTCTCTCAAGTAAATAAATAAAATCTTAAAAAAAAAAAAGATTGTAAAGTCTTTAATAGAATAGAATTGAATACATGTATTATTTTTCATATTTGGATAGGTAATAGTTCCATCATCATTTGTTATAGTTTGACATATAGTAATGAAATATGAGAGATGAACTGAAATCCCATTTGTAAGGTTTGTGTGGTTTTGGTCTTGTGTTTGTTTCTGCTTTCTCTTTTGTCCTTTTGATGTGTTTGCCCTTTCCTGAGCTAACACCATAAGAATAAAAATTCTATACTTATATAAGTATATAAATAAGTATATAATTCCATAAGTATATAAGCAAGTGTTGATAATGAGCATTGCAAGTATCTCTTCCTCCTCCTTCTTTCTCTTCATAATTAACTCAGGTGATTTTTTTGCGGTGGGGGGGACTTACACTCTTTCATATTTATTTTAGAATCAGTTGCTCAAACTCCATGAAAAACACTGTTGAAATTTTTATTGAAATCACAATGAATTTATGGATAAATTGGGAAGATTTGAAATCTTTATGGTATTTTATCTTCCTACCTATGAACAAAGCATATTTCAGTTAATCAAGTTTCCCTGTAAATGCTTCAAAACTATTTTATAATTTTACCCATGTAAAACTTAAATAACTGTTTTCAATTTATTTTTTGTTATATGTTTGGTTATATAGCAAATCCTTTTTTAAAAATATATATATAAGATTTTCAAAGCATCTGTTGCTGTTATATAGGAACATTATGGATTTTATACATAGATCTTATCCCCACCAGTTAATAATTTAACTGGATATATTTTTGCATATTTTTGTGAAAATCATATTGCCTTAAAATTATGCTTTGATGGAGAATAAAGAAGCTGAGAAAAAAAAGAGATAAAAAAACTACTAGATCACGAGGGGAGAATTTGAGAAATAAGTGCTACCATAAAGTGAAACAGAATAATTGGGATCCCAGAAGAAGAAGAAAGAGATGGAAGTTAGTCAGAAGGTATACTGAAGCAAATTGTAGTGGAGAACTTCCCTAATCTGGGGAAGGAAACAGGCATTCAAATCCAGGAGGCACAGAGAACCCTCATTAAAATCATCAATAAAACCATCAATAAAAATAGGTTAACAACTTGACATATAATAGAGAAACTTGGAAATCTCAGAGACAAAGAGAAAATCCTGAAAGTAGCTTGGGCAAAAGGTCCAAAACCTACAAGGATACAAACACTAGAGTGGCAACAAACCTAGCCACAGAGCCCTGGCAGACCAGAAAGGACTGGCATGATATATTCAGAGTCCTAAATGAGAAAAATATGCAGCCAGGAATACTTCATCCAGCTAAGCTGTCATTCAAAATAGAAGGAGAGGTAAAAAGCTTTCAGGACAAACATAAACTAAAAGAACTTGTGATCACTAAACTAGCCCTGCAAGAAGTAGTAAAGGGGATTCTATAAGTGAAAAGACAGCCCAAATATAACATAGACCAGAAAGGAACAGAGACAATATTCAGAAACAGTGGCTAAATTCATATCTTTCAATAGTTACTCTGAATGAAAATGGGCTAAATGCCCCAATCAAAAGACAAAGGATATCAGATTGGATAAAAAAGCAAGACATTGATATGCTGTCTGCAAGAGATTCATTTTAGACCCAAAGATACTTCCAGATTGAAAGTGAGGGAGTGGATAACCACTTATCATGCTAATCAAAAGAAAGCTGGGGTAGCAATCCTTATAACAGACAAATTCAATTTTAAACCAAAGACTGTAACAAAAGATGAGGAAGGACCAAAGACCCCACCAATATAATTAAAGAGTCTATACAACAAGAAAATCTAACAATTGTAAATATTTATCCCCTAACATGAGAGCAGCCAATGACATAAAACAACTAATAACAAAATTAAGGAAACACATTGATAAAATACAATAGCAAGGGACTTTAACATCCCACTTGCTGTAGTGGACAGATCATCTAAGTAGAAGATCAACAAGGATACAAGGACTTTGAATGACTACTGGACCAGATGGACTTCACAGATATATTCAGAGCATTCCATCCTAAAGCCACAGAATACACATTCTTCTTAAGTGCACATAGAACATTCTCCAGAATAGATCACATACTGAGTCACAAATCAGGTCTCAACCAGTACTGAAAGATTGGGATGATTACCTGCATATTTTCAGACAACAATGCTTTGAAACTTGAATTCAATCACAAAAGGAAATTTGGGAAGAATTAAAATCATGAAAGCTAAAGAGCATCCTACTAAAGAATGAATGGGTCAACTGGGAAATTAAAGAATAATTTTAAAAACTCATGGAAACAAATTAAAATACGACTGTTCATAATCTTTGGGATGTAGCAAAGGCAGTCCTAAGAGGGAAGTACATAGCAATATAAGCCCTTCTCAAGAAACAAGAAAGGTCTCAAATACACAACCTAAATTTACACCTAAAGGAGCAGGAGAAAGAACAGCAAATAAAGTCTGAACCCAGGAGGAGAAGAGAATTAGTAAAAATTAGAGCAGAAATCAATGAAATAGAAACCAAAACAGTAAAAAACATCAATGAACCTAGGAGTTTATTCTTTGAAAGACTTAATAAGATTGATATACCCCCAGCCAGACTTATCAAAAAGAAAAGAGAAAAGACCCAAATAAATAAAATCATGAAGGAAAGAGGAGAAATCACAACCAACACTGAAGAAATACAAACACTTATAAGGACATATGGCAACTGTATGCCAACAAATTAGGCAATCTGGAAGAAATGAATGCATACCTAGAGACATATAAACTACCAAAACTGAAAAAGAAAGAAATAGACAACCTGAACAAACCCATAATCAGCAAGGAAATTGAAGCAGTATTCAAAAATCTCCCAACAAACAAGAGTTCACGGCCAGATGACTTCCCGGGGGAATTCTATTAAACATTTAAAGAATTAACACTTATTCTCCTGAATCTGTTTTAAAAACTAGAACTGGAGTGGAAAATTCCAAACTCATTCTATAAGGCCAGCATTACCTTGATCCCAAAACCAAACAAAGACCCCACCAATATTGGAGAATTACAACCAATATCCCTGATGAACATGGATGGAAAAATTCTCACCAAAATACTAGCCAATAGGATCCAACAGCACACTAAAAGAATTCTTCACCACAATTAAGTGGGATTTATTCCTGGGTTGCAAGGATGGTTCAATATCCACAAATCAATGTGCTACGCTTCATTAATAAAAGAACAGGAGCCCTATGATCCTCTCAATAGATGCATAAAAAGCATTTGCAAAGTACAGCATCCTTTCTTGATTATAACTCTTCACAGTGTAGGGATAGAGGGAACATAATTCAGTACTCTAAAAGCCATATACAAAAGCCTATAGCAAATATTCTCAACAGGGAAAAACTCAGAGCTTTTCCTCTGAGGTCAGGAACATGGCAGGGATGTCCATTATCACCATCATTGTTCAACATAGAAGTCCTAGCCTCAGCAGTCAGACAACAAAAAGAAATAAAAGACATTCAAATTGGCAAAGAAGTCAAACTCTCCCTCTTTGCAGATGACATGATTGTCTGTGGAAAACCCAAAACACTCCACCCCAAACTCATACAGGAATTCAGCAAAGTGACAGGATATAAAATCAATGCACAGAAATCAGTTGCATTTCTATACACTAACAATGAGACAGAAGAAAGAGAAATTAAGGAATCAATCCCATTTATAATTGCATCAAATACATAAGATACCTAGGAATATACCTAACCAAAGAGGCAAAGGATCTGCATTCAGAAAACTATAGAACAATTATGAAAGAAATTAAGGAAGACACAAAGAAAAAGAAAAATCTTCCATGCTTATGGATTGGAAGAACAAATATTATTAAAATGTCTATGCTACCAGGGAACCTGGGTGGCTCAGGCAGTTGAGCATCTGACTTCAGCTCAGGTCATGATCCCAGGGTCCTGAGAATAAGCCCCATGTCATGCTCTCTGCTCAGTGGAGAGCCTGTTTTTTCCTCTCCTTCTCTCCCACCCCCTGCTCATGCTATCTCTTTCACTTGCTCTCTATCTCAAATAAATAAATATATTTTTAAAATGTCTATGCTACCTAGAGCAATCCATACCTTCAATGCTATTCCTATCAAAATACCATCAACTTTTTGCACAGAGCTGTAATAAATAATCCTAAAATTTGTATGGAACCAGACAAGACCCCAAATAGACAAAGGAATGTTGAAAAAGAAAATCAAAGCTGTGACATCACAAATCTGGACTTCAAGCTCTATCGAAAAGCTGTAATCATCAAGATAGTATGGTACAGGCACAAAAACACATAGTTTAATGGAACAGAATAGAGGACCCTGAAATGGACACTTAACTCTGTGATCAACTAATCTTCAACAAAGCAGTAAAGAATATCCAATGGAAAAAAGACAGTTTCTTCAACAAATACTGTGGGGAAAATTGGACAGCCACACGCAGAAAAAGGAAACCATTTCCTCACACCATATACAAAAATAGACTCAAAATGTTTGAAAGACCTAAATGTGAGAGAGGAATCTATCAAAATCCTAGAGGAAAACAAAGGCAGTAACCTTTATGACCTCAGCCACAGCAACTTCTTACTAGACACATCCCCAAAGGCAAGGGAAACAATGGCAAAACTGAACTATTGGGATTCCATCAAGATAAAAAGCTTCTGCCCAGGAAAGGAAACAGTTAACAAAACCAAAAGACCACCGACAGAATGGGGGAAGATATTTGTAAATATCTCATCAGATAAAGAGCTAGTACCCAAAATCTATAAGGAATTTATCAAATTCGACACCTAAAGAACACATAATCCAGTCAAGAAATGGGCAGAGGACATGAACAGACGTTTCTCCAAAGAAGACATATAAATGGCCCACAGACACATGAAAAAATGCCAACATCCTTGGCACCAGGGAAATACTAATCAAAACCACAATGAGATACCACTTCACACCAGTCAGAATGGCTAAAATTAACAAGTCAGGAAATAACAAATGTTGGCAAGGATGGGAAGAAAGGAGAGCCTCTTACACTCTTGGTGGGAATGCAAGCTGGTGCAGCCTCCCTGGAAAATAGTATGGAGGTTCCTCAAAAAGTTGAAAATAGAGCTAATCTACAACCTAGCAATTTCACTACTAAAGATTTCCCCCAAAATACAAATGTAGTGATCCGAAGGGGCACCTCTACCCCAATGTTTATAGCAGCAATGTCCACAATAGCCAAACTATGAGATGTCCATCAACAGATGAATGGATAAAGAAGATGTGGTATACAATGGAGTACTACTCAGCCATGAAAGAAAGAAAAAAAGAAAAAGAAAGAAGAAGAAAGAAAGAAAGAAAGAAAGAAAGAAAGAAAGAAGAAAGAAAGAAAGAAAGAAAGAAAGAAAGAAAGAAAGAAAGAAAGAAAGAAAGAAAAAGAAAGAAAGAAAGGAGGGAGGGAAGGAGGGAAGGAAGGAAGGAAGGAAGGAAGGAAGGAAGGAAGGAGGAAGGAAATCTTTCCATTTGCAACAACATGGATGGAACTAGAGGGTATTATGCTTAGCTAAATAAGTCAATTAGAAAAAGACAACTGTATGATCTCATTCGTATGTGGAACTTAAGAAACAAAACATGATCATCAGGGAAGAGAGGAAAAAATAAAACAAGACAAAATAAGGGGGAGAGAGAGACAAATCATGAGAGACTCTTAATCATAGGAAACAAACTGAGAGTTGCTGGGGGGGGTGGGATAACTGGGTGATGGATATTAAGGAGGGCATATGATATAATGAGCACTGGGTATTATATAAGACTGATGAATCACTTCTTACCTCTACCTCTGAAACTAATAATACATTATATGTTAATTAGTTAAAATTAAATTTTAAAAATCTAAATGTAAAAAAACAAAAAGTAAAGAAGATTAAAAAACTAAAACTTGAAAAAAACTAAAACTTAAAAAATAAAAATAAATTAAAAATAAAAATTATGACCTTGTCTTTTGTACGTAATCTGTATACCTCTTATCTCCTTTCTTTTTCTTATTGTAATTATTAAAACCACTGACACAGCATAAAAAATAAAAATATTAGTAATAGCAGATTTATTTATTTATTTATTTTAGGGAGAGGTGGGGAAGGGGCAGAGGGAGAGAGATAATCTCAAGCAGACTCCCAGCTGAGCCTGAGCTGATGTGGGGCTCAACCTCAGGACCCTGAGATCATGACTTGAATCAAAATCAAGCATTGGATGGCTAACCAACTGAGCCACTCAGGTGCCCTTGTGAGAGCAGTGATTTTGAAGAAGGCCAACCGTATTGCCTTTCCATTTCTTATGTTTACTAATTGTTTAATAGTAGCTTTTATTGGGATCCCTGGGTGGCGCAGCGGTTTAGCGCCTGCCTTTGGCCCAGGGCGCGATCCTGGAGACCCAGGATCGAATCCCATGTCGGGCTCCCGGTGCATGGAGCCTGCTTCTCCCTCTGCCTGTGTCTCTGCCTCTCTCTCTCTCTCTCTCTCTCTCTCTCTGTGACTATCATAAATAAAAAAAAAAATTAAAAAAAAAATTAAAAAAAAAAAAATAGTAGCTTTTATTATGAAAGAATATTGAATTTCATTCAATGTCTTTTTTTTACATGTATTGAGATGAAGGTATGCTTTTATCACATTTTAGCTGTTAATGTTCTGAATACATAAATATATTTTCTATTTTTGAACAATTCATCTATGCGAGGATAAATGCTATTTGATAACAATGGTACACTCGATTTGCCTAACAACTCTCTAGTAAAATTGACACAGAGAAAGAGATAAAGTATTATAATTTCACATCTATATTTACAATGAGATTAGCCTTTGTTTTCTTACTGTACATGCCTTATATAATTTGGATATCAAGTTTATCAAAGTTTACTACCATTAAAAAATAAGTTGTCAAGTAGTTTTCCCCTTTCTACTCTGAAAACATCATAAAAGCAGAATTATTTTTAAGTTAAAGATTTTCTAAAACTCTCTGGATCTGGTGCCTTTGTGGAAAGAGTTAGATGGGTGTGAATTGTGATTGTCAAATAAGTATTTTAATGGTTTTTGGTATGTTCAGGTATGCTTTTTTGTTTTTTTGAATCAATTTTGGTAAATTTTATTTTAAATTATCTAATTTATCTAAATGTAGCCATAAAACTGATCATAATATTCGAGAGGTAAAAAAGATGGTAGCTATAATTTTAACCCCATTTTCCTTATATTTATTTTGCCTTCTTTCACTTAATCAGGTTTCCAGATATTTTTCTAATTCATTAGTGCTTCTTTTTCTTTGATTCAGCTGTTAGTCTTATTGATCATTGTAATTGCTTCCTTTTAATTTTTGCTTTTACTTTTTATTCTTTCCTTTTTTCTCCTTTTATAGGGCTCAGACTTTTTCTTTACATTCTATAGAAAAATCTTGGCTCATTAACTTTCAATCTTCTCATTTTATTATATACACATAAATTAACTTCGAGGTACCACTGAACTACCCTGTTTTACAAATTTTCCTAAGAGGTGCTTTGAGTACATACCACAAGTTTCAATTTGTGGTGCACTTTTAAAAAATTATTTCCTTGCTTCCTTCTTTAACCAATTAATTACTTAGAAGTTTGTTTTTATTTTCTAAGCATATGGAATATTTTCCTATTTTTTTCTTATTGGTTTCAGTTTAATTGCATTATGCTCAGCAAATAGGAATTTCTTTTTTCCAACTATTTGCAATTCATTGAGAACTTATTTTAGCCTGATACAAGATCAACTTTTGTAAATATGTCATGTGTACTTGAAAAGAGTAATTTCAGTATTTGTTGTGTGATTATATGTGTGTGTCATCTTCATGTATATAATATATATCCTTGTATATACACAAATATATATAATATATATAATAGATATACCATACATATTAATTCATCAAGCTAATTATTGTGGTGCTAAATAATAATATTATATATATATATAATATTGTAACTGTTCAGTTTTATGAAACACAATTTAAGAAGTTACATTTTATTATTTTTTTTTAAGATTTTATTTATTTATTCATGAGAGAGAGAGAGAGAGAGGCAGAGACACAGGCAGAGGGAGAAGCAGGCTCCATATAGGGAGCCTGACATGGGACTCGATCCCAGGTCTCCAGGATCACACCCTGGGCTGAAGGCGGTGCTAAACCGCTGGGCCACCGGGGCTGCCCAATAGTTACATTTTAAAGCATATTAAATACCAATATTGTTTAGTTTGTGCGAAAAATGTACTGAGCCAACACTTTGTAAAAGCATAGTATTATGTACTAGGGAGAAAATATCATACGAGTTCCTGCTGTCACCAAGTTTATAACACAGTTGTCTTCTCAGAAACACAAAGTAACCTCAGTAAAACCAGTGTTGACAATAATATAGTAACTAAACTTTTTTATGTGTCAAGTACTATTCTCATTATTTTATGTTTTTTTAAAAGATTTTATTTATTTATTCATGAAAGACACAGAGAGAGGGGCAGAAACAGAGGGAGAAGCAGGTTCCCTGCAAGGAACCCAGATGCGGGTCTCGATCCCAGGACCCCAGGATCACCACCTGAGCCAAAGGCAGACACTCAACCACTGAGACACCCAGGTGCCCCTATCTTATGGTTTAAATTCACTTAATCCTCACAAGAAGGTGAGAAAGTTGAGCAGAGGTTAGTTTGCACACTGCTGGAAAGTGGCAGCACTTTTAAGTTTCTCTGAACTCAAAATGTGAAATATTAGCCTTTTGTTCTCAGCTGCAGATGCTTAACCATAATTCTGGAGATAACAGGGCATCCCACTGGGTTCCTAACACCACATTGGTACAATATTTTGATTTCCTATATATAGATTGATCTTATATTAGTTGTAGTCTTCACTATAAGTGATTATAACTAAAAAAGAAACTTTCTTTCCCCCTAAATTTGCACTATCTCCATATACACCTCATAGAAATGAGAAGAAACAGGCACAATTAGATTCACTTTTAAGACTTTTAAAAACTTGATACCCTATTTGACTCAAATTCATATTAAATAATTGCTTTCTTTAAAACTACAAAAACTTCTATGTTTGTATTAGGAAACCAAAGCCTAAGAAGGTGGTAAGTTCAGTCTATACTCAAGAGTCAGCAGTGGAATTGCATTTCCATATAATTTTTAGCTAACCTCCTCCTTTGATCTTCCATAAAATACAGATGGAGATCTGATACCTTGGTGATTTGAAGATTGGCTTCAATAATGTTTACCAATGGTATAGTAATATCATTTCTTCAAAAGAAGGTAAGCTAACACTGGTCTTATCTTTTTGTGTGTGTTTTTGTTTTTCATGGACATAATTTGATTCCTTATATAGCAACACAGAGAGCTTCAATTTGGGAATATGTAGAAATCCAATGAAGTGGAATCCTAAATAAAGTCAGTTAAAATTTTATCTGCTTAAATTTATAATTTTTTTAGTTGAAGTTTGATTTTGTTTCCACTCATGGGTTCTACTTCCAAACTGTGTTGTGGACATCCTAGCCATGTAACGCAGGTGCATTTGGGGCTACCCAAGTGGAGAGCTGAAAAGGAGACCTAGTTGCTGGAGTTCTGGGTCCCTATCTCTTCCTCTCTTCATCCAGAGCAGTTCTGCTTTTATCCGTGATAGGCCCTGGACTCAAAATAAGGTTTCATTAAAGAAATGGTTCTACATACACTGTTTCAAGCCATTTAATTAGATAAGATGTCTGCTTATCTAATTATACACCTTTTATAAGGTATTTGTAGTTCAAGCCAGTTATAAAACAATAGAATACAGGGGGATCCCTGGGTGGCGCAGCGGTTTGGCGCCTGCCTTTGGCCCAGGGCGCGATCCTGGAGACCGAGGATCGAATCCCACATCGGGCTCCCGGTGCATGGAGCCTGCTTCTCCTTCTACCTGTGTCTCTGCCTCTCTCTCTCTCTGTGACTATCATAAATAAATAAAAATTAAAAAAAATAAATAAAACAATAGAATACAACCTGATGTCAAAGGCTTGCCTCTCAAAAAAAAAAATTCTCAGATACCACTAAATAATGCAGTGCTATATTTATTTATTTGAAGACTTATATAGAGTTTAGTGTCTTGAGAGTCAAACTGGAACCATCCTCCATAAATATCCCAGTGAGCCTTAAAGAAATGGTATAATTCATCCTGCACTTGTGGTTATTGCTAGCATCTTCGATTTCCCTGGCTTTGGTTCTTATACTAACTACTTGCTTCTATTTCTGGCTGACACAAATACATAAACACTCATTAAAAAATTATTTTAAACCCACATCGGACTTGTAAGTCAGTTCAACAAAAGCAGGATTTTGTGGCATTCTGTCTTTAGATGCTTTTGTTATGCCAAGTATTAGAAGTTATTTAGCATTAATCTAAGATATGAGTTCAAACATCTTTCTGGTAATGGTCATAAGTTCAAAATTGAACAAGAGTTGTGGACATGAGCTCTGAAGTTTGAACCTGCTCTACCACTTATTAGCAGTGAGACCCTGGGCAAGCAACTTAATTTCCCTGTATGTCCAAGATAAAACAATGCCTATTTCATAGGGCTGTTGTGAAGGTCAAATTGAAAAACATATGTAAACCACATTGAAAGGCATCTACCATATATACTTTGCATATACAGTTCAACGTGTGTTCCTATGCCAACTGAATTCATCCTTCTGTAGTCCTATCACACAGTGGTGTAGTCATGTGCATGTGTGTGTGTGTGTTTTACCACATTCTGCACTTTTATAAGTGGAGAAGTTCATATCAGTGAGTATGCTATCTGTAGAAGACCTGGTTTCCTAAAAATCTGAGTTTGCTTTCAAGTAAAATTTAAAAATAATAATACCAAAACATTTATAATTACATTATACTTATTGTCCTAGCATAATTCCCCTTCAAAATACCCCTTTTCATCTTCAAATGATCCCAGTTTGGGTGACCAATTAGATGGTCACTATATTTATGTAACACTAGGTAGTCTATGTAATTTACATGAATTTACTCATTTAATCTCCATAAAATCTTAATAAGATAGATGCTGTTGTCATCTTGCTTTATAGAGAAGGATATCATAACACAGAGTGGTTAGGAAAATTGTCCAAGGTCAAACAGAAATACTTAGAGTGGAATTTGAATCCTAGCAGTCTGGTTCCATTCATGTATGGCCTCAACCTCCATCCTAGTTTATGCTCTATAAGGCTTGGTTCTTGTTTCTCTTATCCCCCTTTGTTATACTTTTAAATGACCCTGTGGCCATGAGGACAACCTTTGAGTATTCCCCAGACACAGTCTATATATGAATTTAGGCCCCAGATGCTTGATACTCAGGAGTGTTTTGATCTAAACTTTCTAGTTTAAAAATTGGTTGTCTGAATAAAAACCCTTGTGGATGGAAGAAGAGGGAGAAAAAAGAAGGAAGGACCAAGAACTATCATCAGACAACTTTGTAGGAAACCAAGCATTTATTCTCGGTGGGGCCATTCTGTAGAAAATGGGTGCTAGAAATCAGAAGAGAGGGTGATCTGATATTTGGAATTTGGATATGACTGAATTGAACAATAAAGAGAAAAAAGATTTTCATGTTTGTGTAAAGATTATGATGTTTGATCTAGAAGAGAATTCACTCAAGAAGATATGTTATAAAAGTGACTTTTAAAATGAAGGAGATAGTTTAGCTCCCACTTCAGTACTGGAAGCCAAGGCCATATTTCTCAGCTGCTGCCAAGATCCACCGACATGTGTCAAGTCTGAGATCTTTAGTCACTTAAACCTGTTGTGGAAAGACAAATTCATATCCAGGGACTTGTGTTAAGATGACTGTTCAGTTTCTTTAAACTTGATCCAAGGAAAAATGGCTGCTATTCTGTTTCACTGAAATTCTTAATCTTAGCCATTGCAGTTCACATTTCTGGACAGCTTTGAAGGTTTTTCCAAGGATATTCAAAAGTCCGATAATGGCATGGGGTCCTCTCTTTTTCACCAGGTTATATCTTCCCTAGTCCCAATATGTTGTATTTCCAATTAATATCAGCAAAATTACAACAATGGTGTTTTAAATATTTTAGACATAATTTATTCAATGTTATTAGTTATAAGTTTTGAATAATTTATAATATTATTAGTAATATTATTAGTAATATAAGTTATTCAATAAATTTTTAGTTTCATTTTAAACCATTTTATTTTTTACATTTTTTAATAAATTTTTTTTCTGGTTTTTTACTTCTTTGGCAGATTCACTATAATTACTAGTAATAATACTGGAAATATATAAAAACTTTTTGGAAATAAAACTTATTTCCAAGGTTTTTATTTCATATAACTTTTTCAGCATAATTATGAGATGTGTGGGAGTCCCCAAGATCACCCCCAGGTTTAATGATTTGCTAGAAGGACTCACAGAACTCTACATATAGTCTAACTCATGGTTATGATTTATTATAACAAAATGATACAAAGCAAAATCAGCAAAAGTAAAAGGCAAATGGAGTAAAGTCTGGGAAGCCAGGCATGAGCTTCCAGAGTCATCTCCTGGTGTAATCACATGGATAAACTTCATGCAGGTATTTGACATTTTACAAGCATTTTTGACACAGTGAGCCACTCTTATGAGGGAATGGTGGGAAATTTCCTGAAATCCAAGTTCCCAGGTACCAGTCAAAGGTCATCCTATAAGCAGACCTTTCTGATGATAGCACCAGGCTTGCTCTTTTCCTGCACATATTTGATAGCTTGATTTTCCACAGATAAAAATAACTTAAAGAAGCCAAATTGTTTTCATAATCATGAGTTTCTGCTTGGGCCCAATTCCAGTTCCCTATCCAATATTCTTTCTAGTAGCTTATACAGCCCTTCAGCAAATCATTAAACCTGGGGGTGATCTTGGGGACCCGCACATATCTCATAATTATGCTGAAAAAGTTATATGAAGTAAAAAGCTTGGAAATAATGGTTAAAAAACTGGTATCATGTACTACAGTACCATGTAATACATATACCATGTAACATTACTCAGCAATAAAAAGGGAAAACTATTGATATTGACAAAAATTTGGATGAATCTTTAGAGTTTATGCTGAGTGAGTGAAAAATAGTAAATCCCCCCAAATTGTATGCTATATAATTCCAAATACACACACACACACACACACATACAAGCAACTTTAGAACTAATAAACAAATTCAGCAAAGTTACAGGATATAAAATAATATATAAAAATTGGTTGGATATTTATACCCAAACAATTAACTACCAAAAAATTTAAGAAAATAATTTCATTTACTATAGCATCAAAAATAATAAAATACTTAGGAATAAATCTAACCAAAGATGTATAAGATTTATACACTAAAATCTATAAAACATTATTGAGAGAAATTAAATAAAACACAAATAAATGGAAAGAACTCATGGATTGGAAGACTTAATATTAAGATGCCTATATAACCCAAAGCCATCTACAGATTCAACATAATTTCTATCAAAATTCCAGCAGCATTTTTGCAGAAACAGAACAACATAAGGGAAAAATCTTTATGATAATGAATTTTGCAATGATGTCTTTCATATAGCACCAACAGGCAACAAAAGCAGAGACAGTGGGATGACATCAGACTCTAAAACTTCTTTGCATCAAAGGATACAATCAAAAGAGTGAAAAGGCGACCTGTGAAATGGGAGAAAATATTTATAAATCATGTATCTCTGACAAAAGATTAATATCCATAATGTATAAATAACTCCTACAACTCAATAGTAAGAAATCAAATAACCTAATTTAATAATGAGCAAAGAGGAATGTAGAGGAAAAGACAACAAAGTAGGAGGATCTTGAGCTCTACTCTTCCCATGTACACACCAAGGCAATAACTACATTTATACATCTAACTGAAAATGACCTGAAGACTGGCAAAACAGATCTTCCACAGCTAATTGTAGAGAGAAAGCCACATTTAAAAGGGGAGAGGAGGTAGAAACACAGTCACAAGCCAAATCCCCGTTGTGGCTCACTATGAATAGGAGGGACATTATTAGCATGGAGTAGCAAGGGGATCAGACTCACATTGGGCACCTCTGTTCCTGAGGGCCCATACTGGGAAAATGATACCCCATAATGTTTGGCTTTGAAAATCAGTGGGGCTTAATTCTAGGGGAGAGTCAAAGGGAAAAAAATTGAATTCCTGCTCTTAAAGAGTCCACAAGCTAAATAACTCAGCTTGAGGAGCAGCAGTTTGAAAGGCATCTGAGATATATGTGAAAGAGATTTATTGACTAATCTTAGAACATGTGCTCAAGGGGCAGGCACCTACAGGAAATTAATTTTCTCTGGGAACAAAAATCCTGATAGGTGCCATTTTTCTTGTCCTCTCTCAGCCTAGATAGTGGGACATTTGTGGGAGTCAGTTCAAGCACTCTCCATCTACAGTGCTAGCACCATGAGCCTCGTCATGGCCTTCCCCTGCAGACCCACCTCACCCAACCTACCAACTCTGCAGGCATCCTTCAAAGCAGCTCCCATCCTAGTAAACTCAGCAGAACATCAGCCAAGACAGGTGCCACTCCAAAGTGACTCCTTCCCTGGAGAATAAGGAAGATAACTGCGTACAACAATGTACCCACAGTTTCTGTAGTCCAACCTCTTAGCTGACTGCAGAGAGCAAGTTCTTACCTTCAGTGCACCTCCAGCTAATGGCAGAAGCTAACTGAAGACAACTAGGCTAAGTGTTACCCTGCCACTAATGAACCCATGGTGACTGCAGGCAGGCCTCTCAACAGTGCAGGCAGCTAACCCTGTCCAACATGCCCACAGCAAGCAAAGCAGGTCATGCAGCCAGGCAATCATGCTCAGCCACAGCAGGGTGGTACACACAGGCCATGCAGGAAAACTCCTGGAGTGTTTAGTTCTGGTGATAAGGGTGGATTTTCCTATGAAGCAGAATATGTAGCTGATCTACATATATTCATATATACATATGAATATATATGAGAAATATGTCCCAAATGAAAAAACAAGTAAAAATCACAGACAAAGAGTTAAATAAAATAGAGATAAGCAATATACCTAATAAAGAATTCAAAGTATGGTCATAAAAATAATGGACTTGAAAAAAAGCAGATGTGAATTCAGTGAGAATTTCACCCAGGTATAGAAAACATAGGATAAAACTAGTCAGAGCTGAAGAATAAAATAACGAAATAAAAAATAAACTAGAGAGAATTGACAGCAGATTAGAGGATGCAGAAGAATGATACAGCAATCTGTAAGACAGAATAATGGAAAGGAACCAAGAAGAACAACAAAAAGAAGAGTAATTAAAAAATGAGAATAGGTTAAGGGCTCTTCAACTTCATCAAGTGCAACAATATTTGCATTATAAGGATCCCAGAGGGAGAAATGAAGGGGGGGCAGAAAACCTATTTGAAGAAATAATAGCCATAAATTTCCCAATTCTGAGGAAGGAAGTGGACATCCAGGTCCAGAAAGCAAAGAGAAAGCCTAACAAGATAAACCCAAGAATGTCTACACCAAGACACCTAATAATTAAAATGGAAATGATAGAGAATCTTAAAAGCAGCAACTAGTCATAAGGCTATAAGTTGATTTTTCAACAGAAATGTTGCAGGCCAGAGAGAATGGCATGATATAGTTAAAATGCTGAAGGAAAAAAACCTACAGTCTACAATACTCTACCCAGCAAGGCTATCATTCAGAATTGAAGGAGAGATAAAGAGTTTCCCTGACAAAAAAAAAAAGTTAAAGGAGTTCATCACCACCAAACCAGCATAAAGATACAGACTGAAAGTAAAGGGATGGAAAAAGATATTTCATACAAATGGAAGAGAATGAAAAAAAGCCAAAGTAACAATGCTTGTACTAGACAAAATAGGCTTTAAAACAAAGACTGTATCAAGAGACAAAGAAGGTTATTACACAATGATAAAGAGATCAATCCATAAAGAGGATATAACAATTGTAAATATATATGCACTCAACATAAAAGGAATAAAATACACAAAGCAAATGTTAAGAGACATAAAGGGAAAAATTAATAGTAATATAGTAATAGTAGGAACTTTCACACCTGACTTACACTAATGGATAGATCATTCAGACAGAAAATCAACAAGGAACTAATGGCTTTGAAGAACACAGACCATATGGACCTAGAAATATATGCAGAACATCCTATCCAAAAGCAGCATAATACAAATTGTTTTTAAGTGCACATGGAACATTCTCCAGGTTAGATCACATGTGAGGCAACAAAACACGTCTGAATAAACTTAAGGTTGAAATCTTATCAATTATCTTTTCCAACCACAATGGTGTGAAGCTAGAAATCAATTTTAAAAAATATTGGAAAACTAACATATGGAGGCTAAATAACATGCTACTAAATAATCAATACGTCAACTAAGAGATCAAGAGGAATTTTTTAAAATATATGGAGACAAATAAAAATGGAAACACAATGGTCCAAAATCTTGAGGATGCAACTAACATAGTTCTAAGAAAGAAATTAAAGTGATACAGGCCTACCTCAAGATATAAGAAAAATCTCAAATAAACAACCTAACCTTATAACTAAGGAACTAGAAAAGAAAAACAAATACCAAAGTTAGTAAAAAAAAAAGGGGGGGGGGTGGATAATACAGATTAGAGATGAAACAGAGACTAAAAATTGAAAGAAAATATTAATGAAACCAAGAAGTGGTTTTTTTGAAAAGAGCGACAAAATTGACAAGCCAGACATATCAAGAAAAAAGAGAAAGGATTTAAATAAATAAAATCAGAAAGAAATAACATCCAACACCACAGAAATACAAAGAATTATAAGAGACTACAATAAAAAAATTACATGCCCATAAATTGAACAATCTAGAAGAAATAAATTCCTAGAAATATACAGTCTTCTAAAATTGAATCAAGAAGAAATAAAAACTCAGACAGACTGATAAATAGTACCCAGATTGAGTCAATAGTAAAAAAACTCCCAACAAATAAAAGCTCAGGATCAGATAGCATCACTAGTGAATTCTACCAAATATTTAGAATTAATACTTATACTTCTCAAACTATTCCAAAAAATAGAAAAGCTAACAATGCTTCCAGCTTGATTGTACAAGGCCAGCATTACCTTGATATAACAACAGACAAAGACATTGCAATTAAAGAAAATTATAGGGGAGCCTAGGTGGCTCAATTCATTAAGCTTCCAACCTTTGATTTTATCTCAGGTCAGAATCTCAGGATTGTGGGATGGAGACATGTACCAGATCTCATCCATGCTCAGTGGGGAGTCTGTGTAATATTCTCTCTCCATCACCCTCTACACCACTCTTTCTGTCTCCCTTACTCTGTCTTTATAAAATAAATAAATGAATCTTAAAAAAAAGAAAATTATAGGCCAGTAGCCCTGATGAACATAGATGTAAAAATACTCAACAAAATATTCGCAAACTAAATTGAACAATACATTAAAAGGACCATTGATCATGAACAAATGGAATTTATTCTAAGAATTCAAAGGTAGTTCAATAATCACAAATCAATCAATATGATACATCACATTAATGGAGGAAGGATAAAAACCATATGACCATCTCAAGAGAGGCAGAAAAATCATTTGACAAAGTACAACATTAATTCATGATAAACTCTCTCAGTAAAAGTGGGTTTACTGGGAAAATAACTCAAAATAATAAAAGTCACAAATGAAAACCCCATTAGTAACATCATACTCAATGGTGAAAAACCAAAAGTGTTTTCCTCTAAGATCAGGATCAAGACAAGTATGTCTACTTCTCACCACTTCTACTCAACATAATTACTGAAGGTCCTAGATGCGGTAATCATATAAGAAAAAAAAAAAAAGGAGGGGATCCCTGGGGGGCTCAGCGGTTTAGCACCTGCCTTCGGCCCAGGGCGTGGTCCTGGAGTCCTGGGATGGAGTCCCACATTGGGCTCCCTGCATGGAGCCTGCTTCTCCCTCTCCCTGTCTCTCTCTCTCTCTCTCTCTCTCTCTCTCTGTCTCTCATGAATAAATAAATAAAATCTTTTTTTAAAAAAAGGCATCCAAAGTGATAAGAAAGTAGTAAACTGTCCCTATTTGCAGATGACACAGTATTACATAGAAAACCCTAAACACTCTATCAAAAAATTATTGGAATAAATGAATTCAGTATAGTTGCAGGTTACAAAATTAATATACAGAAATCTATTGCATTTCTATACACAAATAATAAAGTAGCAGAAAGAAAAATTAAAAGAATAATCCCATTTATAATTGCACCAAAAAGAATTAAATATCTAGGAGTAAATTTAACCAAGGAGGTGAAATACTTATCCTCTGAAAACTATAAGACACTGATGAAAAAAACCTGAAGATGACACAAATGGAAAGATATTCCATGCTCATGGATTAGAAAAATTAATATTATTAAAATATCTATAGTGCCAAAAGCAATTTACAGTTTCAATGCAATCCCTCTCAAAATATCAATATCATTTTTCACAGAACTAGAACAAATAATACTAAATTTCATGTGGAATCACAAAAAAACCTTGAATTGCCAAAGCAATCTTGAGAAAGAATAAAGCTGGAGGTATCACAAACCCAGATTTCAAGTTATACTATAAAATTGTATTTATCAAAACAGCATGGTCCTGGCACAAAAATAGACACATAGACCAATGGAAGAGGATAGATAGCCCAGAAATAAACCCATGCTTATGTGGTCAATTAATCTATGACAAAGGAGGCAAGAATATATAATAGAGCAAAAATAGTCTTTTCAATAAATGGTGTTGGAAAAACTGGAGAGCTACATGCAAGAGAATAAAATTGGACCACATTTTTACACCGCACACAAAAATAAACTCAAATTGATTAAAGACCTAAATGTAAGACCTGTTATAAAAACCCTTAAAAAAATAGATAGGCAATAACCTCGTGGACATTGGCCTCAGCAACATTTGTCTAGATATGTCTCCTGAAACAAGGAAGACAAAAGCAAAAATAAACTCTTGAGACTGCGCCAAAATTAAAAGCTTTTGCACAGCAAAGGAAATCATCAACACAAGGAAATGGCAACTTACTGGATGAGAGAAGATACTTGCAAGTGATATAATCCAATAAGGGGTTAATATCCAAAATATATAAAGAACTTATACAACTCAACACCAAAAAAACAAATAATCTGTTTAAAAAATGGACAGGGGATCTCAATGGATATTTTCCAAAAGAAGACATACGTATGGCCAACAGGAAAATGCAAATCAAAACCACAATGAGAAATCTCTTCACATCAATCAAAATGGCTAGTATCAAAAAAAAAAAAAAAAAACAAGGAATAACAAGTGTTATTCTAATTGAAATAAATCAGACAAATGCCATATGATTTCACTTATATGTGGAATCTAAAAAACAAAACAAATGAGCAAACAAAAATAGACTCTTATAAAGAACAAACTGGTGGTTACCAGAAGTGAGATGAGTGGGGGGATGGGTGAAATCAGTGAAAGGGATTAACAGGTACGAACTTCCAGCTATAAAATAATTAAGTCATGGAGATGAAAAGGACAGCATTGCGAAATATAGCCAATAATATTGTAATAGCTTTGGTGACAGATGACAATGACATTTATCATGGTGAGCACTGAGAAATGTATAGAATTGTCAAACCACTGTATTGTACACCTGAAACTAACATAACATTGTATATCAGCTATATTTCAATACTAAAAAAATAATAATAAATAAAATTTTTAAATGGGCAAAAAACTTGGTATTTCTCAAAAAATGACATTTGAATAGCCATAAACATTTGAAAAGATGCTAAACATCACTAATCATCAGAGAAATGAAAACTACAATGAGATATCACCTCATACCAACAGAGGGTGACTGCTACCAAAAAAGCAAAAAACTAACTGTGAAGATGAGAAGTTAGGACACTTATATACTATTGATGGGATTGTAAAATGGTGCAACTGCTATGGAAAACAGTATGGCGTTTCCTCAAAAATTAAGAAAAGAACTACCATATGGTCCAGCAATCTTACCTCTGTGTATATATCCAAAAGAATTGAAAGCAGGAACTCAAAGAGATATTTGTACATCCATGTTCATGACAGCACTATTCATAATCACCTAGTGGTAGAAGCAACCCAAATGTCTACTGAAGAGTGAATGACTCAAACAAAATATAGTATATGCATATAGTGGAGTATTATTCAGCCTTAAAAAAAAAAAAGAGGAAATCCGTCACATTCTACAACATAGATACACTTTGAGGATATTATGCTAAGTTAAATAAGTCAATTCCAAAAAGACAAATGCTGTGTGATTCCACTTACATGAGGTATCCAAAGTAGTCAAATCCATAGAAATAGAAAGCATAATGGTTGTTACAAGGGGTTAGGGAAAGAGGGAAAAGAGGAGTTGTTTAATAGATATGGAGTTTCAGACTTGCAAAATGAAAAAGCTCTAGAGATCTGTTTCACAACAATGTGAATATACTTAACACAACTGAACCATATACTTAAAAATGGCTAAGTTGGTAGTTTTATATTACATATTTTCTATCACAATTTAAAAAAATCACTTGAAACAAGTTGGTCACCCTGAGCAATAGGAAGGTTATATTGTAATTTCATACCACGAATGATGAATCCTCCTGCTTTTTAGGTTCAGAGGATACTGCCGTCCTACAAACTTGAACACTTTCCTAGGTTCTCCAGCACAGCTGGACACAAGATCAAGAAATATTAAAGAAGACTTTACTAAAGCTTAGAATCAAAAACTGAGACTCTCTCCCTATGCTGTCTCCCTAGAATACATAAAGATACATGAAGATACATAAAGATAGGACAGATTCAGTGGTCTTCAAGGAACAAGGTATCTGATAAGACAGACTGTTTTGCTTTCAATTGTTGGTTATGTTCTTATTTGAAAGGCCATTATCACCATATCTTCAGGAGAGAAAGCTATCTGGTTTCTGCAGAGATGTGGGGAACTAAGAATCAGTCAATGTGTCAAAACTTGGTTTTGAGTTAAAGAGAGAATTCTCAGGGCAGTGTCAAACCATTGCCCAACTTAAAGGTGAATCTTGGGGCAAAATTATGAGAGCCAGCCACCCCATCCTATGTTGTTTCTTACTCCACAGCCATTCTTAGAGCCTGTGATTAAGCCCTCTGCCTTATGTACCTGAAAAATATCTGATTTAAGATTTAGCTGAGGCTTCACGTTTTTGTAACTTTTTTTGCCCCCTTTTCCAGACAGAGCTAGGTAGGTACTCCATCTCTGCTCTCCAAAATTTTGTATACAGTAGCTTTGTTGTTTAAAAAGAGAGAGAGAGAAATCCTCTACTGGACTAATAAATCTTACAGAGAGAAGATACTTTCTTGTTCATATTCATTGCTTATTCAAAAAATAATTGTTGGATGAATGAATATGTGAATTTAGAGGCAATTTGGAACAAAAGAGTGAAAGACCAATGAAGTGTCCTTCCTAAAAGTTTCTCCACATCTGCCTTTAGATGAAACAATTGTTTTAAAAATCCTCTCTCGTAGCTTCCATCCCAAATAAAATCAGTTTCTGTGGCTCTTAGGGCAAATTTTCCAAGATGCATCCCATAGAGTAGAATATGGCTGGACACAGCCAAATAAAGAAATTGGACTCTCTATTCCCTGCCCTCTCCACTGCATCCTGTGCAAAAACTGTAATGTTTACCTTCTCTTTTGTCTACATTTTCCTCTCACATATTTTTAAATAATTGGACCATAGTATGAACTAATTATTTTCCAAATTTCCTGTTCTTAAAAAAATTAAAAGTATGGCTTTAATTAGAAAGAACAAAGGAAAAAAGAAAAAACTTTCTCATGCTTTCAAAAGTTAAAAATGACTTCAGAATTTCTTATAATCAAATTCTATACACAGAAAAATTATTCCTTCAGGGCTTGCATTCTGTACCCTCTAAATCAGGTTAGGATTAATGGCTAGTGTTTTTTTCTTAATCCTATGGAACCATTTATTTTAAAAATGAAATGCTATTAGAAACCTAGTAGCAAGATCCCAAGTGGGGACTTTTGAAATTTCATGCTCTTGATAATGAAATAGAATTGCACAGAAGTTTCAACCTAAAGTTTTATTTATTTAAATATGTACAAAGGACAATTTTTTCTCTTCTGTAAAGCCTCAGAAAACGTGCCAGAAGTTTTTCTAGAAATGTAACAAAGTGCATATATCAAGTTCAGTGGAGTCAGAAAAATCTGATTACAAACCCCAACCTACACCAAACCACAAATCTGCACATCCCAAATCTACCATTTATTAGTTGTGACCACAGACCATTCATTTAACCTGCTGGAGCCTCTATTTTTCATAAATAAAGAGTATTTGATAATATAGGTTTCATAGTATTCTTATGGAAACTAAATGCTGTATACAAAGCATGTAACACAGGGCCCGACACAATAGGTGCATATTAAGTGTTGTTTCCCTTTCTCTCTCTTGAAGTATTAAATTTAAATTAAAATTTTACTAAAATTCATGTGCTGGGAATATTTCCCAATAAAAAAATGATGAACAAATATAAAACTTGGTCAATAGTTGACACCTGTATCAGTTATATTATCATGTAATTATAATAACCATATTACTTATGATTTTTCTTTTCTTGCCTTGACATGAATTGGCTGAAATAGTACCATGGAGCCAATACTAACTTCTTTATTACCACTTTTTAAAAATAACTGATAGAATATTTTAGTTTACATGTCAAGAGGAAAGAAACAACTGACTTTTCAAAGTGACTGCCATGCTTCTAATCCATATTTTTAAAGCCTGTCCTATTTGAATTTGCATTTTACTCATTTTATTTTATAGCGGAAGAAAAACTTTAATAAAATCAGTGACAACTTTCCTTTTAAGCCCAAAATTATTGCCCTTTGTCTTCTTATAGCAAAAGCTTGACTTTTCAGGCCCTTGAATATAGTGTGTATTACCAATATTGACCTCAAAAACAATCTGCTTCAGTGCATTATAAGATGTCTCACAATGATAAATCAGGAAAGAGAATGTGTGTGTGTGTGTGTGTGTGTGTGTGTACAGTAACAGAGAAATTTTATGGTTTCCTTGACCTTATTTTGGCAACCTGAAAAGAAAACTGCTGGGATTTGAAGATGTTGTTCCAGAGAATTTATGTGTGCTGAAGCTGATACTTGGGCTTCTGAGCCATTCTCTCTGGCAGTTAAATATGTTCTAAAAATCTTGGCTCTATCATGCAAGATAGCTTTTAAAATAATAAACAAACAAAAAGAAATGACAATTCAACTAAATAAGAAAATACTATTTTAAAGAAAGCTAGGGAAATATTTTGAAATTAATTGAAAAACATCATACTATTTATTTTTTACAAAAAAATCTGTATCTTCATTTTGTCAAGAAAGTTATAGTTCCCTTTAGAATAAATGGAAGTATGGCTACTTAGTATCTAATATCTGAAAACGTGCTATTTAAAATTGGACTGTCAGAGCTGATTAGTTCAGCATTTACTTTCTACTAATATTGCTTCTCCTTCCATGCTTTTGTAGTTATAACAAGAATAAAATATATACAAGACCAGGATTCTGTCGTTAACCTCTAATAGATCCTAGAAACTCATTATGAATATCTCTTTCATTTTGCATGTGCTTAACAGATCTGAATGCTAAGACAGTAAAAGACATAACAGGACACACCCACACATATCTTCTAAAATATGTTTACAACTCCACTATCACTTTCCCATCTTCACTGCAACTTCCTTCTAACTCTGCCTTCAGTCCAAACCTCAGGGTAGTCATGGATTTAATTCCAAATTAGACTTTATCCTAAAACCAGATATGGCCATATTGGCCCTAGACTAGTTGACTCAGTTATATTTGCCCCATGAAATACTGGTGTTTCACCGGTTAACTGGATCAAAATGGTCCAAAAAACAATGATTTTTTTTTTCAGTTTATAGTGGGAAAAACACTGATAACAAACAGAATGTTCTCAATGTTTAGTTTTCCTCAGATAATTTTTCATAATGGTTGCAGCTTTTACTATTTATCTACCCTGATATCCCTACTATCCTGATCTCTTTAGTAATTCCTAGAAAAAACTATACTTTATTTTATACTCTTTTGTCTTTGCACACACTATCCTTTTGCCTAAAATATCCCTTCCTCTTTTCTTATCTTCCCACCTTCCCTGCTCTAACAAAACCCTTTCTATCTGTTAAGTGACAAAATAGATGACATATAATCTTGGCCTCCTTTTCTGACTATATCCTTTATGATGCCAAACTTGATTTGGACACCTATCTCAGGTGCTTTCATTGGACCAGGTGCATACATGTACTGTGGCATGATCCCTTTGTAATGCTACTACTTGCTTACTATTGTTTTTGATAGGTGACAAACTCCAAGGCAGATACTGAAGGCATGGTCTTTGTGGTGTCCTCAGGAGCTAACATTCATTCAATAATGTGACCTACTAGCCTTAAGAAATCTTTATTGAGTGACATGAAAGAATGCTAACAGATGATAAAACAACTGAAGAAATTACAGACAAATCTTTAAAAGTTGAAAAGAATTATTATGGTGGTTCAGTAGTGTTTCCTCCATAGATGCTTGTGATTATGACTTTTATATTGCATACAAATTGTATATTTTTCCCATCTTTTTCTTGGGAAAAAAATGCTCCAAATTTAACTTAAAACACAACTGTCTGGCATTTAACTACATACACATGTTTTGAAAATCACTACCCTCCAGCCATTTCTTATTTTTCCTCCATTATCAACTCTGTTCTGGGCACACTTCTTTTGACTCTAGATACTTCTGTAATCCCTTAGTATATAAGAATTGACAGAAACCATGAGACACTTTTAACCATGGAACTCTTAACTTCTTAGAAGACTTACTCTTACTCTCAGCCTCAACTGCAGAGTTTTTAGAAAGAACAAGCTTCTAGAATAAAATTAAGTACTAGAGTAATATGAGAGTATCACCATAGGTGAGTAATATGCCATCCTATCTTCTCTACTTTTCCAGGGAATAAATTTCAAACAGCTCTCTAAATGTTGAGGAGCTACGTGTTAATATATCTTAAACAAATAACAGCAGTATGTGTTGTTGCTGTTTGTTCCTTTAGGAAAGAATATGTTTAAAATTCAGTTCTCCTGTGTGAACCTGGAGAATTCTCTTTAGCTGTTGTGACAAAAGGCTTTTATTGTTACAAATATCACCCATTTAACACATGCAAGAACTATGACCTGGGGCATAGATGGCCATTAGGATGTCTGAGAAGGTCTAGCAAAATTACTTCAGGAATGAGAATAGGAGTGATGGTGGGACTGATGGTGGTGGGAGTGATAGTGATGATAGCGATAGTTAAAGTCAAGGTAGTGGCAGTGGTGTTGGTAGTGGTGGTAACAGTGCTAATAATTTAGTGGTAGTTATTGTGGTGATGTGATGGTAATGGTTATAGTGATGGTGGTAATGGTATTAGTGGTTGTTTTATGGGGTGATAGTAATACTGACAGTGGTAGTGATCGATAGAGTAGTAGTACTCTTTCTATTTAGTATTTTAGAGACTCAAAGCAAGACCAACAGAGGTGGCTTTTGTTTGTTTTTTTTTTTTCTTTTGCTTTGGCAAGTTCTCAAAATTTTATGGATTTTAAGTGGAGCCAGTTTTTCCCCCATTTAATCCAAGTGTTCCTGAAAGAAGGCAACTCTACTGCTATGGGGTGGCACAGTGACCTTCTCTCTTCTCAGATGGCCTTGCCACCCTCCAGGCATGTCTCCCAAGGTGGCCATCTCAATCCACCAAGTCATGTGCAGAAGTAGGCCTCTGTATAGGGCCAGACCTTTCTTTAGGTTGAATTTTGCACCTTTTGTTTCCTTTTGCCCTTCTTGGTTTTTTTTAGACTCTACATGTAAGTGAAATTACAATTGTCTTTTTTCCGTCTGACTTATTTCTAAGAGAGTTGACTTTTTTAATGAAAATTCAACATTCATTCATCATTTTTTTTCTCCCAAGATTTTTTTAAATTCAATTTAATTAATATATAGTGTAGTATGGGTTTCAGGAGTAGAATTTAGTGATTCATCACTTACATATAATACCCAGTGCTCATCACAAGTGCCCAGTTTTATGCCTATGACCCATTTAGCCCACCCCCCCCCCACTCATATCCCCTCCAGCAACCTTCAGTTTGTTCTATATAATTAAGAGTCTCTTATGGTTTATGGTTTGCCCCTATGAGGAGTAACCTTTGAACAAGCCCCTGACAACACTTTTCCACAAGTATGCAAGAAAAACTAAGTATTCAGTTAATACTAAGAAAAACTTTTCTATTCATACTGTGGTGATACAGTGCCCAGAAATATGGAACTCAGGTCTGTTAAAATCATTTCTTTTTTTTTTTTTTTTTAATTTTTAAATGCATTTTGAGAGGGAGACGGAGATAGTGAGAGGGAACATTAGCTGAGAGGGAGCCCAATGGGGGATGTGGCTTAATCCCAGGACCCTGGGATCATGACTTGAGCCCAAGGTAGATGCTTAGCCAACTGAGCCACCTAGGTGCCCTGTTAAAATTATATCTTACTGAATGCCGGCTGCCATATGCCTCTCACTTCCAATCCTCAGATCATACACATCACCCTTTCATTCACCCCTTTAACTATTTATGTAGAGACTTCAAACCAAAAGTCATTCCTTCTGAGAAGCCTCCCCTGATACCCAATGCACCATTGTTCTCAGGGCTTTCCTCTCACCAAGCATTTATCATAGTTTTAAACTATTTATTTATCTATCTCTTCAGTAAATAAAAGAGATCCTTGAAAACAGGCAAAAATTATGTTTTTTCATCCCTGTATTCCCAATATCTAGCACAGAGTGTGAAATAAATGTTTGTTGAATCCCTGGGTGAAAGAAAGAATGAATGTTTCCTATAAGATGGTGGGTTTCTTGGAAGGAGGGGCTCATGCCTTTTTCACCATAGTTTTTTCTGTCCATCTCCCAATATTTTCTACATTGAAGGTTCTTTGTAACAGTGGAGGAAAAATAAAGTAAGTCAAAGGGCATCTTTAACATTCATTTGATTTATAAAATAATACTAAAATAGGTAGCAATATTAATACCCCAAGGTCCCTTCATTCCTAAGATTCAATGATGTTATGATGCTGGTGAGGCACAATTATATGTGAAAAGGAATACGGACCTCCAAAGACGCCTTACTTCAGTCACCAACTATTTGAGGACCAGAGACCAGACGGAGCTCAGGCCTTAATGCTCCCTCTCTAGTTCTCCCTTCACAAAATCACAGTAACTTATACACATTTCTTTCTCTTCTTGTGGGTCCTTTTTATATGTGGTAATAAGTGCCTATGAGAATAATCCTCCTCCAGTAAGACATAGCTTTAATAGTACTTACACTATCTCTGTTTTTAGGTCCCACCTTCTCCCCAGTTAAAGCAGAGACAGTCACCTTAGAAAATAACACCTGCAAAGATAGAGAAAAAAATGATTTGGTCCAGATGGTAATGTTTGGCAGTTGCCAAAAGATTCACATGGCCAGAACTCTAGGCCAGATCAATTCCATCACACCTTTGCCTGGAGATGGGCTGAAAACAAAAACATGGTCAATTCCCAGTTTTACTCCAGTTTCTTTGATGTAGATTCTCACCCATTAGGGACACAGTTCTGGGACCAGAGATCAAAAAAACACTGGTCTTTATTATCCTTTGCTTGTTCCCTCTGACACTGCTTGCTCAAAGAAAAGGAGGTGGATGATTTCCAACTTGGGTTCAGCTCTCCTGAGAAGCTTGTGGTTTCATGAGTCTGAAAACAGTGCAGTCATTCCCAAGACTACTTTGTCCAATAGTGTGCATAGGATCCCCTGCTCCCAAAGCAGAGCTCTAAAAGCCATTCCATCAACAAGAGCCAGTTCAACCAGCAGCCAAGAGTCAACCTTGATAAATACAATTTTAATAAGCACTAGAAAATCAGGAAATTGCAGGCCCTTGGCTCTTGTAATTTTTATCATACTGAGTTCCCTACAGAGAGTGAAAGAAAAGCCAGTAATGTGTCATCCTTTCCATCAGAGTCCTGCAAAAAGTCAGTGTTGAAGAGACATTTTCCTGTCAGGTACTACTGTATATCAAATGTATCCATCTCTTGGAGAAAAAGGCAAAATTAACTTGAAAACAAAGAGAAGAGTCTGTAGCAACACTGGCAGAGGATAAAGTTTATAAGCGGACCCAAGGGTACTCCAAATCTACCATAAGGGAAACATCTGACAAAGAAAAATGTGTGCTGGCAACTTGTTTGATTGTAATTTCAATGAAAAATTGAAACCATACTTCCATGGGATTAAGCTTCCCTCATTCAGCAGAAGGAGGTTCCCGTTAACAAATATGGACCATGTTAGCATCCCCTGCATTTCTCCTTTCAGGCTGCTTGCCCGTAAGTTTACATTGTGAGCAGGAGATGGAAGAAACATCTTCAATGTGGCCAGGGATGGTAGAATTGGATTTTGGTATGTTGGGGACTAAAGTGGTGGCAGTGACAAAAAGTAGACTTTTGCTTTGCAGAGTCCATGTTAATTAGAGGAATCAGTAAGTCTAAATGGGTTCCTTCCAGAGAGATGATAAGACTTTCTTGATGGCATGCAAAAGAGACCCAGAGTTTACCTATTACTGTGTAACGATGCTGAATGGAGGAAAGACACTTTAATTTATCTTTCCCATTGGTATGTGTCTTTATTTTTGTCATACACAGGAGAGTGGTATAAGGAAACTGGTCATGCTTTTGGTTTACAAAAGAACAAATGTTTGGTAAGGAAAAGCAACGCACTTAGAACCCAAGGGGTCCTTCACAGCATGTGTTCCGCAAAGAACACCAGAACTGTTTACAGCATGTAAATATCCCACAGAGTCAGTCAAAATAGTGATAATTAATGTGTTTAAAGATTAATGAGCTCAAGACCAGTATATGGTGAATACAGCTGACAATTTAGCAAATGCAAGGGCTTGAAGAAGGAATTATTTTGTCTATAGTTTCATTTATTTATTTTTACCAGCACTGCTGCCTGTCCTGCATTATGGTCCCCATTGCCTCTTTTACAGTACTCTGACCATCTATAGAAACACGGATATTGACCTCCTGTGACTAAGTGTTTCATAGAAAAATCAATCCTCGGAACAGAGAAAGGATCCTCTACCCCAATGAAATTATTTCACTATATAAAGTATTGAATTATTTGGGAGTGTTTGTAAGAGAAACACACATCTGGTGGGAGGAAGGAAAATGCATCTGAAGGTTAATCCCTTATGAAAAGGCCTCAGCCAAAGAATCTTCTATAGATGTGTGATGAGATACACTTTCCCTAGGTAGCTCTAACTACGTAGAAAAATGTCTAATGTTGCTCAGCCGTGTCTACATTTTATATAGGCTTCCAAGGGCAAGAGTCTTGTCTTTTAAACATTGACTCTATTATCTGGCATATGATTGATGCTCAGAAAGCAGAGTAAAATAAAATACCTTTTTGTGAAAACTCTGATTTTATACAATTCAAGAGAAAGAACATAAAAATCGGAAGCCAAGAGTCTTTTCAATAGAAAAATCAATAAGACTTGTTATAACCAAAGAAAAAGCAGCTAGAGTTTTAGATGTTACATTAAGACTAACTCCAGCTCCACCAATGTCAATCCAAACATGATTTAAATCTTCTTCATTTCTTCCACTTCTTTAATGAGTAACCTAATGGATTAAAATTATGATTTTACTTCCAGAAGTTAAATTACTATGAGTGTAAGCAATGAGAGGAATCACTCCAATAATTTCAACAGCTTTCTGCTCTGACAGTAACACCTCATCTGTCCATAGTGGAAACAAGAAATAACCGATCACATACTTCTGAATATATAAAGGCAAAAGTCACACAGAGCACAAAGATCCCATACACCCCTAGCTATCCTACCTGATTTTGTTGAGAGACTATTCTAAAAAGAAGGAAGAGCTGTTCTTTCAAGTCCTTCTTGGTACCAGAAGGCAGGGGACAAGCCTTGGTAGGAAGTAGTTTATATTAAGAACGGCCTAAGGGAGAATCTCTTTTCTCTGTGAATAGCCTTTATGGCTCTACTAGATCATGATGTTGCTTGGGGGCAAATGGATGAATGAAAATTCTGTTACCTTGGATAATTGAAACTGAGATGTTTTTCCAATGAACCTTGGATAATTGAAACTGAAATGTCTTTCCAATGACCAAAAGGCAAACTGAAGAAATAGAAATAACCAGAAAGACACAGAATATGTGGTCACAAAAATGTGGGCCCTGGATCTGTAGCATCAGCATTATCAGGGAACCAGCTCCAAATGCAAATTCTTGGACTTTTTCTAGACCTACTGAATTAGAAATTCTTGGGGTGGAGCCAAGCAACCTGTGTTTTATCAAACCCTCTAGATGATTCTGAAACTTGCTAACATTTGAGAATCACTTCTGTAGACTAAGGACAAATGCAGAGAAGGGGTACCTGGGGAGCTAAAATGTCTGCCAGATGGTGAAGATTTGAGAAAATGACAGTAGCAAAAAGATGGAACAGTGTAGATGATGGTTGCAGACAATGGGTTGACTAATACATTAATATTTTAAGACCATAATCTTTAAATACATATGCACTTGACCTATAAAACAATGCTTTTATTGCATTCAGTACTTTTTGAACTTCTACTTTAATACTGAGTAAGGTCTAAAGTTTTGGAATTAAGGGGAAGCATAACATTTTACTTATTTGGGGACCATATCTAAATAAATATCAAGCATTAGAAACAATATAAAGATCAAGTAACCTAAAGATCAGCTTTGGGAAGATTCGACAAAGACTTTTTTCTTAACAGATTTCAGTTTAATAACCAATAATCTTTCTTCACAGGTCAATTGTTCTAAATTAAACAAAGAATAGACATATAAATAAATAAATTCAGTAGATTTGTTAAACAGTGAGATGGCTGACACCAAAAAAAAAGGTGCTTTACAAGCAATCCAATTAAATGGCAAAGAAATATATTAGTTTCAAGTTTATCTTCTGATCTCAGTCTACAAGTTCATAAATACAAATTTCACAAAAATATATATTTCCCAGCCCTATATAATTTGATAAATAGGTCTTTTCTTTCTAATGCGAACCCAAAAAGCATTAGATGGTTGCTGAGGGATCAAGCACTTAGCAGGCAACATGCTACAAAAAATATTTTTAAATAGTTTTATTGTCCTGAAGTGCTTGAATTAGAAGATTCACCTAACCTGTTTTTTTCTAGCTTGTCTTCCTAGTTTCTTCTTAGCTTTTATGTCTTGAGACCAACCCCTTAATCTTTCTGAGACATCTTTTTTACTTTGAGGATGCATCTAATTATACCCTTCTCAAAGGTTATGAGTTTAGACAGTAGAATGCATGATAAAGCCTTAGTAACGTTCAATTTGTGTGTTATACGGACAAAAGGTATGGCTTTTAAAAATCTAGGACATTCATATACTTTAAAATGCTTTTATATACTTTTAGAATCATTTAACATAGGAATCTTTAAAGTATATATTGCCAAAATATAAAATATCCCATGGGAATCTTTGATTTTTTTATCAGTAAATTACGTTTTCACTCTGTTTACTATAATGGCTAATTGAGTTTCTTCTAAACAACCTTAAAAAACTTTTTTTTGTATATTAAGTTTTTTGGATTGAAATTGTTATTCATAAAGACTAGGCAAAAATGACCCTGGCAAGCACTATTTTGGCTTGTGTTAATACAGGGAGCAATTGTAAAGGGGGATCCTTGGCCTTTTATGTTCTACTTAGCAATTTATAGCCTAAAATAGAGATGCTCAAAGAGCTGTTTTGCAGTATCTCCATCCTTCCAATACATCAAAAAACCAGGATGATGTAGCCTCTGGGAAAAGAAGACATTTGGGGAGCTGTAAACAGAACAGCAGCCTAAATGCTCAGGTGACCTGGAACCACAGACAGATCATCACACTCAGATCTGCCAAACAAGAGGGAAGGTCTTAAGATACAAACAGCTGAGAAATGAATTGATCTGATGAACTTTTGCATGATTCATGGTCAGAATACAATGAAATACAAGGAGACCTGAGAGATTCATTGAGATCGTATTAAGCCTTTACCACTCTTTAGTCCCCAGAGAATCTAGTTATCTGAAAAATGTGAGTATAAATCTGGCTCATTCAAACTTTCAATGCTATTTCAGCTTCTAGGAGGAACACTGCCCCCTGCCCCACTTTTCTAGTGGCAGTATTTAATGAAATGTTCTATTTAAGAGTAATGTATTGGAGGAGGATAATTCTCCTCAAATAACCTACTATTTCTATGAAATCTGGCTTTGTAGTCTATGCTGTTGAATTTTACATGGAAGAAGGATTTTTTACATTGGGAGAAAATCCAAAACAAAGAGACTTGGGAAATAGGACTTGCTTCACTCTGCAGGGACAACAGAGGAGCTTCGCATTTGCTGAGAGTGTGCTTTCTTAAGTAGTTACATATGGTTTGTATCTGTTCATTTCTCGAGCGCCCTGTATCTTTAACATTTCATTATTTAGTCATTTTCTATTAGTTTTAATTATTTAATAATTTTTTTAAAAACCTTTCCAAAATAGTGCCTTTTGAGTTTTGAGCCCTATATCCTTAACTAAAGCAAATAAATCTGTGGCCGTTTCATAACAGGAACCTCCTGAGAAGAGCACTAACAATTTGACCTCATTCCTTTCATTCAATAAATATTGATTACAAACATATTAGGCTAGATCCTATATACTTTTTTTAGTTCTCCCTCTAATTCTGTCTATTAAACATTCACTCTATACATTGACTTTCTTTTGACTATTAATTGAAAATTTTCAAAAAGACCATATATTTCTATTGAAAATATTATTATTTATCATGTGCCCTAAGTGAAAATAGCACAGGATGAAGACTAGGAAGCTTGGGTTCTAATCATAGTTTATGCCACTAAATTATTGTATGTTCTTAGACAAGTCCCTTAATTCCTGTGGTGCTGGGTATCCTCCTCAGTAAAGGAAGCAGTTGGACTAGGAAACTATTAAGGTTCTTCTGGTGCTGGGCTTGTGACTTTTTCATAGAACAGTGCACTGTTATGATGTAATCTTAAAGCTCTGTCTCCAGTGGTAATTGTGCTCTTGACAATTCCCACAAAATATTTTGATTTCAACATCCACTGACTGAGAGGAGGCACAAATCACTGGGGGTGAACACCATAGCCATAGACTAAGAAATTATTTTTATCATAAACTATGACAACTACTTCCTCCATGTTCAATGTCAACTCAATTTCTCACCTGAAGGTTAACTGTTCTGTGGTCTAACTGTCAGCTGCACACAGTCTGGTTAAACCTCTGATGGCTGGCTCTGGCTGTCGGCTGAGAAGCCAGTTAGAAAATATTTGGATCCTGGACATTGACTTTGGGCCTTTTTGATCCAGAGGGAGGTATCAAATATTATATGGATCAGGCACTAAAACCCTTCCCAGAATAGTCAGGTTTCCACTGTAATTGTGATGCTATAAACTGGATAGTAGCTGCTTCAGTGCTGTGTGCCTCAGTCTAGAAGTCTAGAGTGGTCCAAATGGCCCCAGGGGAGCAAACCTTTAGGCCTTCCCAAACACAGAGCTCACAGCTGCCCCCACCCCCACCCAGGCTGCATGCAGCTGCTTGTAGCCACCTTTCCTGACATAGACTTAAGTCAGCTGCTCTTGGATTTGTAGGGCCAGAGGGAAATAAAGGAGGGGACAGAAAAGTGAGAGAGAGGGAAACAGGGGTTTTCATGTCCTGTGTCCTCAAGGGATTATCGTTTGGATAAGTTTGAGAGTTCTTTTAGGACATTGTACAGACTCACTGTGTTTCTCAGGATGAGAGAAATGATCCTCAATATGCTCACCAATAATGCCTGCAACATTACAGAAATCAGGTCTGTTACTTGGTCAAGTCCTTGGAGAGTAACCAGTCACCTTCCACCTTTACCAACTCCCTCTCAGACCCTACATACCGGGGCCCTTTCCCATTCCTCAGCCTCCACTTCCCAAAACCCCCTCTCTTATCTCCCTCCTAACCACAGTGTGTCTATGTGCCATTCTCTGTGGCTCCACCTGTGTGTTTAAGTGTCTCTTTCTGTCTGCCTTTTTATCTCAGACTTTCTTTCAATCTCTCTTGGTCTATGACTATGTGTGTTTCTCTATTTCTTCTTCCCTTCCCTCTTCCCCAAACCATTCCTGATGCAGTAGAAAATAAAATAAATTTAATGTTTCTAAAAGCACATCGACTGATATTATTAATTTTGCTTTTAAAAGTTAGAGTTTCAATACAAATATATATTGAAAAGGAAAATAGATCAAACTCCTTTTTCCTAAGTTTCTCTCATAAAAGAAGGGGTCAGGAAAGATTTGGAAATTATCTTCTCAGGTTTAAGAATGTGTAGTTGGGAGAGCTCAGACAATGGCCACCAAGTATCCCAAATTCGGCCTCTACCTCTGGAAATTCTAGAGGTGATACTCGGGCTTGGGAGTGATGGTGTGTAGTATAGCTATGGCCCACTCACCTCCTGGGGTCCTCCTTGTCTCCAGGGGCTGGTGTTCATCTCTGTTCTGGAACCCTTCCCGTAGGTGTTTCTACTAAAGGAACAGAATAGATTTGTAGAAACAAGACAAGTTTCAGGATTAAAAGACTTAGATTCAAAAAAAAAAAAAACATATTCATAATTCTTGCTCTGCCTCTATGTGGCATTGTAGTTATTGCTTAATTTGTCCTTTTTCCTATTCTTTATATAAGAAATAGAGACAGCACTAATCTTCTTTTTTTAAGATTATTTATTTATTTATTCATGAGAGACACAGAGAGGGAGAGAGTGAAGCAGGCTCCATGCAGGGAGCTCAATATGGGACTCGATCCTGGGACTCCAGGATCATGCCCTGGGCTGAAGGCAGGCACTAAACCACTGAGCTACTCAGGTGCCCCAATACTAATCTTCTTTATGAGATTTTTATAGCTCTTGGGACAGTGAAATGATAATGCATAGTGTGTTAAAGTGCTTATTTTGATTGGTTTTGTTTTGTTTTTTGTTTATTAATTCTGAGATGCAGTGGTTCTCAACTGAGGCAATTTTGTCTCCCAAGGGACACTTGGTAATATCTGAACGATTTTGGTTGTCACAACTGAAGGTGGGTTACCAAAATTGACTGGGTAGAAGCCAACAATCCTGCTAAATATCCTACAATACACAGGGCATTTTGCCACATCAGAGAGTTATTTGTTTCAAAATAATACAACTGTGCAGAGTTTGAAAAATCCTGGTTTAGAATAGTAAACTTTTTAGAGTACTTTATTTATTGTATCATCATTTTATTTTCATTATTTTATTTTCAATGTGCTTTTTCTATAAATGTATTTTATATATTTTTATCTCCTTGTCACATCTATGAGGATATTCCTTGTGCCAAGCAAGGGAAGTTGGCCACCTTCAACCCCTTGGCCATCTAGCCCCCAATATCTGTTCCTTTGACAAATCCCTGTACAATACATAAAACATACTATATTAAGTTATAAAGATTCACAAGACCAAATTCCTCCTCATGATATAGTAATTGCAACACAGCTAAGTTTATTCATTTGACCACTTGAAAACTGGTTAATTTGGGCAAGGTACTGTGATAAGGACTGGAGGAAAAGATTTAAAATAAATCCAGATATGATCTCTACTTTCAGGAATCTATAGTCAAATAAGAAAGATAGAAGGCAAACAAAGAAGCAAAAGTTGTATAAATAAACATATAACTACAAACTACGTATAAGTGCAATAAATGAAATAGATTCTAAGAATAAAAATAACTGAAGGGATCTTATTTAAAAAGTGGGAAAGTGGGTGAGAAAGATTAAAGGAGGCTTCTTGATTGATAGCTGTACTGTGACCTAAAAGAAGGGGACAAATTAGCTAGGCTAGGAATCTTTCCAAAACAGAAAATAGCATGTTTCAGGGTTCTAAGGTCAGAAAGAGCTTGAGCCATCTAAACATTTTAGATTTTGGAATACATTTGTCCCCTTGTCATGAATCATTCAAATTCTCTGTGAAAACTCCTAACTACAAATGGCTACATTTCTCATTCTTTACAAACAATTTCACAAATTGATAAAGTTTGTTCACTGTTTTTTTTTCTTTTGGAAAATATATATTATCAAGGCAAATATATTGATAAATGTGATAATGATCATGAATAAACCCCAAATAAGGGAAGTTAGAGGCTATAAAATAGTCTAGCTGGAAGAAATGCCAAATTTTTTTATTTTACAGTTGAAAACAAAGGAATTAAGTGACTTACATGAACATCACTCCTCAAATTATCTGTAAATCTATGGCTAGAATTAAGGTCTCCTGGCTCTTTCTTATCATCGTGTCCTTGTTTGAGATGCATCCCTCAAATATGTCAGTAGCATCATAAAATGCTACAATGTTTTTCTACAAAATATCCCATGCTTATACTGGTTTCATCCACTGATCCACTGTGGAATTTTTAATTTGTTTTTATTCAAGGACTAATACATACATTAACCAAGTAGGAGATCCCTTTCAAATATAGAGGTCAAAATATGGCCAGATTAATAAAGATTGAATTTTACTTTTAATAGACAAAATAATATAGAGAAAATATATCTTAACAAATTTCTTATGTGTTCTAGATATTTTTCATTTGGACTTACAGATCCATTCTTCAACCTTCTTAAACTTAAAAATCTATGTGTTTTGGCTCCCACTGGCTTGGTGGGAGCATGAGAGTAGGGGGCAACTAGTGGCAGCAGGCTAACCATATGCACTGTATCAACAGGTTGCCCTCCAGCATTTGGTTGGGTTTGACCAATAGGGTAGCACTGGTGGGGGTGGCAGGGAAAGGGGAGAGATCAGGATATTTATAAGCTCAGGCTGCTCCCACACAGGGTGTCCATGGGATAGCTATATCACTTGACCAAAGTATCCTATCAGGCTTACACCACCACAAAATGTTTCTCTCTCTCTCTCTCTCTCTCTCTCTCTGTCTCTCTCTCTCTCTGTCTCTCTCTCTCCAAAGAAACACTTCCTCCCATCAGGTCTATCTACAAGTGATAGTAACAAAGCCCTTAATTACGAATTCTAAACTACCACACAATCCTTTTGATTTTCTCATACCCTTTCCATACCTTTGTAATAGTCTTACTTTTAAGTCTCCTCAAATATCCTAACTTAAATACCCATCTGTTACCTATGTATCTTCAATCTGCCATCCCTAGTAGTGAAAAGGAAGAAGATATGATCCATCATTAATCAACTTCCCTTAAGCTGGTCACACATACATGAAAGTCACAAAGTACAAAATTTCCAACTTGTGTTGTATCCTTCAATCCCTAGAGATATCATAGGCTTCAGCATTATCTTCTTTACTTGTATTCATTACCCATTTCCTGAATGGGTCTGGTCTTTGTTAATGCTTTTGAAGCTTCCCTAATGGCTATTTCTTTTGGAACCATTTGAGAACACAGCTCTTACCTTTGGACTCTGTTGTTGGTTGAATAGTGTTCCTTCAAAAGATGCTGAAGTCCTACCCCCAGGTATCTGTGAATGACCTTATTTGGAAATAGTCTTTGCAGATATAATCCCATTAAGATGAGGTAATTTTCAGTTAATGTGGGCCCTAATCCAATATGACTGGTGTCCTTATAAGAAGAGGAGGAGAACAAGATAAACAGACAGAGGGAAAGTATCATATGACAACAGAGGCAGAGAATGGAGTCAGGTGTCTACAAGCCAAGGAGCACCAAGCTAGCAACATGAGAAGCTAAGGAATTGCATGGAACAGCTTCTCCCTTAGAATGTTCAGGGAGACCATGACCCTGACAATATCTTAATTTTAGACTTTTAGCTTCCTGAACTGAGAGAGAATAAATTTCTGTTTTAAGCCATCCAGTTTTGAAGCACATTGTTTTCATAGCGCTAAGAAATTAATATAGACCTTTCCTCTTTTTTTTTTCCTTTTGCATGTTTCATCAATTCTTTTACCCTTTTCTTCCCATATAGCACCTCGACTCCCAACTCACCCTCTCTGTCCGTACCATGAGTGATCATTTCAGTACTCTCTAGTCCCTTCTGTGTGAATTTAGAGAACTTAGATCCCATGTGTGGGTAGCTACAAAATTATAAGACCATTTATATGACCAGATGGGCTCTCATATGTTTCCAATTCTAGAAAAAAAAATGTGTAGAAGTGGAGATAATGGAAAAATTTTTAAAGGCAATACACTAATTTTGTTAGACTTGCCTCTCGCATAGTCATTTTCATCCAGGGGTGGTTTTTGCCCCATCCTCCACCACCCACTTTCGCAATGTTAGAGACATTTTGATTGTTACAATTGCAGGAGGCTGCTGCTGCTATCTAGAAATCAGGGATGCTGCTAAACATCTGCATGGCACAGGATAGTCCCCTACAACAAGGTTACGTGGTCCAGGATGTCATCAGTGACAAGGAGGAGAAATTCTGCTCCAGATCATGCCTTAAATATGTTTACTTCCATCTTGTTTATTGAAAGGAGAAATGTATTTGAATGAGCAGTAATGATAAATAATTCACTAAGCAGCATGAAAATATTTGTTCCATTTTGTTCTAATTCAGAGTTATGATGTTAAGAATCACTCTGAATATTTGAGAAAAAGTAAAATTATGTTTCCTTTTCAGCCAGTGGTACACTGTCCCTCTCACACAAAATTCCATTTTCATGTCAATATACATTTAGGCTCTTTAATCTGGAACTAAACTCTCAAACTTTTGGCACAGAGCAGTTTCTCTTTTGCCCTGTTCTCTTTATGATATTTGTTTGCCGTTAGAGCTTACAGCTCAGACATGTGTTTCAGTTCTCATATCCTGTCTCCTCTTTTCCTGTCTCTACTCTCTTTACCCCTCCCCATTACTGGTTTTACTAAATTTTACAAACTTGTGGACTTTTGAAAAGATTAATCTGCCAAAATTCTAAAACACTGTAAGGAAACCATAACTAACATAAAACACATAGATTTTTTTTCTCTAGCCCCTACATAGGCTGAAATTGAGTCTAAGTGAATCTACTTTTACTAAACCTGAATAATTTGGGTGAATACCTCCCTCTTCTCAATCAGCATTTTAAAACTATGTTGCCATGCTGTCATTCTCATTTGTCAAGTGAGAAACACGTGTTACACAAAATGTTATTTCTCCAGAGATTTCTTGATATCTTTGAATTTCCATTTTTGTACCTTTGTAAACATTTTAGTTTGATCTTCCTGAAAGATTAAAGCTAACAAGGTAATAATACATCATCTACCTTAGATGGAAGAAGACTCTGGTTTGCAAGAATTATTGACTCCCTGCTAAGTAGAGAGTCTACTTTTCCCTCTGCCCCCCACTCTGCTTGTGCTCTCTCTCATTCTCTCCCTTTCTCTCAAATAAATAATTTAAAAAATATATGATTGATGAGCTGGGAGGAAGTTAAAAAATGATGAGTTACTTTTGACACTGGTTCATTGTATAACTTTGGGAAATCTGATTAATCTCTCAATGGAATGATTTATCTATCTTCTCATGTTCGAAATAGAAATGATACTAGTGTCCCGAAAGGTATTTAGCCTACCATTTATTAAAAATGAACTGTGAATATGCCTTCTATATTCAGATTGGAATGGTTTATCTTCATCTTAGATCTTAATGCTTAAGCATGAATGGGTTGGTTTGTGATAAAATGTCTTTCCTCACAGTGGGTCAAACCACATATGGACCCAGTAGTCATAATGAATACAGCCAGAATGTTGAAAAAAAAGAATATCCCATATTCTGCTTTACCATAATGCTTGAAATACTGGTTTTAAAGCTATTTGAGTAACTTCAAATATCTCAACTCATTGAGAAGACTACTATCCCTTTTTGTCACCTCATCACATTGTCAAATGTTGTTTCTAAGAAACAGCAATGGGAAATTTGTTTCTTTTTGGAGAAAAGAATTAATGAGGTGATGTGAGGACTTGCGTGAGATTTTTTCATAAATATGACATATTCAGAAGCCAAAATGCTACCCTCAATAAAAATGATACTATTTTAATAATCACCGAAGTGGTTACACTGTTCTAGGAAAGACACTAGAACTTCAAATATGTAGAAGTCTGCTTAATGTTGAAACAATACATAATGCTGCAAAATGTGGCTCATACATGTAAGAACAAAAAAAAATAGCCCAGCAAATTTTTTCAATATATAAATTTAAATGACAGGTTGACAATCCACAAAGTATGCAGTGATGACTGTATTTCAAAGACACTGTCAATTTAAGACAAACCATTATTTTAAGCACAGCTAAGAAAGGGGGGAAAGTCTCAATTCATTGTTAGATCATTATTTTAAGTACAAGTAAAAAAGACAAATTGGTGCCAATTGAATTATGACATAAAGCTTTCTAACTACATTGAGTGTAAGAGGCATCTCAGTTTGCTATGCTAAAAATGTGAAAAATGGGCATCTTAAAATGCGTGAATACAATGGTCTTTTTTCCAAGTTTTATTTCACAAAAATGTATTGAGAACTTTTTTTTTCTACTCTCTGATCCCTTCTTGTGAAGCTTGGAAAACAAGACGGAATGTACTGATGTTCTTTTTTTTTTTTTTTTAAATTTATTTATTTATGATAGTCATCACAGAGAGAGAGAGAGAGAGAGAGAGGCAGAGACATAGGCAGAGGGAGAAGCAGGCTCCATGCAGGGAGCCTGATGTGGGATTCGATCCCGGGTCTCCAGGATTGCGCCCTGGGCCAAAGGCAGACGCTAAACCGCTGCGCCACCCAGGGATCCCTGTACTGATGTTCTTTAAGGTAGGAAAGAGATAACAGAAACTCTCTTATCATCATGATGGATGGAATTTGTCTGTAAATGCTAGCTGGTATCAGGGAATCTTTGTTTCTGATAGACTGGAGGGCCAGGGGAGATAATCTTTGCTGGAGTGCTTACTGTCAAGCAGACTGCTTACTATTGTACAAGTTACTGAATTGTTTGACATTTTAACTGTTAAGACTTACCACGTAAACTAATCAAGAGGAAAAGAAAGTACGAGAAAACAACTAGATAGATTTAGTTTGGCTAATATTTGATTAGACCACTCACAGAGATGCATTATTTTAAGCAATGAGGAAATTAAAGCATTCAAAATGGTTAACTATAAGCTGCCATAGCCACCTGGTTAAGTTATCAAAACTGAGTCCACAAATGCCCCTAGATGCTCTACACATCTCTAATTTGACTTCAGAGTCCACCATTCCCAGTAATGTAGTACTGTCAAGATTATTGCATTAGTCATGTAGGTTCTACTATAACAAATGGATCCAAAATCCCAGCAGTTTAATACAATAAAAGTCTACTGTTTGTTCATACAGCAGTCTAAAGGAGGAATTCCTGGCCAAAAGTTCTCCTGAATCTCTCTCTTCCACAGACTCAAGGGCCCAGGACCCTTCTAGTTCTGAGGACCCATATGACCTCCGCTCATCTGCAGGATGGGGAAGCAGAATCATATGTGGGAGAAGTCCATTGTATAGAGCTCCTTTACATGGCCATATCTAACTACAAGGGAAGTTGGGAGATGAAGTATAAATGAGTGCCTGAGAAGAAAAAGGAAAATAACAAAGTAGTTTCTGTCACAGTTAATAATGCCTCCAGGGGTGAAGTATGTTTATATTTCCTGAACTCCCTGCAGAATTCAAGACAGTGACCAAAACAAACACTCCTTATAACACTCATTTCTTGGCTTCTGTGACAATACATTCTACTGATTCTCCTCCTATTTCAATGATCACAACTGCTCAGTCTTCTTTGATGACTCTTCCTCTGCCCAATAGCCAAATGTTGTGATCCAGGACTCATTAGACACCTTCCTATTGTCTTTTTATACATCCTTCCTAGGTGATTTCATTAGTTCCATATCTCCAATTACAATTCACATACAAATGATTTACAAAATTGTATTTCTGGACCTTGCCTCTCCATTATTCTCCAGATTCATTACAAATCCAACTGTCTACTTCACATACAAATTTAAAAGTCTAATAAATATGTTGCATAGTACTTGTCCTGAGTAACCACCTCATGTAGATAAGATTTTGTATCCTTGGTAAATAATAAATAATTCAGGAAATTAATCCAACCTTTACCTGTGCATATGTGTGTGTGTATGTGAAAGAGAGAGAGAGAGAGAGAGAGAGAGAGAGATTTCTGCCTGTAATTCATCAAAAAGACTCTATCACCCATAATAAAATAAATAAATACAATTTGGAGGAGGATTAAGACTATAATAAAATACCAGAAAGAATACAGAGAAGGGGCTATGAATAGCAAAGTGATTAGAGATATAATGAGATACTATACTGAGTATTATAAAGGATGTATATTGTCAAATATTTAATATGTTTTTAAAGCATATACTAAAGACAGCATAGATTATATTTAAGATATCATTTCAAAATCTTGGTCCTATAAAATGCTCCACGGAAGGAGGTTCTGGGATCAAATATGCTTAGAATAGTTACTCTCAAGAATCTATAATACAGGGGCACCTGGGTGGCCCAGTTAGTTAAGCATCTGCCTTCAGCTCAGGTCATGATGTCAGGGTCCTGGCATCCTGCATTGGGCTCTATGCTTGGTGAGGAGTCTGCTTCTCCCTCTCCCTTTGCCCCTCCCCTCACTCGTGCTCTCCCTTTCTCAAATAAATGAATAAAATCTTTTTTAAAAAATCCATAATACATGTTTATCTGTTAAAGCCTCTAAAGACCAGTTGTTTGAGGAATGACTGTGTAACTGAATGTATGTATAGGTAAATGGATGGATAGTCTGTTGCCAAACTAGCATAACTATTGTTTAAAGTAATCAAAGTGGTACTCTGTGGATCTCTAGAACATGTATTTTGTCATATTACAACTTTCTAAAATTTGTTATTTTTGTTTTATGAGTGTAAAATTACCATTACTCAGAGTTTCCATCCACATGTGACACTTGATCTAAAACTAGTGGAAAGTTACAGTTATTTCCAGCTCTAAGTTTTATAACTACAATATTTTAAAGTAAAATGAATTATGGATCACAGATATTAGTAGAAAGTTTTATTAATTGGATATGGGAAAGAAAAGGATAAGCTTAGGAATATTTAAATAAGAAACATTTGTTTCGAGTAATCTTGGACAATTATGATCTTACAATTTAGAGATATTTTTTAGAATTTCACTAAGTATTATATAGTATTACACTGGTACAAGTTTTCTTAGAAAACATTTAGCTTAGTTAGAAACCTCCATATAGTAGTTTTCTATTACCACTATAACAAATTACCACAACCTAGTGACTTTAAACAATAAAAATTTAATCCTTTACTGTCTTGGAGACCAGAAGTCCAAAATGAGTCTGACAGGCCTAAAATCAAGGTATTGGCAAGGCCAAGCTCCCTCTGGAGGCTTATAGAGCATAATCTCTTTCCTTATCTTTTCTAGTGTCTGGAAGTGCATTCTTGGCATTTCTTGGCTCATGGCCCCTTTTCCATCTTCATAGCCAACATTATACCATATTTCTCTCTGATTCTCCCTCCCTTAATGTCTGTCACATGGCCACCCTTTCTTCTGTGTCATATTTTCCTTAGCCTCCCTCTTTTAAGGACACTTGTGATTGCCTTTAGATAACCCAGGATAATCTCCTCTCAAAATTGAAATCCTTAATTTAATAACATCACTAAAGTTTCTTTTGCATTATAAAGTAATATTCACAGGTTCCAGAGATTAGAACTTGGGTATCTTTAGGGGCCACTATTTAGCCTACTACACTCCCTTTTCCCTAGACAGCCAACTGAAAGAATACAGTTTTTGTATTTCATCTTTTTCTACATTTGTAGAAGAATGTTTCTCTGTTTAACTTATTTGTATTTCTGGAACAGCTATGTCAAGCTGTTCAATACTCTGAGCCTTAAACATGGCTTTTGTTAGTGCACAAATATGTGCAAGGCAGCAAGCCAGGTGGAGGCAAAATTTTTGTCAACTAACCAAGACTACTTGGTATCCTGCCTGCCATGGAAAATATGAGCCACTGACTAACTAAATTGATTTACTTTTTGCTCTTAGGAGTGGTTTATTCATGATTCTTTAATTTACTTTTCAATCATTAGAGCCGTTTTAGGTGGAGACTTGTTAACTTAGCTATATTAAAACTTAGATGCAAGTGTTGTGTGCCCAAGGTTTTTTGTTTAAAATTAAGAGAGTTTACATTGCTAAAGCACAGTAACTAAGGCTTCTGGTACATAATTCTGCAATATGAGACATGTAGCACAAATATGATTTTTAAAAAAATAAAAATTCAGTAGTAACAGTAAACATCACCACATTCACATGAATAAAAAGGTAGACTTATGCTACTCAAAACTTTTGTTTCATTCATTCAGTACAGTTCCTACTACATGTTTCAAAATAATTATAAATGGAGTATTTTGTCAACCAAATTGATAGAAGAGGAAATGTCCATACCAGAGTACTGGAAAATAGAAGGATAGAAAATACAGAAGACAACATAGAGATACATGGAAAAAATGTTAAATATATATGTGTATATAGATTTAACATATATATTTAATTGAAATATATGTAACATATTTATATGTTAAATCATATATATTTATTTTATAAATAAATTTGTATATATATATATAATTGAAATTCCAAGAGGGGACAAAAAGAAAGATAATTGTGGGGAATTATCCAAAACTGCTAAATGAATTATAAACTGTCCATGAAGCAGGATATCTGAAGCAATATAAACACATACATAATAAATCACAACTACATGCATTATAGAAAAAATTCTAAAAGCCGGAGACAAAGAGAAAAGAAATCTTCAAATACCCAGAGGAAAAATATATACACCACTTTGGATCTCCCTTCAGATCTTCTAGGTCCCCAGGTATCAGGATCAATTTGGACCTTGTGCCAACAGCTCTTTTTCCAGTAAAATGACCAAAAATTTCTGGGAGGATGAACTTAGGGAATGACTACCATACTCACTTGTCTTGATGCCTTAAGATACTTCCTAAGGGAACGAGACTTCTCTTTATTCAGTGGGTCAGTTATGAAATCTCACTCATGTCAAGGAACAAGCAAGGGATGATGATTACTGAGTGGCTTTCCTTAGCCTTATCCATCCTCAACTTTATTTGGTTATATAGATTCAGAAATGCTCCTGTTGACTGCCCATTTGTCTTGCCGCTAGGAATGTCTTATTCTATTAACCATATCCACAGCTCTCTGTGGATCAGATCCCCTGGTTGTTTCTGACCCAGCCATCTTTTATAATTACTGTCCATACATTGCTTCTAGCAGTAAGTGCTGGCATGTGGCCTCTCTAATTCAAGACCCTATCTCTTCAAGCGGGGGTATCTGGGAACCCAGTTCTGTAACAGCTTCTTCTACCATTGGCCTTGGCCTATAGTAGACAGCCACCACCTCACCAGCACAGTCCTTACCACTTTGCAATGTGGAGTATGTTCCAGGTTCTCTCACACAACACAGATAGGCCATGGGTTTTCTAATCTTAGGTAGTACATCCACTCCAACACGCCCACTTTTCTGAGCCTTTTGTTCCTTTCTAGCATTTGCCATGGAGTTCTGCTAATTGTCTCACCTAGGGTATGCCATCATTTTTTCTAAAGAACTGTTCTCACTGCACATTAGTGCTATATCTCATCATGTGAGAATACTCCCACATCAATAAATTCTCCCATAATTAAACTTAAGTTCCACACCTTTTGCTCTTACACTCTCAGAATCTAGTACTATATATTTAAATGTGTGTAGTATTAGTATATTAGTATATCTATTACCATATATGTAGTATCACTCTTCCTTTCTCCTGCCAGTATATGTTGGCTGGTCCTGTAACTCATTCCATTGTCAGGTCTAGCGCATCTCTTATCAAGCCTAGCACATCAGTTGTGATCTAACCCTGGCTATATAGCTAGGAGGGAAAGTGAAAGTTAGATCCTGAAGGGGCCTCCGCATTGCTTTTACTGATCAAGGTCAATTACTCCTGCCAATATGGTGATTTCTCTTCATGCCTGTTAATCTCTGAATAGAAGGAATCCAAAGTACCCTGGTGGCAGCCATAGTGTATGATTCAAGAGACTCATGTTGTGTTCCATAGGAATGTGGTTTAATTTGAATATTATTATCTGGTAACATCTGACCTGTTGATTCCATGGTCATGAACTCACCTTCTATAATATGAAGTGAGTCTCTGGTGTAATGTTATATTGCATGGGATTCCCAAGTAATCATTGTCTGGTAATGCCTGACAAGAGATATTGCCTTGTTGATCAAGCATTTAATAAAGCCTGTGATAGTGGTGTTGGGTGAGCCTCTGCAAGGAGAAAAGGCAAACTCATATTCAGAATAAGCATCTATGTCAGGAAGAATGAACTACTAGCCCTTCTTAGACTGAGGATATCCAATGTAGCTGACTTGCCAAAAAGTGACTTTTCTGCTTTCTCTAATAGTGGTATATTGAGGACTTACTTTAGTCTCTATTGCTGGTAGTTTAGACATTCAGAGACGTAGTAACTAGATCAACCTTACTGGGGATTCAGGCTGTTAGATCCACATAGAGCCTCTATCTCTGCCATTATGGCCACTCTATTCATATGTCCTTGATGCGAGTTCCTGGTAACTTTGGACTTGCCAGCCCTCACAATTGTGGGAGATAGTTTCTTAAAATAAATCTCTCAATACTTACATACATACATACTAATACATCCTACTCATTCTGTTCCTCTGGAGAATCCTGACTAATAAAACCTCGATGATACTAGAACCAATTGTCCATGCTCATCCTCTTCTTTCTGAACCTATAAGCAGCATTTGACTTAGTTGATTGTCCCTCCTAAAAAGGAAATTTCTTCATTTCGATTCCAAAATACCATTCTCTTGATTTTCCTCCTAAATCACTTATCTCTCATATTCAAATTCTTTTGTTGGTTGTTCTCTTCTCTTGATTTCTTAATGTTGGAGCAGCTTTGGATTACTCTATGATCCCTTTCTCTATCTATACCTTTCCTTTAGTGATCTCATACAGTTTCATAACTTTCAAAGCTATCTATACAACAATGACTCCCATATTTAATTTCCCAGTCCAAATTTGGTTCTGGAACTCCAGATTCATATATATAACTTAGTACTTGATGTCTCTATTTAGCTATCTCAAAGATCCTCAAAATTAACATGTTAATTGAACTCCTGCTAGTGCCTCACCAACCCATTTCAGCCCTAGCCCTATCATTTCACACTGAATAATCAATCTCTCAAGAAATCCTGCTGTTTATGCCTTCAAAATATAATCTGACCATTTATCACTTCTGCTACAACTCTGGTCTGAGTTACAATAATCCATGTCCTAGATTAGTTAACAACCTTTCAAATAATTTCTCTTTTTCCACTCTTACCCCTTGCAATGCCTTTTCTGAACACAGCAATCTTAATTCATGTAGGTCAGATTTTGTAACTTCTCTACTTAAAAAAATTGTTCCATGATTCCACATTTCCCTAAGCTATAAAAAACAATGAATTTAAAATGTCCTAGATATAAATAAGGTCATTTAATTCTATATGAATATGATGCAGAGGTCCTATCAGATCTACCTAATCTAACCATCATCTCTTTTAGTTCTTTGACCATATATCTTTGCACACTCCCCCTGTTATATTCCACTGGTCTTGCTATTTCTTCAACACTTATAAGCAAGCTCCTGAGTTAGAGCCTTGGAAAGCAGTGCCCACAGACATTTACATAATTCATTTTCTTCAAATCTTTTTTCAAATGTCAACTTTTCAATGAGTCTTATCCTAATCATCTTATTTAAAATTGCAACCTCTTCCCCCAACCTTAACATTATCCTCTTTACATATTCCCATATTAATTGTCTTGTTTATTGACCTAAACTCCAGATTCATTTATCCCCCACTAGAGTACGAGCTTCACCAGGACAGAGATTTTTGGCAATTTTGTTCACTATTAAATCCACTAGTATGCAGAATTATATGCATGACATATAATATATAATACTACATGTTTACATTTTAATGAGTTAAAATTTTAAAAAAATAGATAAAAAATATTTGAAATATATTTTTCTTATAAACACATGAAACTAGAGTTACCATCTTATTGCAGGAAAACAATCCAAACACCCTGGAAGTCCAAACTCCTAACAAATAAGCTTAACCTAGATTCAATGTCATTTTGATGACATTTTTTTAGGGAAGAGTTTACTACAACTATAAAAACCAAAAAAACACCCAAGATGGACTGATTACAAGCACTCAGAGTAATCAAGAGTAGAGTGAATAGTAACATTTCTCCGAGATCATTGCTCTAAGAGGTGAATGAGGAGAGTCTGTACCTATTACTGCTCTCCTAACACCCCAACTCTTCACCCGAGAAATGTGGATGTCATAAAGAGCAAAATGGAATTAGATCATGGAAACAAACAATTCATCCTGACTTTTTTAAAACATTATTTGAGTAAACTTATCTAGCCATAGGTCTTTATTTCACTCAGGACATAAATATTTACATAATCATCATAATATATTCTAACTCATTGTCTTTAACATTTACTTCTAGATTCTATACTGTCATCTCATGACCATTTGAGCAATATAGGGCTAATCAAACCTCACTATCCAAATTAGATTATATTTCTATATAGAAATGTCAAATAAGGGATCCCTGGGTGGCGCAGCGGTTTGACGCCGGCCTTTGGCCCAGGGCGCGATCCTGGAGACCCCGGATCGAATCCCACATCAGGTTCCCGGTGCATGGAGCCTGCCTTCTCCCTCTGCCTGTGTCTCTGCCTCTCTCTCTCTCTCTCTCTGTGACTATCACAAAAAAAAAAAAAAAAAAAAGAAATGTCAAATAAAATAATAAAATATTTTCTATTTGTTTTGAGGCATTGGTTTCATTCAGAGTTACAATCTTCAAAATATTATCGTAGAAGAAATCAGTTATTAACAGAAGTATATCATAGATATTCAATAATTCAATATATGCAGAATATAATAATAGTGTTGTGAGTTATATCACCACTCATATCCCAGAAAACATTCTTCAAAATATTAAAACTAATCACATGTATATGGCTAGTTCAATCCTTGTGGATTAAATGATTATGATTTATGCAAAAAAATTATTAAAAAATTATTAAATAATTTCTAAATCTACGTGGCAGTTACATTCATCTTTACTTTATCTAGTAATAAAATAAATACACATTCTTCATGTAAAATTCAAAAAAATTTGAGATGGATATCTACGTTTCATACAGTACACTAAAATATACTCTCTAATATTCTACATATATGCTATATATATGTATATATATGTGTATATATACATTGTTATATATATGTAAAATAGGACATATCCTACATACATATAGGATGTGTGTGTGTGTATATGAAAAGAATGGAAAAGAGATGGAGCCAAGATAGGTCTTAACTTGAAATCAAGAAAGTGCCATACCAATCCATTTTTAAGATCTGGTTGATTAATTGTCTAAATAATGTGTCATCTAGTCCATACCTTTGTGGTTGTAATTAAGCTCTGTGCTGCATGTTTTGGAAAAGAGTAGTTAAACCTATAAAAAGACAATGTAGCTTCCTTTGGTTTCTCAAATCCATCTTGAAGTGGTACGATTTAAAATATGAGTTTCAGTATTTAACTCTTTTTTGTAATCTATCATGAAAAAAAAGATTACAATAACCTGTATTGCAAAACAACAACAACAAATCCATGTTCCTTTATGTAAAAGGAAAAGATTACAATTGAATTTTATAATTTCATGCATTATTTTAGTATAGTTACAATCAGGTTTTATTTTATTTCTTTCTTTCAAAATACACATTTTTTAAAATTTTATTTATTTATTCATGAGAGACACAGAAAGAGAGGCAGAGACACAGGCAGAAGGAGGAGAAGCAAGCTCCATGCAAGGAGCTGGATGTGGGACCTCATCCCTGGAAATCTGAGACCAGGTCCTAAACCAAAGGCTCAGCCACTGACCTACCCAGTTGTTCCAAGCCACTGAGCCACCCAGGCGTCCCCAAAATACACAATTAAATAGACGTAAAATAAAAACTTCAATGAGAGCTTATATAATACATTCCCTACAATAGCTACTTCTGTTTCATTTTAAATCAATCAAATTTTGTATAGAATCTTTGGAGCTGACTTTACAGAATAGCAATACTATTAGGCCTAAAGCACATGTTTCCAATCTTGTGTAACCAAGACAACATTTCTTATAACATTCAAGAAATGACACTGCATTGTGCCTGAGATGAAAAAAAAATCTATGTATCGCTTAAAATATCATTGAAATCAGTATGATTGTTACCTATTGTTACAGAGAATATAGGTTTTATCTCACTTTTGTTTACTTCATCATTTCTACTTTCTAGAAATCCCTATTGTAAAAAATACAAATACAGCCCATAACTTTGACAACTAATTTTGACCATGTTAATATGATAAAAAGGGACATTCTCTTCTAAATTTCTATTCCCAGTGAAATTTATGTTTATGTGTAATAACTTTTTTTCAATGGAATTTGAGTCTTATGTACGCTAATTGATGAATCCTTTCAACATCTTTATGAAATAGGCAGGAAATTTCTGTTAGTCAAAACATGAATGAAAACAAAGTTGTGCTCTATTATGTACCATGGAAAAGGAAATCTAATGAATTGTTATGCAGAAATTGTTAATTAGTTCTTCTTTTCTGTTGAGAATCAAACCAGAGGAAATTGGTTCAAAATGTTCTTAAATTACAGTAGGGGAATAGACGATAGCAATATAAAAGACTTTTTTAGTGGTGAGAGTAAAAATGAGTCTGGATTAGGTTGATGAGCCTACAGGAAGCTTGTTAACAGTAGTGAAGAAACCCCCCCTGTAAGTAGGATCAGCCCTAATCCAGAGGCAGCCCATCCAGGTGCCTTCCTGAAGTTTTAGCAACAAAAAGCATTCTGTTTGTGATAAGAAAACCATTTCCCCCCACACCCTGATTGGAATGTCCCTGAATAGGTTCATGTTGACCTTCTGAGAAATCAACCTGGATGCTATGCGACTCCCGCGGTTCTTTTGTCTTTAAGCGGGTTTTTTTTCCTTTTACCTTTAAAAGATACCTGTAATTGCTAATCGGGGCTCTCTTCCTCTTCGGAGGCGGGGAGCCCATTTGCGCAAACGTCCAATAAACCCTCTTGCTAATTGCATCTGCCTGTCTGGGGTCTGAGTCTCTGGGGCTTCCACCGGGACACCTTGGAACCCGTGAGCCAGCGTCCAACAGTAGAACATAAAACATTAGGCAAGGGTTGGGAATATGGGGTCATGCAAAACACCCTACCACCTTGTCCTATAATTCCTCTTCCTATCTCAGGATGGTCAGGCACTTATATTTGAAATATTCTCCTAGCACAATACTAAGTATCAGGGAAACATTTCTTCTGTACCAGTGAGTTAACCTGGGTAGACATCCGAGCTCCATAATAAAACAGTTTTTTGGGAATCATTCCTCATTTTGGAAGAAGGTAAATAAGATAAATTTCAAATATTAATTTTACATGGTTTATAACAGGAGGAAAGTAATTAATGTTCACTTCAAACTCTTCCAACTCATGAAGTTCCACATAAATGAAAATTACATAGAATTAGTTTTTGGTCATCTTAAGAAAATGAGGGATATCATGGTTAATGAAACTTTTATCTTCTTTTAAGACTATAGACTAAGTGATTACTGACCAAGTTGGTAATTCAACTAAGTTTACCCTAAGGTGCTTTTGGAATCTATAAATAAAATATTTTAATAGACTGCTTATTCTTCAGTCTTTGAGCAACTATAGGTCAGAATCCTAGAAAGTTTACTCATCCTTTTTGTTAATCTCTCTATGGTTTCCCAAAATAGGCTGTAATTTACATCAATGGTTCAGAGTGCTATGCATTAGCATTCTCTCCACCAAAGCATGGCTGCATTGATTTAATACAGTGTAGTTATATAACTTTTCACAACTGTTAATTTAAATTTTTCCTTTATTTTAGAGACATCAATCAAGTTAATGAATTCAGAGCCCAGGAGGAAAAATATTGGTTTAACACTAATATGCGTTTCAACATTCCAAAAAGTATCAAAGCAACAGCTTATGAACATTTTCAGTGTTTTGAATTTCAATCCCAATAACCCCCAAATTTGTGAAGAAATACAGATAGATAGATACAGATATAGATTAGATAGATATCTTCATTTATTCACAGATATCATCCCAAATGGCAGGAATCATCAATATGATTAAATTTATAGGCTTAATCCAAAGGACTATTATATTCAGAATTTCACCTATTCTCAAAAATATAACTTTGGATCCAAACTTTAATTAGAAGTTCTCCCAGACATAATATCTTGCCTTATTTTTCACATATTAGAGTTTGGCCTAATTGAAATTTTATAAAATAAAATTATTAATGTACACTCAGTTTTCATTTATATATACAACTCATTGAGTTATTCATTTTCTGAAAGAATAAGAAATGTATAGCTCTTTGCAAAATCATTCCACAAATATTCCATTATAGTAAGAGGTCCAAGACAACGTAAACATTGTTATTCTATCTCAGTCATCGCTGAGATGGCTTGTGCTTTCAAATTATGGTATTTGATGATTTAAGTACTTCTACTAGTTCCATGTCCTTTTGGCAAACCATGTTTAAAAGTAAAGTCACTGAAATGTTCTTAAGGCAAAACTAGGTTGTTCTTTTTTTTTTAAACCCCTAACTATAGTCACACTTGGATATTTCTGACTAACATGAGAAAGTATTTTTCTTATAAAAGAATTTCTTAAATTTTTAAGCCAACTACTTAATACATACTTTTGTTTTGTTTTTGTTATGAAGATTTTATTTATTTATTCATGAAAGACACACACAGAGAGAGGCAGAGACACAGGCAGAGGGAAACAGGCTCCATGCAGGAAGCCTGACACAGGACTTGATCCCAGGTCTCCAGGATCAGGCCCTGGACTGAAGGCAGCGCTAAGACGCTGAGCCACCCAGGCTGCCCTTAATACATACATTGGTTGACTTGTCTTACATTTAGTATTTATAAAGAATATAAGCTATGCTATCTTTGAAAAAAATATTAGTTAGGAAATTAAGATTATATTTAATTTAAAAGAAGATTCCAAAATCAGTCAATTCCTCCTTAGTTTAAGTGCATGCTACATATAGTTTTCCATATGTATATACACTTCTACACCAAAAATCAGGCACAATTCCTTTATATGACCAAAATACTGTAATTACGGACAATGTGGTTTTAACATTGAGTGTAGAGAACGCTTTCATTATTTGATTATATTCAATTTCATTCAATTTCCCATCTTTCTCAAGATCTCTCTCCTGAAAAAGAATACCACAGGATAATATGAGGTCAAGATAAATAGAGCCAGGAAGGAGATCTACATGTTTGATTCAATTGCCTGTTTGGGATAATAACATAAAATCGCTCCATCTTTCATTTTGTTGCAGTTATCTTTCTGGCACAAAAATATCCAAATGCGGCTGTCCAAAAATTTCCAATGATTAGACAAAGCCAAACTCCTTACCTTGATCTATAAGACACATCAGATTCTGGCTCTCACCTACCAAGCCAGCCTTCCATTTCCCAGTGTTCCCACTCCTCTTCTAACAATGCAACTGGAGTTTCAATCTCCTAGTGGTTCCCTAATCCTATTGTTCTCCGTAATTATGTACATACTCAATCAAACTTTGCTTCAACCTGTAAAGTCCTTCCATTTTTTCCTGACCAAGTGATTTCTTACTTATATTTAAAAAGTCTCCTGAATTCTGAAGCTTTCTTTCACATCACTCATCTTCATAGTAGAATTAGGTTTTTCCCTCCTTTATGATTCTCATGGTTTTGTTAATATTTCTATTATGAAATCCATTAAAATATGTATATAATATCATGTACCTTCAAAATAATGTATCTATTATTTGATGTACATTTTTCCCTATGTTTATGAGCCCCTAGCTATGGAATGTTTTTAATTGCCCACAGATCTACTGTTTATGATTCCTTTTTTTAAATGCAGGTATTATTTCCTAATTTTCTAACTAACTTATTTCAAATATATTCTTTATAAATGCATAGAGCCAATAAATAAATAAATACATATATACATACATACATACATAGTTCCTGGCACAATGACTAGTACTTGAAAGCACTCAGTAAAAGTTTGCTAAGTGTTTAATTTTTTATTTGTGGCTTGATGTGGCCTAAGGTATTCCACATTCATGGTCTAGGGTTTGCATGAAGTGAATTTGGTGATTCCAGTTTCAATGGAATAGCTGGAATAAGGCAAGAAAGCACCATACAATGTATCTATAACTCAAAAAGTTTTCTATGTCTTATTTTCCCCCATTTAGGGAGTACTAGCCAACCCAGTATTACATTGGGGCATAAATAAACCTTAGAGTTAGGTTAGATCCAAGTCAGCATTGAGCTATGAAAAATATTTAATTTTAACTAAAAAATAAATGTTTTATTAGCATTGCTATTTTTTTTAAAAGATGTTATTTATTTATCATGAGAGACCAGAGAGAGAGGCAGAGACATAAGCAGAGGGAGCAGGCCTCAGCCCGCTGAGCCACCTGGGCTGCCCAAGCATTGCTATTTTTGAGAAAAATAGTTTTTGAAGTTTATTCAATACAAACATAAAAGGAATTTTCTAAACTGTTACATTCCAGGCTGCTTTGATTTAATTCTGTCAAAAGCCTGAAACACTCAAGAAATGATGAAGACATGTTAAAATACACATGATCTCCCAATGGTCAAAACTGGAACAATTTGAGCAACAATGTAAATAATAATACTATTAGATTGTAATCTATACTAATATGATTGAATATATAAATATATATATATATATAAATGATTGAATAAATGAATAAGAGGACAAAAGGAATAGCTACTTTTGAGAACAAATTATCATTAAGTAAATACCATATTAACAACTGGTTGCAGGCAGATGATAAATGAATGACAAAAATCAGTGAGCAAAATGATAATAGGATATTTGTAGTCTCAATGTATGTCTCTATTACAAAGTATCTTTCTCAGGAATAAAAAGAAATTTGACTTTGGGGAAAACTGGCAGACACCACTTTTAACAAGTCATCAAGGTTAGTATCACTTAGTAGGAAGATATATCAACATCAGATACTTGCTCATATGATGCACCAAGAGCACATCCTTTCTGTAGTATTTTTGTGAACAATGAATAGTCTCACTAAAATATTGAGAAAAAAATCAGACAAACCTAAATTGAAAAGCATTCTATAAAATGTCCCAAATTGCTCTTTAAATAAGTGTCAAGTCACAAAAGACATAGACAGATTGAGGAACTGTCACAGTTTGGAGGAGACAAAGTAAATGTAACAACTAAATGCAGCATGGAGGGACACCTGGGTGGGCATGGTCTCAGAGTCCCAGGATGGAATCCAATATCAGGTTCCCCTTGAGGAGCCTGCTTTTCCCTCTGCCTGTATCTCTGCCTCTCTCTGTGTGTCTCTCATGAATAAATAAATAAAATATTTTTAAAATAACACATTTCTAATATATATATATATATAAAAACAATAATGAATGAATGAATGAATGAATGAATGAATAAATAAATAAATAAATAAATAAATAAATAAATAAATGCAGTATGGAAGCCAGGATTGATTCTGGACCAGAAAAAGGATATTACTGAAACAATTCATAAAAATCAAATTAAATTTCTTTTTTTTTAATATTTTTTTTAATTTTTATTTATTTATGATAGTCACACAGAAAGAGAGAGAGAGAGAGGCAGAGACGTAGGCAGAGAGAGAAGCAGGCTCCATGCACTGGGAGCCCAACGTGGGATTCGATCCCGGGTCTCCAGGATCGCGCCCTGGGCCAAAGGCAGGCGCCAAACCGCTGCACCACCCAGGGATCCCTCAAATTAAATTTCTCTATATAAATACAAGAAGAAAGGAAGGAAAGAAAGGAAGAAAGAAAGAAAGAAAGAAAGAAAGAAAGAAAGAAAGAAAAGAAAGAAAGAAGAAAGAAAGAAAGAAAGAAAGAAAGAAAGAAAGAAAGAAGAAAGAAAGAAAGAAAGAAAGAAAGAAAGAAAGAAAGAAAGAAAGAAAGAAAGAAAGAAAGAAAGTTAATAGCATTATAGGAATGTTCATTTCCTGGCTTTGATGTCTGTGCTATTGTTATATATAATGTTAACCTCAGGGAAAGATCGGTGAAGGGTATATAGAAATTATCTATATATTTTTGCAACCTCCATGTAAGTCTTAAAATTATTTTTTTAAAAACCCACAAAATTCCTTTAAATGAAATCTTTGTTTACTTCCTTACTCAGAGTCCATTTATTTTATGAAATTCCCTCTGGTCATTCTAGCCAAAAGTGAGTTGCAGAGTCTAGAACCAGAATGCCAGAGTTTGAATCACAAACTTAAAATATCCAAGATATTGGATACTCTTATCTTATATTGGAAACTCTTATCTTTCTGTGCTTCAATTTTTCTTACAGGTAAAATGGGGGTAGTAATAGTAACTGCCTCATATGTTTTAAGAATTTCATGATTTATTATGAGTAAGTGCTTAGAACAGTGTCTGCCATATAGTATGTACTATATTAAGTGTTGTTACTATTGTCATTATTCAATCTACATGGGCCTCTCATACATTTCTTTGCATTGTAACTGTCAGAATATAAATCTAACCTTTTATATACAATGACAATGATTGTAGGACTTTTTTTTACTAGTACTCTGCTACTTTTTTTTTGCTACTTTCATATATAATTCATATCTGTGTATGTCAGAAGTTAAAGAGGAGAATGCTGAACACTGACTTGTATGTATTGTGGGATTGGTTTATCAGGTTACACATCAATATCTATATTCATTTGGAATGACATTTTGGGAATATCAATGAATAATGTAGAAGAATGTAGGCTTCTCAAAATTTAAATATCAGACAGGGGGAAGGGGGCCGGGGATGAGCAAAATGGATGAAGGGAAGTAGGAAATACGGGCTTACAGTTATGAAGTGAATAAATCATGGGAACAAAAGGCACAGCATATGGAATATAGTCTATGATATCATAATAGTATTGTATGATGACACGGTAGCTATACTTGTGGTGAGCATACTATAATGTATAAACTAAACTTGTCTAATCAATATGTTATACACCTGAAACTAGTGTAACATTACGTATCAACTTACACCTGAAACTAGTGTAACACTGCGTATCAACTACACTCAAATTTTAAAAATTAAGTTAAAAATGGGAGTCTCACCTATATTCAAATTTGTCACCTACCACACATCCATACACAGTACCTTCCACTCTTATCAGATAATAAGCATCAAAAGCACTTTGTTAAATGGGACGAATGAATAAACAAACTAGTACTAAGAAATGCCTTATGTCTTTTGTAAGTTTTCATTTTAATTCCAGATAGTTTCAAGTGCTTCCATCAGAAGTGCTCATCACAAGTGCACTCCTTAATCTCCATCACCTATTTCACTCATCCCCCACCTACCTCCTCTCTGTTGATCATCAGTTTGTTCTCTATAGTTAAGAGTCTGTTTTCGGTTTTGTTTTGGTTTTTGCTTTTTGTTCTCTCTCTCTCTCTCTCTTTCTCTTTCTCTCTCTCTCTCTCTTTTTCCTTTTGCTCATTTGTTTGGTCTCTTAAATTCCACATGAGTGAAATCATATGGTATTTGTCTTTCTCTAACTGACTTATATTTCATTTGGCATTATACTCTCTAGCTCCATCCATGTCATTGCAAATGGCAATATTTTGTTCTCTTTTAAGGCTGAATAACATTCCATTGCAGAGGGAGGAGGGGCAAGATGGCAGAAGAGTAGGGTCCCCAAGTCACCTGTCCCCACCAAATTACTTAGATAACCTTCAAATCTCCTGAAAAATCTACGAATTCGGCCTGAGATTTAAAGAGAGAACAGCTACAATGCTACAGTGAGAAGAGTTCGCGATTCTATCAAGGTAGGAAGACGGAGAAAAAGAAATAAAGAAACAAAAGGCCTCCAAGGGGGAGGGGCCCCGCGAGGACCCGGGCTAAGGCTGGGGCGAGTGTCCCCAGGACAGGAGAGCCCCGTCCCGGAGGAGCAGGAGCTGCACCAACCTTCCCGGGCGGAAAGGGGCCCGCAGGGAGTTAGAGCAGGACCCAGGAGGGCGGGGATGCCCTCGGGCTCCCTGGGACACTAACAGGCACCTGTGCCCCTGGAGAGTGCACCGAGCTCCCTAAGGGCTGCAGCGTGCACGGCGGGACCCGGAGCAGCTCGGGGGGCTGCGCGGCCGGGAGCGAATCCAAAAGCGCAGGCCCCGGAGCACAGGGCGCCAGGACACAGCCCAGGATCCGGCCTCCCCGCGGGACAGGCAGAGGCCGGGAGGGCCCAGGACAGCAAGGACTCTCCTGCCTGGAACTGAGCAGATCAGCGGCCCCGCCCCGGAGCCTCCAGGCCCTGCAGACCGAGAGCTCTGGAGTTACTGCGGGGGCTGACTCCAGGGCTCCAGAGCTGGCCCCGCCTCTGGGGTTGTTCCTCCTGGGGCCTCACGGGGTAAACAACCCCCACTGAGCCCTGCACCAGGCAGGGGGCAGAGCAGCTCCCCCAAGTGCTAACACCTGAAAATCAGCACAAAAGGCCCCTCTCCCGGAAGACCAACTAGACAGACAAGTTCCAGGGGAAGTCAAAGGACTTAAAGTACACAGAATCAGAAGATACTCCCCCGTGTATTTTTTTTTTTTCTTCTTGATTTCTGTTTGCTTTCCCCAACCTTTTTTTCTTTTCTTTCTTTTTCTTTCTCTTTTTCTTCTCTTTTTTCTTTTTTTCTTCCTTTTTTCTTTTTTCTTTTTCTCTTTTCTTTCCTTCTTTCTCTCCTCTCTTTTTCTCCTTTTCCCAATACAACTTGTTTTTGGCCACTCTGCACTGAGCAAAATGACTAGAAGGAAAACCTCACCTCAAAAGAAAGAATCAGAAACAGTCCTCGGTCCCACAGAGTTACAAAATCTGGATTACAATTCAATGTCAGAAAGCCAATTCAGAAACACTACTATACAGCTACTGGTGGCTCTAGAAAAAAGCATAAAGGACTCAAGAGACTTCATGACTGCAGAATTTAGATCTAATCAGGCAGAAATTAAAAATCAATTGCATGAGATGCAATCCAAACTAGAAGTCCTAATGACGAGGGTTATCGAGGTGGAAGAATTAGTGAGTGATTTAGAAGACAAGTTGATGGCAAAGAGTGAAACTGAAGAAAACAGAGACAAACAAAAGACCATGAGGATAGATTAAGGAAAATAAACGACAGCCTGAGGAAGAAAAGCCTACGTTTAATTGGGGTTCCCGAGGGCGCTGAAAGGGACAAAGGGCCAGAATATGTATTTGAACAAATCATAGCTGAAAAATTTACTAATCTGGGAAGGGAAACAGGCATTCAGATCCAGGAAATAGAGAGATCCCCCCCCTAAAATCAATAAAAACCGTTCAACACCTCGACATCTAATAGTGAAGATTGCAAATTCCAAAGATAAAGAGAAGATCCATAAAGCAGCAAGAAACAAGAAATCCCTGACGTCTATGGGAAGGAGTATTAGGGTAACAGCAGACCTCTCCACAGAGACCTGGCAGGCCAGAAAGGGCTGGCAGGATATATTCAGGGTCCTAAATGAGAAGAACATGCAACCAAGAATACTTTATCCAGCAAGGCTCTCATTCAAAATGGAAGAAGAGATAAAGAGCTTCCAAGACAGGCAGGAACTGAAAGAATATGTGACCTCCAAACCAGCTCTGCAAGAAATTTTAAGGGGGACTCTTAAAATTCCCCTTTAAGAAGAAGTTCAGTGGAACAATCCACAAAAACAAGGACTGAATATATATCATGATGACACTAAACTCATATCTGTCAATAGTAACTCTGAACATGAACGGGCTTAATGACCCCATCAGAAGGCTTAGGGTGTCAGACTGGATAAAAAAGCAGGACCCATCTATTTGCTGTCTCCAAGAGACTCATTTTAGACAGCAGGACACCTACAGCCTGAAAATAAAAGGTTGGAGAACCATTTACCATTCAAAATGGTCCTCAAAAGAAAGCAGGGGTAGCCATCCTTATATTGGATAAAATAAAATTTACCCCGAAGACTGTAGTGAGAGATGAAGAGGGACACTATATCATACTTAAAGGATCTATCCAACAAGAGGACCTAACAATCCTCAATATATATGCCCCGAATGTGGGAGCTCCCAAATATATCAATCAATTAATAACCAAAGTTAAGACATACTTAGATAATAATACACTTATACTTGGTGACTTCAATCTAGCGCTTTCTACACTTGATAGGTCTTCTAAACACAACATCTCCAAAGAAACGAGAGCTTTAAATGATACACTGGACCAGATGGATTTCACAGATATCTACAGAACTTTACATCCAAACTCAACTGAATACACATTCTTCTCAAGTGCATATGGAACTTTCTCCAGAATAGACCACATACTGGGTCACAAATCGGGTCTGAACCTATACCAAAGGATTGGGATCGTCCCCTGCATATTCTCAGACCATAATGCATTGAAATTAGAACTAAATCACAACAAGAAGTTTGGAAGGACCTCAAACACGTGGAGGTTAGGACCATCCTGCTAAAAGATGAAAGGGTCAACCAGGAAATTAAGGAAGAATTAAAAAGATTCATGGAAACTAATGAGAATGAAGATACAACCGTTGAAAATCTTTGGGATGCAGCAAAAGCAGTCCTGAGGGGGAAATACATAGCAATACAAGCATCCATTCAAAAACTGGAAAGAACCCAAATACAAAAGCTAACCTTACACATAATAGAGCTAGAGAAAAAACAGCAAATAGATCCTACACCCAGCAGAAGAAGAGAGTTAATTAAGATTCGAGCAGAACTCAATGAAATAGAGACCAGAAGAACTGTGGAACAGATCAACAAAACCAGGAGTTGGTTCTTTGAAAGAATTAATAAGATAGAGAAACCATTAGTCAGCCTTATTAAAAAGAAGAGAGAGAAGACTCAAATTAATAAAATCCTGAATGAGAAAGGAGAGATCACTACCAACACAAAGGAAATACAAACGATTTTAAAAACATATTCTGTACAGCTATACGCCAATAAATTAGGCAGTCTAGAGGTAATGGACACATTTCTGGAAAGCCACAAATTACCAAAACTAGAACATGAAGAAATGGAAAACCTGAACACGCCAATAACCAGGGAGGAAATTGAAGCAGTCATCAAAAACCTCCCAAGACACAAAAGTCCAGGGCCAGATGGCTTCCCAGGGGAATTCTATCAAACGTTTAAAGAAGAAACCATACCTATTCTACTAAAGCTGTGTGGAAAGATAGAAAGAGATGGAGTACTTCCAAATTCATTCTATGAGGCCAGCATCACCTTAATTCCAAAACCAAAGACCCCACCAAAAAGGAGAACTATAGACCAATATCCCTGATGAACATGGATGCAAAAATTCTCAACAAGATACTAGCCAATAGGATCCAACAATGCATTAAGAAAGTTATTCACCATGACCAAGTAGGATTTATCCCCGGGAAACAAGGCTGGTTCAACACTCATAAAACAATCAATGTGATTCATCATATCGGCAAGAGAAAAACCAAGAACCATATGATCCTCTCATTAGATGCAGAGAAAGCATTTGAAAAAATACAGCATTCATTCCTGATCAAAATTCTTCAGAGTGTAGGGATAGAGGGAATATTCCTCAACATCTTAAAAGCCATCTACGAAAAGCCCACAGCAAATATCATTCTCAATGGGGAAGCACTGGGAGCCTTTCCCCTAAGATCAGAAACAAGACAAGGATGTCCACTCACACCACTGCTATTCAACATAGTACTGGAAGTCCTAGCTTCAGCAATCAGACAACAAAAAGTCATTAAAGGCATTCGAATTGGCAAAGAAGAAGTCAAACTCTCCCTCTTCACCGATGTCATGATACTCTACATAGAAAACCCAAAAGACTCCACCCCAAGATTGCTAGAACTCATACAGCAATTTGGTAGCGTGGCAGGATATAAAATCAATGCCCAGAAGTCAGTGGCATTTCTATACACTAACAATGAGACTGAAGAAAGAGAAATTAAGGAGTCAGTCCCATTTACAATTGCACCCAAAAGCCTAAGATACCTAGGAATAAACCTAACGAAAGAGGTAAAGGATCTATACCCTAAAAACTATAGAACACTTCTGAAAGAAATTGAGGAAGACACAAAGATGGAAAATATTCCATGGTCCGGGATTGTCAGAATTAATATTGTGAAAATGTCAATGTTACCCGGGGCAATTTACACGTTTAATGCAATCCCTATCAAAATACCATGGACTTTCTTCAGAGAGTTAGAATAAATTATTTCAAGATTTGTGTGGAATCAGAAGACTCCGGTTAGCCAGGGGAATTTTTAAAAAGAGAATCATAGCTGGGGGCATCACAATGCCAGATTTCAGGTTGTACTACAAAGCTGTGGTCATCAAGACAGTGTGGTACTGGCACAAAAACAGACACATAGATCAATGGAACAGAATAGAGAATCCAGATATGAACCCTCAACTTTATGGTCAACTAACTAATATTCGATAAAGGAGGAAAGACTATCCATTGGAAGAAAGACAGTCTCTTCAATAAATGGTGCTGGGAAAATTGGACAGCCACATGCAGAGGAATGAAACTAGACCTCTCTCTTGCACCATACACAAAAATAAACTCAAAATGGATGAAAGATCTAAATGTGAGACAAGATTCCATCAAAATCCTAGAGGAGAACACAGGCAACACCCTTTTTGAACTCGGCCACAGTAACTTCTTGCAAGATACATCCACGAAGGCAAAAGAAACAAAAGCAAAAATGAACTATTGGGACTTCAAGATAAGAAGCTTTTGCACAGCAAAGGATACAGTCAACAAAACTCAAAGACAACCTACAGAATGGGAGAAGATATTTGCAAATGACGTATCAGATAAAGGGCTAGTTTCCAAGATCTAAAGAACTTCTTAAACTCAACACCAAAGAAACAAACAATCCAATCAGGAAATGGGCAAAAGATATGAACAGAAATCTCACAGAGGAAGACATAGACATGGCCAACAGGCACATGAGAAAATGCTCTGCATCACTTGCCATCAGAGAAATACAAATCAAAACCACAATGAGATACCACCTCACACCAGTGAGAATGGGGGAAATTAACAAGGCAGGAAACCACAAATGTTGGAGAGGATGCGGAGAAAAGGGAGCCCTCTTACACTGTTGGTGGGAATGTGAACTGGTGCAGCCACTCTGGAAAACTGTGTGGAGGTTCCTCAAAGAGTTAAAAATAGACCTGCCCTATGACCCAGCAATTGCACTGTTGGGGATATACCACAAAGATACAAATGCAATGAAACGCCAGGACACCTGCACCCCGATGTTTCTATCAGCAATGTCCACAATAGCCAAACTGTGGAAGGAGCCTCGGTGTCCATTGAAGGATGAATGGATAATAAGATGTGGTCTATGTATACAATGGAATATTACTCAGCCATTAGAAACAACAAGTACCCACCATTTGCTTCAACGTGGATGGAACTGGAGGGTATTATGCTGAGTGAAATAAATCAATCGGAGAAGGACAAACATTATATGGTCTCATTCATTTGGGGAATATAATAGTGAAAGGGAATAGAAGGGAAGGGAGAAGAAATGGGTAGGAAATATCAGAAAGGGAGACAGAACATGAAGACTCCTAACTCTGGGAAACGAACTAGGGGTGGTGGAAGGGGACGAGGGCGGGGTGTGGGGGTGAATGGGTGACGGGCACTGATGGGGGCACTTGACGGGATGAGCACTGGGTGTTATTCTGTATGTTCGCAAATTGAACACCAATAAAAAATAAATTTATTATTTAAAAAAACATTCCATTGCATATATATATATATATATAACCTCTTCTTTATCCATTCATCTGTTTATGGACACTTGGGCTGCTTCCATATCTTGACTATTGTAAATAATGTTGCTATGAACATAGGTCATGCATGTATTCCTTTGGATTAGTGTTTTTTCATTCATTGGGTAATCAGCCAGTAGTACAATTGCTAGTGTAGTGTAGTTTTTAACTTTTTAACGAACATTCATAGTGTTTTCCATAGTGGCTACACCAGTTTGCATTTGCACCAATGCAATGCCTTATCATTAATAAATTTGTGTCCATCCATGATTTGATGTCTCTGCTTGAAATGTTACTAGGCTATGGCTAAAATTACCATTGGGTTTTTTATTTTAGAAACACTTCATGTTTTATTTAATTCTGTTACATCATAAGAGGTAAGCTGTATCTTGTATATTTTAAAGAGCAAGTTGGAGTTCATGATTCTAGTTTGTGTGGGAGAGGGTAAATAAGATTTTATATACAAAAAATAATTATATGTTAAATCCTATGAAATAAAGTATGTTCTCAAACTAAAAAATGTGCTTGACTTAGCTACAAGATCATAATGGTCACTGTTTTTTATTTAATAATTTAGATGACAGCACAGACCTCACTTCACAATTTTCCCCTCTTTACACATTTATTCATGAGTCCATAGTACATATCTTCATATTCCTTTTCAATTTCACTTTTCTTTTTCAGTTAATGAAATCTTAATAACAATGGAGTTTGAACAGTTTTCCCCCTATCATATTCAGAAAAAAATGACTTTAAAAGTTTTGTCCCTGAAAAATCTTTGGAATATATATATTTATGTGTGCAAAGTATAAAAAGAAATTACCTACTGAGTATAAGATATTGACATTTATGAGAAATATGATTTGAACTAACAGACTAAGAGTGTATTATATACATTTTTTAATTTCCCAAGGGCATTCTGGGACAGAATAAGATGCACCAGGAATCCATTTTCCTCCTAGATAACAATTGCTTGGGTAGAGTCTGTCTAATGTAACTATTTTGGAACTCTGGAGTCTACTAAAGATTTTCCACTTCCAGGGAAGGCTTAGACACTAAATTGTGGTTAATTTCAGCTCTTTGGTCATCAGTGGCTATCCATCTCCCACTTCTAACCCATTGAATGTATCTGTGCATGTTTTCCTGGAACACTTTGCACAGACACAGCTTGCAAGAGCCATGGGCAATAAATACCCTGTCTTCCAAACATTGGGATCTATATTCGAGCCACTGATAACTGCTTCTGATCACAGAGGTGTGGACACAGAGGCAGACAACTATTGTTATTCCCACTCATTTGTTCAGGCCCCTACTGCACTGGATGAAGTTACTTCTGGAGAATTTAAAGGGCTAGCACCCTTTCCCCCTCTCCCTTTATTTTCTCTTTTTCTCTTTTTGGAAGCTAGACATAAAAGATCAGGACATTCAAAAGAAAAAAAAAATTAAAAGTCACCATGGATGTCCAGGGAAAGTTGCAGGCTCAAAAAAGACCTAAGAAGACCTTATGTTTATACCTTAGGCTGATCCTTAGCACAGAGACAACCTACAACAATCAAAAAGAAAACAGAAATGAAACAGCAAACCCTAGAGAGATTTTGATTTCCAGAGGAGAAAATCTAACTTCCAGAGTTATCATATTATTAGATTCAAATGTTCAGTTTTTAACAACAAAAATAAGATATACAAAGAAATAGAAAGTATGCCCATTCAAAAGCAAGAAATAAGCCAATAGATACTGTCCTTGAGAACTACCAGATTGCATACTTACTAGACAAAAACTTTAAAACAATTGTCTTGGGGATCCCTGGGTGGCGCAGCGGTTTGGTGCCTGCCCTTGGCCCAGGGCGCGATCCTGGAGACCCGGGGTCGAGTTCCACATCGGGCTCCTGGTGCATGGAGCCTGCTTCTCCCTCTGCCTGTGTCTCTGCCTTTCTCTCTCTCTCTCTCTCTCTCTCTCTCTCTCTGTGACTATCATAAATAAATAAATAAATAAATAAATAAATAAATAAATAAATAAAAACAATTGTCTTAAGGATGTTCAAAGAACTAAAGGAAGACTTGGAGAAACAAGATAACAATATATGAACTAAATGGAAATATCAATGAAGAGATAAAAGACCTAAAAAGAAATACTAGAGCTGGAAAATATAATAACTGAAATGAAAAATTCACTAGAGAGATTCAAAGGCAAATTTAAACAGGGAAAAGAATCAGCAAACTTGAAGATAGGACAATTGAAATGATTGAGTCTGAAGAAATGAGAGAAGACAAACTGAAGAAAAGTGAAAAGATCTCAGGGATCTGGAGAATATCATCAGTCAAATCAACATATGTATGGTGGAAGTCCCAGAAGGAGAAGAAAAAGAGAAAGGGTAGAGAGATTATTTAAGGAATAATGGCTGAAAGCATCAAATTTGGTGAAAGACATCTTATAAACACCCCAAAAAGCTCAACAACTTCCAAACAGAATGAACAGATCCACACCAAGACACATTATAATTAAACTGAAGGAAAAACAAAGAGCAAATCTTGAACACAGCAAGGGATGTACAAAGGGTCCTCAATAAGATAATCACAGATCTCTCACCAAAAACTTTGGAGGCAAGAAGACACTAAATTGAAGTATTAAAAGTGCTAAAAGAAAAAGCTGTCAACCAAGAATTCTCTATCCAACAAAACTGTTCTTCTAAAGTGAGATAAAAATGAAGAAATTCCCAGATAAGCAAAAGCTGAGGGAATTCATTAAAACTAGACCTGCCCTGCAAGAAATCCTAAAGGGAGTTGTGCAGGTTGAACATTAGAAGCTGTATGAAGAAATAAAGATCTTAGTAAATGTAAATATATGGGAAATTATAAAAACTAGTATTATTATAATAATAGTATGTAACTCCACATATTGTTTTCTATATAATTAAAGAGATTAATGTATTTAAAAACACAATTATTATGTTTTTGGACACACAACAAAGATGCAGTTTGTGACATCATTAACTGAAGGAGTGGCAAAAAATTTTTCCTAAAGTCTTTCTATGATTAATTAGCCTCTGAATTTAAGTAGGAATACAACTCAAATCATAATAAAGCATATATCATGTTAGATTTCACATGAGGGTGTGGTAGTAGAATCTAAAGAGTCATTTAAAATAACTTCACATTAAATTACACTTGGTGTTTAAAGTGACATCACTTTTTTATAGTATGTGAAATATAAATTAACAATGGCATTATTTTTATTTTCTTTAGAGGAATAATGGAGAAATAAGAGAAAATGAAAGCACATGTAAGCAATTTTTTATATGTTTTGTTTGGACTTTGGAAGTGTAGTTTGTTTTAAATCTGAGCCCAATCAAGAAAAAAAAATGAGAACAGCCTATGAACCATTGCAAAGATTCAAACTTTATACATATATACATTTATTTATTTATTTCTCTCAATTTTCCCAACTGTTTTCATCTGTTCACTTTACAAAAGAGAGAAACTATAAGTGAGAATAATACAGAAAATTGTTTTTATATTTCTTTAGCATATGTTTTGCCTTTAAATATTCACATCATTCAACTAAGTAATCTCTAACATAGCATAAAATCAAGATCATTTGTAAAACACAACTTTCATGAGGGCAGTGATTAAAAGGTACAGGAAAGAGTGCTTCTCAGGTCTTCTGCGCTTTTCTTTTTTTGTTTTTGTTTTTGTTTTTTTCTTCGCTTTTCTTATGTATGCTTTCCATTCATTTTCATGGAAATGATGTTATAGAAAATGATCACCACTCAGAGCAGTTTTCTATGGCGTGGGAAAACTAATGAGTACACAGAAATCTACCATATTCTCTCTCTGAAAAATTTTATACTGTGGGTTACGAAATTTTTCATTTTGGCCTTTTGAATTTCTAGCTAGAATTTTCTTTCCTGTAAACTGTGTAAGTTTATCAGAATGGCATAAAATTACTTATTGCATACTCTCTAGAGAAAAGAAGGAATGATCTTTCCCAATGAAGACAAGGATGATAATGAAAATCGAATGTGGAGTAATCAAACCCATGGCAGCGCATCTTCTAGAAAAATATTTTGTTAAGTTAAAATGTTATCTAATGAACTGTCAGGACCATAATGTCACACATAACAGAAGTTAGTCTTGGATACATTTTGGGTAGTAAAATATTTGACTTTTTCACTGTTCTACCTCTTAACATAGAATAATTTTATCACTCATTTAAAAACCATTTATTAAGAGCTAGTATATTACCAAGTGCTATACTTCTCCTGCCTTTAAGGAGCTCAGGATGTAAGAAAGAGCTAGACAGGAAAACCAAAAGTAGTAGCACAAAGTAATCATTGCTCTGAGAGTTTATACCCAGAGTTCAATAGGTACACATGGGAGGGAAACTTAACATGACTTGAAGTAAGGACAAAAAGGAGTGAGAAAACTATTCTTAGCTGATCTACATTACTTGAAGAAAAGTAGGATTTCACCAGAGAAGAGGAAGGAAAACTTTGAGGCTGCATGAAGAAGCATGGACAGATCTGAGAGATAGTTGAAGGTGAAACGGTACTTGCTGATCAGATATGGGAGATGAGGGGGGAAAAGACTAAAGAAAAACAAAACAATCTCATTTTCTACATTTGTGTAATTTAATTAGCACTCTCTATATGCCAAGCCAAATATTAGGTCGAACCTAAGAATAAAAATATGGAAAATATATGGTCATTGTTCTTAAAAACTTTGTGTGTTGGGACAATGGGGAGGGGTACAAGAAGACTTTTTTTTTTTTTTTTAAGATTTTCTTTATTTATTCATGAGCGACACAGAGAGAGAGGGAGGCAGAGACACAGGCAGAGGGAGAAGCAGGATCCACATAGGGAGCCGGATGTGGAACTCGATCCTGGGTCTCCAGGATCACACCCTGGACTGCAGGCGGCGCTAAACCGCTGGGCCACAGGGGCTGCCCAACAAGAAGACTTTCTTTCTTTTTTTTTTTTTTTTTTTTTTTTTACAAGAAGACTTTCTAAAAGCAAGTACAGTTGTAATGTTGTGATTTAAAATAAGAAACATATATTTGGTCTTCATCTTATTTCTGGTACAGAACTTCTAAAACTCTTGGAATAGCCTAGGTGATGAGAGAGATTAGGGTGATTTTTGTTATGTTGATGAGGTGACTTTTAGACCTCACCTAAGGATGGGAGCTGGTTGCCACTGGAGTTAACAATGTGATTAGAAGGTTGGAAATTTCAGACCCATCCCCCTAATCGATGGGGCTATCCATCACCAATAGCCAATGATTTAATCCCTCGTGCCTATGTAATGAAGCCTCCCTAAAAACTCAAAAGAATAGGTTTAGGAGAGCTTCTAAGTTAAAGATTTAGGGATAGTAGTACACTCAGAGAAAGCCTGGAAACCCATGACCTTTCCCCATGCTGTGCCCTATGCATCTCTTCCATTAAGCTGCTCCTGACATATCCTTTTATAGCAAACAGGGATCTAATGAATAAAATGTTTCTCTGAGTTCTATGCGCCACTCTAGCAAATTAATCGAACCCAAGGAAGGGATCATATGAAACTTCAGATCTATAGGCAGTTGGTCAGAAATCCAGGATTGGTATCTAATGCAGGACTTAGCCCTTATCCTGTGAGATTTGATGCTATCTCCAGATAGATAGTGTAAAAATTTAGTTAAATTGTAGGACATCCCACTGGTGCTAGAGACTTGCATGGTGCCCTGGAAAAACCCCATCACCAGCACCACCACTACCAAATTGGATTTTGGGCCCAGAACTCTTTAGCAATGAAATGTGGTAGGATATAACTCTTAGAATAAACAGTCAGTTACAAGTAGGATTGGGATCCATTCTGAGTATAAAGTAAGGACCAATAAAGTTGTTGATTCAAGATTCCACTCCCATCCTTTCCCATAGCTAAACCTAGAGAGGTCACAGCATTCATCCTTGCTTAGCCTATAGTCATTGCTTAAACAATATTCCAAGCAACTATAGCCAACAATAATTGGCACATAAATAAATCCTGTGTACTCACTAGCTTGAAAGTTTTTAAAGGAAAGGGAAAGAAGTGATGTGGGAATTAAACATCAGGAAAAAACATTAGGAGAACCTCTGAGATAATGACTAAAACTGGTTCTTCCTCCCACCTGGCAGGAGGCATAAAAAAGCAAGAAAGATCCTCAACTGGAAGGGCTGACTCCCTTGGCTGATGCCAGCTCCCTGTATAACCTGTCCCTAGGAAAGAATTGGTGAGAGCTCCATGGGCCCCACACATCATTTATTCTATAGCAAAAACTAGAAATAGAAGGGGAAAAAGAATGAGAGAGATTCTGAAAACCAGAGAAAGGTCCACAAGAAAAGGTTTATACTGCCTAAGTGGGAATAAAGGCAAAAGTAAATTAAAGAGTTCTTATCATGAATGGCAGCAAGGGCCTGTGGAACCTGATGGGGAAGGAAGCCAGGCTTCCTTATTCCTCAGTATGAAATAATCTCAGTATTGCACTAGAAAGAGAATTAAATGCTCATCAATTATATTAAAGTAGATGGACTTATTAAAAACGCAAGAATGTTTGCCAAAAACAGACGGAAAATGGAAATTCAAAACAAGGTGAGCTCATTTGCAAAATCCTAGCCCTGCCACTAACTTCTAGCAGCTAACAGTTCCATATCAGTATGATGCTAATGGGAGATGGGTGGGAAAGAGGAGGCCAATAGAGGAGGGAGAAAACCCCAGAAATAGTTTATAAGTTCTCACCCCTCTACCATTTTCCAATATGGAGAAAGACATCTCTCTTTCCCCCTTCTATTTAATAGGCATTGGTATCAATTGGAGCCAGTGAGTTGTTAAGTTACATTCCTTGTGGGAATCAGGATTTCTCCATATACCTACTCTAGATACATGCTTATTAATCTTAGACACTGCAATTTATTGAGACTAAAACCAGCCAGATGAAAAAAATAAAAAATAAAAATAAAACCAGCCAATATTAATTTCTGAGCCTGAATTTGAATAATCACTCTCTTTCTATAATATTGGAATTGTAATTCTAAACCGTGAAATAACCTTAGAAACATCAAGTCCATAATTTTCAAGTTCTCTATTGGGGAAAGTCAAATCCAAAAAAGTCAGGTGATTTGCCTTAGTTTATAGGACATATTAGTAGAAACACTAGGGCTAAAATCCAGGACTTCTGGCATCTGTTACACTATAAAATTGAAGAAAATGAATACTTTGGCTTTGAATAATTTTTTTAAGAATAGGGTTTAGAAAGCTAGCTAGTGGTTATCCTAACAGTACTTTGTTATTATATTGCTTTAACAAGATCTATTAAGTGATGATGTAACTAAAATAGCAGGAATGATAAGCATGCACAAATATTAATCATGATTCAAATTATTTTAGGGCATCATACAAAGCTTTAAAAAAATACTCTTAGAACTATTGCCATAATGAAGACTTAGCTTACTCAAAACAAACAATGGGGAGGTGGGTAGCAAAAGCTTTCCCACCTATAACTAAGAGAATCAGAAAAAGCTAATAGGATTGGCAGAGTTTGCAAAGGACAGATTAAATTAAAAGAAAATCAGTGGAACTTTAATCATCAACATGATGGAATTCTTTTTTTGACAATCATTGTCAATTTGCACGTTAAGTCACTATTCAATTACCCAAATTTGAAACAGAAAGTACTATTCTTCTACAGTGGAATTAAAAATTAAGATGTTAAAAATGATGACTATGATCAGTTACTTTTAGAGTTTCTTTTCTTCTTTTCTCTTGAGTTCTTCAAATTAGGACATATAAAACATGGTTTCCAGAAACACATGTGGGTGAGTCCAGAAGCAGATAGAATGATATGTTTTCTCAAAAGAAAGAAGTATTATACTTCTCAAAATTAGAGAAAAAATACTAATTTTAGAAGAATCCTCACTGATTTTGGAGAATACTGGACTTCTGCAGATTTATAAAATTGAGAGATACATGTAGAATGCCTACATGTAGAACATGTAGGAATGCATTAGAAATATAATAGGGAGCTTTAGGGGGATGAGCATTAGAAAATTTTTAAGATGTTCATTTCTTCCAGGGCACTGTGATTTCTATTCTACATTGTCAGTCTCAGCCTCACTCAATGTATCAATTAGAAAATGGAAACTTTCCATGCACATTTCAGGTTTTTTTGGAGCATGAATGACTGAACATTTTTAAAAAGAATTTCCATGAAAAGTTTATGAGGTGCTTCACTTCACTCTTCAACTCCCAGTGTCCATAGTTGTCAGTGTTTGAGGTCAGGGTAATCTAAATGAATAGTTTAGTTCATGAAGCAAGATAGAGTAAAGAGAAGGAATATTTAACATGTGTGGGATATTACATAGCCCTCAGTCCTCTGCCCTTTTTTCTTTACATTCTGAGAAATCATCTCCTTGCAATGCCAATACAATATTGTGGTTTATACATAGGCTTTTGAGCCAGACAGTATAGGACTGGAACCCTAGTTCACGTGACTGTGGATGTTTCTTTACAGCTCAATGTTTTTAATTTATGAAATGTGAAAGAGGATGGTGAATAGGATTTTTTAAATTACCCCTGAGTTGCTGTGGCCCAATGCTGGTAATAAAGGCTCCAATGTCCCTTTGTTATATACTTGCTTTCTAAAATCCCATTGAAGTGGATATGTACATATGACCTAAATCTGAAAAATAAGGTGTAAGAATATGTCTTCCTGAGGGTTTTTGTTAGGATTTTGCTTCATGCATAAGAAGACAAAACTTTGTAAATAGAGAGCCCTTGCCTTTTTGCTTCCAACTTCCTATAAATGCATTTCTGTGACCTGGAACTACGGTGGACACATTATAGTCCAGCAATAAGTCACAAAAACAAAGAACCAACGCAATGGGAACTGCAGAGAGAAAAGATGGAAAGAGAGACAATGTTCTTGATGACCTCAATAAGTTGCTAAATTAGTCCTGGACTGCTGCTTCCAGACTTCTTCAAATATAAGATAATTAAAAGTCTTCATTGCTTAAGCCATTGTTCATTGAGTTTTCTGTTATTTGCATCCTCACATCTTTTTCTTTTGATGAATCACATTGGGTTTTGTTGACCAGTTATTTTATCAGTACAAGAGTCCAAAGAAAGCACCCATGCCACCATGGAGCACTATTTATCTTATGAAAAATGGGATACTGTGTTATGCAGTATATTTGTCCTCTGGATCTTCTGACCCTTCTATTCCATCCTTCTGTGTTTGCCAAATGGCTGACTGTTATGAACTCAATGGAGTCCCTTGGCCTCAGACTCCTAGTTTGTTTCAGTGCTTGGGAATCACCAAAAAAAGAAAATAGGGTGGGGGAAAAAGTAAGAATGAGTACCTACTCCTTCTTCTTTCCCTCTAGGTCATCATCAGTTGGGGTTTTCTTGATCATGCTGGAGGCCACAGTTGCTGTCAGGTAGCTTCTCTCTGAGTTTAATAACTACTTCCTTCCCTAACAGTTCCAGGGGCCCCCACTCATGATAGTTTAGGGTACCATTCCATCTTTGTTTTGTTTCTCTTATAGTAGTCTCCTTATTCTCTTAAATTACCCCATTTGTGTACATCATCTATTTCCTGCTGCTGGTCTGATCTTTTTAAGGAGAAGGAGCATGGGATTTTGCATATAAGCCAAGGGTACAAATACAAATTAAATAAATTGACACAAATTACCAAGAGTATCAACCTTTTTTAAGTGGGGCAACAATACCTACTCCAAAGGGTTACTGTAAGGATTAAATACAAAGTGTCTTAATAGCAGCTTGTACATAATAGATGTTTAATAAATGTAAGTTCTTTTCCCATCCTCTCTATTCCAACTCTTCCCTGAATTACTGAATCAAAATAGATTGATTTCAAAATTGCTGATTTTATACAGAAGACCTAAGACATACCTCTTAAGATGGAAAATAAAGAACTGGCTCAAGTACCTCTACTCCCTCTTTGTCACAGCCATTGCAAACATCAGTAATCAGTCAAGGCACTTGTCCTTACTCAGCTCTGATGTGATTTTAGAATCCTCAAAAAAGCCCTCTGAGAAGCCATTTTTTTCCCTCTACTCTCCTCAGACATCTTTGTTCCAGGAACATGAAAGTCCCAAACTAGACCATGAGTGGCTTAAAGTAACAGACAAGAGTCAATATCCTTAGAATTATCTCTGCCATTCTACAGCAGCTAAGATTGGAAGCATGTTTTTTGAGTGGCTAAACAATGAATTTCACATTCATCCCCTGGCATCATTCTATTATCATGGATGCAACTTGAAATAAATAAACAAGCAGATAAGGGGACAAGACAAGAAGCTTGAGAAGTCATTTCTCACTGAAAATCAGTTAAATGATTCATTTATTTCTCAGGTGAAAGATGAATGAAATAGTTTAAGATCTGACTATATTCATTACACTACAGAATGAATTCCCTATGCACACTGTTAAGGTTTTGATGATCTTATTTAAGGACTAGTTAGCTATTTGGTAGTACTGATTTATAGAAAAAATTTAGCAGTGGCATCTGTATTTGAAAAGAAATGCAACACAACTCTGATAAAAATCTGACTACAGTATGAAAAGTTGTTATACAGTATTCATTCCACTCACTGCATTATTGTTTTTAACACACAAGTAGTACAATCAGGGACCAAAATCCTCAGTTTCCCCAAGTGAACTCTAAAAAGGAAAGACAATTGGAGAGATAATTGTTGAGGACAACATTTTTTATGCAGCTTGTAAATTCACTGACAAAATGAAAAAATGTTAAAATTTTGATGTAATGGTATATTTCCTAACTTGCAACTGAAAAACCAATCTAAATGACTAGTGTGTTTGACAAGCACATGTGTGTTGATTGTATATTTCTACTTGCCTTCAAGGAATATTTTCAAATATGGTACATGTAGGTATGTAATATATAGCAGAATATTTTATAACATTTATGAACACTCCTGTGTCAAGGCACTGAGCTAAGTGCTATACATAAACAAAAGAATTCAACTGCCATAACATATAATAGAATACATATTATAACCCTCATTTTACAGATGAGAAAATCAAGATCCAAAAATGTTATGTGAATTGCCCAAAGTCTCAGGCTTGTAAGTGACAGTCCTAGCATTCAAAATACAAGACTTCTATTCCACTGTCATTGCTTTCTCATGTTTGTACCATGTTTGATAATCACAAACAGCAAGCCAATAAATACCCACTGTATATAGTAAAAAAGAAGTTACAGAGCACAAGAGGAAGGCTGAGAGCAATAAAATCATTTCCGTTTGGGACATGTTGAATATTCCTGAATATGTTCACATACAGTATTTCACTTAATTTTACATGCAGTATATCAGCAGCCGCTTAAGGTTTCACTGATTTCATTTTACAGAACAGGAAACTAAGGCTGAGGAAAGATACAAAACTATTTCATATAGCTAGCTAGTAATGGAGAAGAAATTTAAACCCAGATCTATAGTTTTTAAATATCTATACCAATTTAAACGACCTTTCATGACTACATTTCATCCTAGAAGGCTATTGGGAAGAAATAAACTATGCGTAAGTTCAATACAGGAAATCTAACCTATTCTTTACTGCCTGTAATCACTTTTAACACCCCCCACTGTCATATTTATAAAGATCATGCAAAAATATAGTTTGGATGGGGTGAATATTGGAAAAGACTTATATTTAAAATCTGCTTTATTGTAAAGATAGATTCAAAATCAATTGGTATTTATTAAACACTTTCTATAGTAAGACATATTGCAGACTATATTCACATAGATTATCTGTCTTAAGTTCTACAAAAATCTTCTGAAGTAGATCATTTCTTGTTTTTCAGAAGCTTTCCTGATTTCCAATCCAGTTTTTTCTGCTTTGTTTCTAATTCTTACACATTCACAGAAAGGCATTCATTCAACATTTATTTGAGTGACTGTAACTATTCCTTTAGGTGCTAATAAAGGAGAGAAACAAAGCAATGTAATCCTCTAGTTTTATGGCAATGATTTGGAGTCTAAGGGTGTCCAGATTCTGAAAAGTTTTCACTTTTGAGTTTTTTGGTAACTCCTACATTATGAACCAAATATGATATTAAAAGAAATACATGGCATAATAGTATAGAGTTGTTGAATCACTATGTTGTACACTTGAAACTAATGTTAACATTGTATATCAACTATATTCAAAATTTTAAAAAAGATCCTGTAGAATTTAATGTGCCTTATAATTATCAAACCTCTGATTTCTGGAAAATAAATGATGTACCCAGCACAAATTAGTCACTCAATAATATGTTTCGAATTACTAATCAATTAGCTATTTGGGGGCTCAACTTGAATAAGCTTCAGATGTTCCTTAATATCCATAGTACTGGCATAAATTTTAATAAACACATTTTCATGATATTTCATTTTTAAAAATAATTACCTTTATCTTGAATAATAGCAACATTTATTTCATTTATCTTTAGTGAACATAAGAGACAACCATAGGAAGAAACATTTTTATATGATGTGCTATAAACACCATTCATGATACTTTATTGTCACACCAGGTTGTGATGTCATCTATGTATTTATGTTCTATAATATTATCTCAAAATGTTATATTTTGCTCTTTGATTATAATGTAAATTTGTGCACACCACAGAGTTAGAGATTGCTTTAAAGAATATCTAGTTTAGGGATCCCTGGGTAGCGCAGTGGTTTGGCGCCTGCCTTTGGCCCAGGGCACGATCCTGGAGACCCGGGATCGAGTCCCACATCAGGCTCCCGGTGCATGGAGCCTGCGTCTCCCTCTGCCTGTGTCTCTGCCTCTCTCTCTCTCTCTCTCTCTCTCTGTTACTATCATAAGTAAATAAAAAAAGAAAACTCATTACATTATCATTAAAAAAATAAAAATAATAAAGAATATCTAGTTTAAAAATAAAGTATTATAAAATACAACTGACAATAAAACTAATATCATACAAGGGACCACTTTGAACCATAGAGCTGTATTGCCACTTCTATATGCAATCTACTTCTTGCCATTTCTTTTGCCAAATTAAACTTACTATTGGACTATGTGAACATGATCTTTATCCTATTCTGTAACATCCTGTATACCTTCTTCCCAAAGTGGTCAGAAGACCAAATTCAACTCTTCCACCACATCTAAGCTTACAACAATATGTTTCAGATGAATGTCTCCAAATACTGTGGGCCTATGGTTTGTTTTTTAGCCCAGCAATTTTATAGTAATACTGTAAAGCAATGACTTAAATTTCATATAATCATGCTTGGCACAGATAGTGGCTCTTATCCAGACCTATTTAATTTCACCTTTTTGGAATTATGTAAATATCATATGTCTCTTTTTGAAATTTACCACTACACTACAGTGTTATATTACTGACCTCATCTCTCATAGACCACACAACACATAGACCTTAGCATTTGTCGTTTTTGCACTTAGCTCATGTGGTGAGCACCTGAAAACCATTCTTAAAATTTACCACCCACTTTCTCGCCTGCTCTGCCTCTGACTTTTAAATCATGCTTGTTAATTTCTGTAGAGACTTGGCTAACAAGCAGGATGTGAAGTACTATGTGGGGCTATGATCACAGAAGTACAATACCAAGTCAGTGTACAATTTTAACAAAGTGGCTATTTATGATAGTTACTGGGTATGATGAGAATTAAGTAGAACATAAGCAAAAGACTTGTGCAGAGCATTTAACATTTCTCTTTTGTATTTATCCATTTTATGGTATAATGAATAAGCATATGGTCTCTGGGCTCAGGTAGACCTGGGCTGGAGTTACTTTTCTGCTACTTCTAAGCTGTGTAACCTTGGGAGGATTCTTGTCTTGAGTTTGCATCTTTACAGATAAAGTCACAATAATTGTGCCAAGCACACCTATTTGTTATTCAGAATTACATGAAAAAATTCACATAAAACACTTCGCAAGCACATGCTTGCCTAACAAAAAAAGTACACCTGTTGTCATTATTATCACTATTGTTGCTGTTGTTGGTTGGGTTTATATTTTAGTTTTTATTTTTGGTGGTGGTGGTGGGGTCTTTATGATTAAAATGTCCATGATGATCAATAAGATTTAACCCAAAACAGAGCCTTTCCCCTAAGATCAGGAACAAGACAGGGATGCCCACTCTCACCACTGCTATTCAACATAGTACTGGAAGTCCTAGCCTCAGCAATCAAACAACAAAAAGACATTAAAGGCATTCAAATTGGCAAAGAAGTCAGACTCTCCCTCTTCACCGATGACATGATACTCTACATAGAAAACCCAAAACACTCCACCCCAAGATTGCTAGAACTCATACAGCAATTTGGCAGTGTGGCAGGATACAAAATCAATGCTCAGAAGTCAGTGGCATTTCTATACACTAACAATGAGACTGAAGAAAGAGAAATTAAGGAGTCAATCCCATTTACAATTGCACCCAAAGCATAAGATACCTAGGAATAAAACTAACGAAAGAGGTAAAGGATCTATACCGAAAAAACTATAGAACACTTCTGAAAGAAATTGAGGAAGACACAAAGAGATGGAAAAATATTCCATGCTCCTGGATTGGCAGAATTAATATTGTGAAAATGTCAATGTTACCCAGGGCAATTTACACGTTTAATGCAATCCCTATCAAAATACCATGGACTTTCTTCAGAGAATTAGAACAAATTATTTCAAGATTTGTGTGGAATCAGAAAAGACTCCGAATAGCCAGGGGAATTTTTAAAAAGAAAATCATAGCTGGGGGCATCACAATGCCAGATTTCAGGTTGTACTACAAAGCTGTGGTCATCAAGACAGTGTGGTACTGGCACAAAAAACAGACACATAGAACAATGGAACAGAATAGAGAATCCAGAAGTGGGCCCTGAACTTTATGGTCAACTAATATTCGATAAAGGAGGAAAGACTATCCATTGGAAGAAAGACAGTCTCTTCAATAAATGGTGCTGGGAAAATTGGACAGCCACATGCAGAAGAATGAAACTAGACCACTCTCTTGCACCATACACAAAGATAATCTCAAAATGGATGAAAGATCTAAATGTGAGACAAGATTCCATCAAAATACTAGAGGAGAACACAGGTAACACCCTTTTTGAACTCGGCCACAGTGACTTCTTGCAAGATACATCCACGAAGGCAAAAGAAACAAAAGCAAAAATGAACTATTGGGACTTCAAGATAAGAAGCTTTTGCACAGCAAAGGATACAGTCAACAAAACTCAAAGACAACCTACAGAATGGGAGAAGATATTTGCAAATGACGTATCAGATAAAGGGCTAGTTTCCAAGATCTAAAGAACTTCTTAAACTCAACACCAAAGAAACAAACAATCCAATCAGGAAATGGGCAAAAGACATGAAGAGAAATCTCACAGAGGAAGACATAGACATGGCCAACAGGCACATGAGAAAATGCTCTGCATCACTTGCCATCAGGGAAATACAAATCAAAAGCACAACGAGATACCACCTCACACCAGTGAGAATGGCGAAAATTAACAAGGCAGGAAACCACAAATGTTGGAGAGGATGCGGAGAAAAGGGAGCCCTCTTACACCGTTGGTGGGAATGTGAACTGGTGCAGCCACTCTGGAAAACTGTGTGGAGGTTCCTCAAAGAGTTAAAAATAGACCTGCCCTACGACCCAGCAATTGCACTGTTGGGGATTTACCCCAAAGATTCAGATGCAATGAAACGCCGGGACACCTGCACCCTGATGTTTCTAGCAGCAATGTCCACAATAGCCAAACTGTGGAAGGAGCCTCGGTGTCCATCGAAGGATGAATGGATAAAGAAGCTGTGGTCTATGTATACAATGGAATATTACTCAGCCATTAGAAACGACAAATACCCACCATTTGCTTGAACGTGGATGGAACTGGAGGGTATTATGCAGAGTGAAATAAGTCAATCGGAGAAGGACAAACATTATATGGTCTCATTCATTTGGGGAATATAAATAATAGTGAAAGGGAATAGAAGGGAAGGGAGAAGAAATGGGTAGGAAATATCAGAAAGGGAGACAGAACATGAAGACTCCTAACTCTGGGAAACGAACTAGGGGTGGTGGAAGGGGACGAGGGTGGGGTGTGGGGGTGAATGGGTGATGGGTATTGATGGGGGCACTTGACGGGATGAGCACTGGGTGTTATTCTGTATGTTGGCAAATTGAACAACAATAAAAAATAAATTTATTTTTTAAAAAAAGGATTTAGCCCAAAACAAAAACAAAGCACATTAACCAAATGTCAACTAACTTTGGACAATTTTAACTCTTCTTTTAGAAAATCCATTGTTTTGTTTATGTTTTAAATGTTTTCCCAAAACTTTTTAGGGAACAAAGTATAAAAATAAAGCACTAGTTTACATATATTAATAAATTGTTCTCTCATGTCCCTTTGCCTTCTTCCAGTGTGCTTTTTCCCCTTCTCTACACTCTGGCATATAATCCTATTGTTCTAGCCAAGTGCTACAGCTGAAATAAAAATAATAACTAGCTGAGCAGATGAGTGTCAATAACTATGCACTGAGAATAAGAGTAACTCTAACTGTGAGACTTACCAGCTATATGATCATGAGCAAGTTACCTAACCTCTCTGTGCTTGAATGTCCTTTAAAATGGGGTTAATAATACTAGTCACTTCAGAGGGCTGCATTGCTTAATGTATTAAAAGTGTCTAGAACAGTGCCTGAGACACATACTACATAAGTCTTAGCTTTCTATTACAGTATTCTGAACTCATATATAGCATGCATGTACACATACACACAAACACTACACTGACATTTCCTTTTCTACATTATTACTACCTCTCTGTGTTATGTCCCTAGGTAATCTGCATTGCACAGAAATCTACAAAGGATGACATTCATTTGATTCTCCTTCTTTCAGTATCTCAGTTACTCTTCAGTATTGTTAAGGATTTGGAAATCTAAAATTCTTGCTTTAGGCCACAAGTACCTGTAGTTCTCTGCTATTTTATCTTTTAAAGTTTAATAAAGGGTTACTATATAGTAAAATTTTGCTGTCTAGTATTTCATCCCCTGAAGTCACTCAAGACCTGAATTTAATACTAATAACTATACCTCCCATGGAGCTGACACTCTTTGATAGGCGCCTGATAAGACTGTCCTATTGTCATGTACTATGTTTTTTACATAGCTTAGTTGATGATAATAGTCCATCACTGGCAAGCAACACACACACATACCCTACCTAACCTCAGTATGGGATAGGAAAATACTAAGGGAGTTAGAGGATTTCTGACCTTTCTAAAGTAATTAGCAGTATCTTTTATTGGTTCCGGATTTCAGACATTTTGTCTCCAATTTCTAGTGATGATATCTGTGAAGTTAGTTCCATACCAGTTTTCTAGGGAGAGGAAAAGTTTACATTTTCTTGGAAAAGAAAAATTAGGTCTCCTAGTAGGAAGACTATAAACATATTAAATAAGTTGGAGTTATTATTATGCAGGGTCTATTTTTCTTGACTTGAGATTCTCAATTATTTGGGGGGAAAAAATAAAATGGGCAGATTTTGTGGCATCAAGCCTAGGAGATATCAGGTGTGACATCTGATATCCATGGCTATAACTTTGTTTCTAACCAATATCCATGGCATTTATGATTCTTTGTATTATGATAAGTGATTTTCTAGTGCTTCCCAAGACATTACTAGAAGAATTCATAACACATAAATGTTCGAAATTGAATAATGCATGACAAATTAGAGTCTCTTAGAAGTTGAAGTCAACCTAGTATCTTATCTTAAGGGCTAAGGAGTTATTAGCATTAATCACTATGAGACCCAATGCCTCTGTGCATTTGGCTAATAAAATATATATATTTATCCACAAAGGCTGAGTGCATGTTATTTCCTAGATAAGAAGAATAAAGCATATAAAATTTTTGACATATAAAATTATTTTTATGAATATATTTTCAATAATACTCTATATTATAATATTCTATATTATATTATATCATCTTATTTTTCAAGATTGAATAAGAAAAATCTTCTATAAAAGAGGATCTAAGTTAGGGTAACAGAATTTAGCAGAAGTTTTTTTAAGAATAAATCTTGGGAAATTTGAAATCCTTTGAATTAAAACTCTACTAAATTTTGAAGATGGTGGCAGAATAGGAGGACCCTAAGCTTGCCTCGTCCCAGGAAATCTACTAAATAACTATCAAATCATCCTAAAAAAAAAAAACAACAGAAATTGACCTAAAAATTGGCAGTACAAACTCCACAAAAAAGGTAGAGAAGAGGCCACCTTGAAGAACATAGGAAGTGTGAGGACATGATTTGGAAGAGAAGGAGATCATGGCTGCTGCTGTTGGGAAGGAGCTTCAGTCATAGGAAAGAGCAAGAGACAGATTTTTGTGAATTCTTGCAACCAGTGGGGCTTAAAGCCTGGAGTTTTAAAGGTCAGTGTGTTTGGCTCTGGCAGAGCTCAGAGGACACTGGGGCTGCTCTTAGAGAGAAGGCAGGGCAAAGAGACGGCAGACATACAGCATGGAGATAGCAATTTGAAGAGTGCCTGGGCACACAGTGGAGAAGTTATTTGCTCTTCTCAGAGTGTGTATCAGAAAGGCAGCATTAGTGGAAAGAGTGCTCTGGGAACAAAGGAACTGACCAGCATTGTTTCCCTCCCCTGCTCATCAGCATAAACACAGAGCCACCTGTGGGAACCAGCATAGCACCACACTTGCTACCTAATTTGCTTATAACAAGCCCTGCCCCCACAGAACTCTGGTGGAGCTATTCTTCTCAGTCATGCCTCAGTCCCAGTGCAATGGGTTACTCCCGCAGAAGATTGGCCCAAACCCTTGCCAACACTGCATCTCTTGACCCAGGAGTTTTTCAAGGTCTTGGTTCCAGTGGCAGCAGTGTTCTCATTCACAAGCTGGTCTCATTTCACAACCAGAGCACACCTAGTTAAAACATACAGCATTCAGGCCAGGGACTAACCACTGCCCACATCAGGCAAAGAGAGTCTCTGCAGACAACTGGCCTGAAGGATAAAGCAGCCAGGACACAATAGCAGAGTGCATGCAGCACACATTGGAGACACTTCCAGAAGGGCCAGGCCCTAGAGAACAGAGACACACACTGCAAGACACGATAAGATATCTTCATAAAGTTACTATCCTCAAGTACAGAGACATAGCTGACTTTTCTAATACAGAGAAACAGGTACAGAGACTTAGACAAAATGAGAAGACACAGGGATATGTCCCAAGTGAAAGAATAGGACAAGGCCACAGCCAGAGATCTAAGTGAAACAGATATAAGTAACATGACTGATGGAAATTTAAAGCAATAATCATAAGGATACTCACTGAAATTGAGACCAGAGTGGAAGATATCAGTTAGAGATTTAGCACAGAGCAAAAGGAATAACATAGCAAAGATAAAGGTCTCAATAAACAAAATGAGAAACATGCTTGATAGAATGAACCACAAGCTGGAAGAAGCAGAGGAATGAATGAATTAATGATATAAAAGACAGAGCAATGGAGAGGAATCAAGCTGAATAAAAAAGAGAAAAAAGAATTATGCAAAACAAGAATATACTTAAGGAATCCAGTGACTTCATCAAATGTAATAACCTTCATATAATGGAAGTCCCAGAATAAGAGAAAGAAAAGGGGGCAGAGAATTTATTTGAAGAAATAAAACCCAAAAACTTCCCTAATCTAGGGAAAGAAACAGATATCCAGATATGGGAGGAACAGAGAACCCTCAAAAAAATCAACAAAGCATATCCACACCAATACATATTGTAATTAAAATGGCAACATAGATAAGAAAAGTATTAAAATGAGGAAGACAAAAAACAGTTACATACAAAGAAAACCCCATAAGATTATCGGTGGATTTTTCAGCAAAAAATTTCCAAGCCAGAAAAGAGTAGAGTGATAAGTTCAGAGGGCTAAATGGGAAAAGTCTGCAGTCATGAATACTCTATCCAGCAAGTCTATCATTCAGAATAGAAGGAGAGGTAGTTTCCTAGACAAACAAAACTAAAACAGTTCCTGACTACTAAGCCAGCCATGCAAGAAATATTAAAGGAGACTCTCTGATTGGAAAGGAAGGACCAAAAACAATAGTATGAAGGTAGGAAACACAAAAGCAGTAAAAATGAGTAATTCTCTAAAAAAAAAATCAATCAAGGAACTCACAAAAGAAAAGGATATAAAATATGACACCATATACCTAGAGCATGAGGAGGACAGGAGTAAACAATGGGTCCAAATTTTTTTTAAAGATTTATTTATATATTTGAGAGAAAGAAAGAGCAGGGGAGAGGGAGACAGAGATAAAGAATCTCAAGCAGACTCCATGCTGAGTGTGGAGCCCAGTGTGGGGCTCAGTTTCACAATCCTGAGATCATTACCTGAGCTGAAATCAAGAGTCAGATGTTTAAACAACTGAGCCACCCAGGTGCCCCAAGAATGAGTTCAAACCTAAATGACCATCAACTTAAAATAGACTGATACATGCAGAAGATGTTATATACAAATCTAATGGTCACCACAAATCAAAAACCACTAATAAATATGTAAAGAATAAAGAGAAAGAAATCCAGATATATTACCAAAGAAAACCAGCAAACCACAAAAAGAGAAAGACAAGAAAAGATCAGAGAGTGTTTTCAGAAACAAAACAAGTAATAAAATGGCAATAAACACATATCTATCAATAATAACTTTGAATGTAAATGGACTAAATGTCCCAATCAAAAGACATTGGGGACATAATGGATTAAAAAACAAGACACATCTCTATGCTGCGTATAAGAGACTCATTTTAGACCTAAAGACACCTGAAGAATAAAAGTGAGGGGCTAGAGAAACATTTATCATGCAAATGGATGTCAAAAGAAAGCCAGAGCAACAATACTTATATTGAACAAAATAGACTTTAAAACAAAAACTCTAACAAGAAACAAAGAAGGACACAATATGATAATAAAGGAGATAATCCAACAAGAAGATATAATCACTGTAAATATTTATGCACCCAACATGGGGGCACTCCAAATACATTAAAAAGTTAATAACAAACATAAAGAAACTAATCAATAATAATACAATAATAGTAGGAGACTTTAACACTCCACTTATATCAATGGACAGATAATCTAACAGAAAATCAACAAAGAAATAATGACTTTGAATGACACACTGGACCAGATGGATTTAGTAGATATATTCAGAACATTCCATCCTAAAACCTACCGTACATTCTTTTCAAGCACAAATGAACAGTCTTCAGAATAGATTACATACTTGGCCACAAAACAGTCCTCAACAGATTCAAAAAGAATGAAGTCATACCATGAATCTCTTTTTTCTTTTTAAGATTTTATTTATTTATTTGAGAGAGAGAAAGTAGTGGGAATGGGCAGAGGGAGATGGAGGGAGATGTCTTAAGCAGACTCTGCACTGAAAATGGAACCTGATGTGGGGCTAGATCTCCAAACCCTGAGATCACGAGCTGAGCTGAAACCATGAGTTCGATACTTAACCAACTGCACCACCCAGGTACCCTACCATGAATCTTTCTTGCCCACGACACTATGAAACTAGAAGTCAACCACAAGAAAAAATCTAGAAAGACCAAGAAATAAAAAATTACATGGAAACAAATGAAAATGAAAACACAACAGCTCAAAACCTTTGGGGCACAGCAAAAGTGGTTCTAAGGGGGAAATTTGTAGCAATATAGACTTACCTCAAGCAGAAAGAAAAGTCTCAAATAAACAATCTAACCTTACACCCAATGAAGCTTGAAAAATACAAACAAAACCTAAAACCAGCAGAAGGAAGGATATGATAAAAATTAGAACAGAAATAAATGATATACAAACTAGAGAGCAATAGAACAGATCAATGAAACCAGGAGCTTGTTCTTTGGGGAAAAAAATCAATGAAATTGATAAACCTCTAGCCAGACTTACAAAAACAAACAAACAAACAAAAACAAAAAAACCAGAAAGGACCTAAATTAATAAAATCACAAATGAGAGGAGAAATAACAACCAATACCACAGAAAGACAAACAATTCTAAGAGACTATTAAGAAAAATTATATGCCAACAAATTGGACAACCTAGAAGAAATAGATAAATTCCTAGAAACATATACCTACCAAAACTGAAACAGGAGAAACAGAATATTTAAACAGACCAATTACCAGCAAAGAAATTGAATCAGTAATCAAAAAACTCTCAACAAACAAAAGTCTAGGACCAGATGACTTCACAAATGGATTCTATGAAACATTTAAAGAGTTAATATCTATACTTCTCAAACTATTCCAAAAAATAGAAAAGGAAGGAAAACTTACAAATTCATTCTATAACATCAGCATTACCATGATACCAAAACCAGATAAAGACACCACAAAAAAAGAGAACTACGGGCTAGTATCTCTGATGAACACACACGCAAAAGTCATCAACAAAATACTAGCAAACTGAATTCAATGATACATTAAAAAAATCGTTCACCATGATCAAAATGGGAATTATTCCTGGGTTGTACGGGTGATTCAATATTCATAAATCAATCAACTTGATACATCACATCAACAAGAGAAAGATAAGAACCATATGATCATGTCAAGAGACATAGAAAAAGCCTTTTACAAAGCATAACATCCATTCATGATAAAAACCCTCAACAAAGTAAGTTTAAAGGGAACATTCCTCAATGTGACAAAGGCCATATATAAAAACCCCATAGCTAACCTCACCCTCAATGGGGAAAAACTGAGTCTTTCCCCAGAAAGTCAGGAACAAGACAAAGATGTCTCTTCTAGCCAATTTTATTCAACATAGTACTGTAAGTCCTAGCCATGGCAATTAGACCAAAAATCAGAAAACAAAAAGAAGTAAAAGGCACCCAAATCTGAAAGGAAAAAGTAAAACTTTCACTATGTGCAGCTAACATGATATAGAAAACCAAAAAGATTCCACAAAATAACCTGATAAATGAATTCACTAAAGAAACAGGATACAAAATCTGTGTACAGAAATCTGTTGCATTTCTATACACCAGTAATGAAGCAGCAGAAAGAGAAATTAAGAAAATAATCCTATTTACAATTGCACCAAAAATAATAAGATACCAAAAATAATAAGATACTCAAAGAGGTGAAGGACCTATACTCTGAAAACTATAAAATACTGGTGAAAGAAATTAAAGACAGCACAAGGAAATGGAAGGACATTCCACGCTCATGGACTGGAAGAACAAATATTTTTAAATGTCTATACTACATAAAGTGATCTACACATTTAATGCAATTTCTATCAAAATACCAACACAATTTTTTTTCACAAAACTAGAACAAATGATTCTAAATTTTTTATGAAACAAAAAAAGACCCCAAATTGCCAAAGCAATCTTGAGAAAGAAGAGCAAAGTTGGAGACATCACAATTCCAGACTACAAGTTATGTCACAAAACTGTAATAATCAAAACAGTATGGTACTGGCATTAAAACAGACATATAGAATAGAAAACCCAAATGGACCTACAACTATATGGTCAAGTAATCAACAAAGCAGGAAAGAATACCCAATGAAAAAAAGACAGACAGTCTCTTCAACAAATGTTATTGGGAAAACTGGACAGTAACATGCAAAAGAATGAAACTGGGTCACTTTCTTACCCTATACACAAAAATAAATAAATAAATAAATAAATAAATAAATAAATAAATAAATAAATAAATAGCAAAGGAGGCCTGAAATCATAACAATCCTAGAAGAGAACAGAACACAGGCAGTAATTTCTCTCACATTGGTCACAGCAACAGCTTTCTAGATAGGTCCCCAAGTCAAGGGAAACAAAAGCAAAAATAAAATATAGGAACAATACCAAAATAAAAAGATTCTGCACAGCAAAGGGAACAACGAAACTGAAAGGCAACCTACTGAATGGTAGAAGATATTTGCAAATGACATATCCAAAAAAGATTAGTACCCAAACTCCCCACTACCCCCCAAAATAATCCAGTTAAAAAAATAGACAGACACAAATAGATATTCCTCTAAAAAAGACATATATATGGTCAACAGACACATGAAGAGATGCTCAACATCATTATCACCAGGGAAGTGCAAATCAAAACTATAATGAGGTATTACCTCACACCTGTCAGAATGGCTAAAATCAAAAACACAAGAAACAAAAGGTGTCGGTGAGGATGTGGAGAAAGGGGAGTCCTCTTGCACTGTTGGTGGGAATGCAAATTGGTGCAGCCACTCTGGAAAACAACATAGAGTTTCCTCAAAAAGTTAAAAATAGAAATACCCTATGAGAAGCAATCACATGATGAGGTATTTACTCACAGCATATAAACACTAATCCAAAGGAATACATGCAGCCTATGTTTATTGCAGCATTATTTACAATAGCCAAGATATGGAAGCAGCCCAAGATTACATTTATTGATGTGTGAATAAAGATGTATGGTGTGTGTGTGTGTGTGTGTGTGTGTGTGTGTGTGTGTGTGTGTAATGGAATACTATTTGGCCATAAGAAAGAATGAAATCTTGACATTCGCAACAACATGGAACTAGAGAGTATAATGCTAGGCGAAATAAGTCACTAAGATAAGGACAAATACCATATGATTTCACATGTTTGTGGAATTTAAGGAACAAAACAAACAAGCAGAGGAAAAAAGAGAAAAAGAGAGAGAGCATGAGAGCAAGAAATATACTCTCAACTGGAAAACAAACTGCTGTTTGGGGGAGGGGAGGTGGCAGGAGGATGGGTGAAATAGGTGATGGGGATTAAGGAGTGCACTTGAGATGAGCACAGAGTGATTAAATAAATCTTTAGGGGCAGCCTGGGTGGCTCGGTGGTTTAGCACTGCCTTTAGCCCAGGGCATGATCCTGGAGACCCAGGATCGAGTTCCTCATTGGGCTCTCTGCATGAAGCCTGCTTGTGTCTCTGCCTCTTTCTCTCTTTCTGTGTCTCTCATGAATAAATAAATAAAATCTTAAAAAGAAAAAAAACTTAAAAAAAAGAAAAAGCCTACTAATTTTTCTCTTGCTTTTAAGATTGTATTCATTTCTTCAATAATGACATAGATTTATAGGATGACTTACTCTACTATAATTGTAAATCATACCATGAATGTACTTGTGATTCTTAATTTTCAACCTAAAGGGCTCAAGGCTGGCGTCCAAAATTTAGTTATTGTAAGTCACACCATTCATTATATCCTCGAGGTGTCATATTATAAATTTCATTTATGTTAATAGAAATTCATTTGAAACTATAAAAGTACAAAAGTTGCACATGTATGTATATATTTGCACATACATACACACATGTACAAAAATTTATTAAGTATATAAAGTCAAATCCAATATATAAGCCATCACAGAACAAGAAGAGGGATCAATACTAAAATATAAAAATTGTCAAAATTGACAAAAGAAGAACAAATTACTATAGCAGAAAATTTTAAAGTTGTCCTGGAATGACTTCTAGAAAGCTGCTGGATCTAGCTGTTTTTGTGAACGGTTTTTTAAACCTTCTAGATATAAATAATTGCCAAGGTATCTGAATTATTGCAGAGTACCACAAAAGAAAAAGATTTTTCTAATTCATTTCAAGAGGTTAGCATATTCTTGATCTGAAAACCTGGCAAATAAAAGATAAAACGTAGAAATCTATAAAGCAATTTTGCTATTAATAAAGTGGCTAAAATTATAAGTAAATCTTAGAAAACTGAATACAGTAGCATAGCAAAAGAATACTATACACTAAGTAATTGCCAACAATTAGTCTTGCCCCCTCATCATTCACATGCCAAACATAATCCCATCATTAATGCCTCTCATCCCAGTAGTGTTGCTTAAGGAAGAGGAGTAAATAGGTGGAGGACATGGGTAATTTGGAAAAAGAAATGTGCTTACTGTGTCAGTCTGCAAGAGGAGCCAGTGTCCCATGGGGGCTAGGAAATAAAATGTTTTAAATGATTCTATTTTCCCCTCTTCTTTCCTGAATTTCCTAGATGTTTTGAAATACACATATTTCATTTATAATCCTAAAAAAATCAATCAGAAATACTGAGAAGGAAAGCAAATATCACACAAACAAAAAATAACATCATAAATTTTCCTGAGTGAGGACGAGACTGGTACAGTTTTTAAAATGTGAAACCAACCAAATTTGAACTGAAGCCTTCTTTTGTTCCCATAGGTCTTCCTATTTTGGTGTGGTCATTCTTCAAGGCTCCAAAAACCTTCAAAATGCATTCAAATTAAGACTGTCCTCAAAATTTAAGCTGCTGACCAGTGCTCTCCGAAGTTTTTGGAAAGGTAAGATCTGATGTCTTATTCTAAGATCAGTTTAGACTGAGTTAATTATGTTACTACCAACTGCAGCCAGTTTATGAGTGCTCCCCTCGACTTATAACAGTATTGGCCAAGGTTAAGGTCATTTAGACACCATAATTACAGATTCTGGTTATTATTCTAAGGGTCTTCTTTATTACAGAAAGACATAACATATGAGTAATCTGTTCACAGTTCAAGCCAATGAAAATTGGAATTTGTTTAAAACTATAGGAGTACCTGTTAAGTTAAATTAGTATAAGTCAAAGATTGTTTATAGTAAACCTCAATTTTATGGAGTATAGAGACACAATTTTAGTAATTATGGAGATGTATAATTTATATAATTATAATGTATATGTGTGTTATGAGCTGAATTATGTCTCCCTCAAATTCATATGCTAAAATCCTAACATCTAATACCTCAGAATATGACTGTATTCGGACACAGGACCCTTAAAAGTGGTAATTAAGTTAAAATGAAATCATTGTGGTGGTCCCTATTCCTGCTATTACTGGTGTCCTTATAAGAAGAAAACATTTGGATACAAACATACACAGGAAAGACCATATGAAGAGATAGGGAGAAGATGACCTTGGACACACTAAGGAGAGAGGCTTCAGGAGAAACCAACACCACTGACACCCTAATCTCACACTTTCAGCCTCAAGAACTGTGAGAAAATAAATTTTTGTTATTTAAACCACTCAGTCTATGATACTTTACTATGGTAGTCCTGGCAAACTAATATGTGTGTAATGTGAAATATAATTGTCACTTCTGTCAACTAGAGTCACCCTTACCACATAATATCTCATTTCGGAAACTGAAAAGTCTAAGATTCTTCCCCAGACTCTTGGAAGATCTTAGGGACTAGTGTCCTTCTAGCTTCAACCTCCTGCCTCTCCTCAGTAACTTCAGTTCAGATGTCATTTCCAAACTCCAGTTTATCCTCTGCTAACCTAAGGTGGACCTCAGGTTTCTCCATTAATTTCCATCAAAACAAAGTAAAGTAAAATACTAACAACAATCAAAATCAAAACAAAAGTAAAAATTGTAACATAGCTTACTTTAGATTCCAGAAATGCAAAGAACTTAAAATTGAACATTAGCTATTTCTGCTCTAACATAGTCCCTTAGCCATTTGCACAAGTGGGAAATCCAGATTCCCACATGTTCTAATGTTATAGTTCTTATTCTCCCTCCCCTTTTCTCCTTCTCTTCCTCCCCCACTACCTCCTTCTCCTTTCCACTTCTGTCTCTCCTTCTCCTTCTCTCCATTCATTCTTGATATACCCTGATCTTTTCTACTATTTTCTTGGCTCTTGCGCCATTTCCAGCAGTTTGGCGATCACTTTTTGGGAGTTTGACTTATGTTATTAAGATCCCTTTTTCTACTTCAAGTAGCTAATCTATTTTCTCAAAGATAATACCCTTCCTCAGAGAAATCCTGGAGCCAGCCATTAAAGTAATACAGTTTTATCCCAGGTACATTATATTTCGTCAAGTTTCTGTAAAGAGTGAAGGTGACTTTTCAATTTTTTTTTCATTCTGACCTAAAAATGATTAACATTAACTATTTAACATCATCTAATATCAGTTCATTACTCTTCTATATAATCTCTACATTGCCTTAGATCTAAAACCACCATTAAACCTGTTGGAAATTATTTTAAAATTTTGAAATCTCATTGGAACTTTAAACCACACATATGATCTCAGAACCTTATTTGTTAAACTGTCAACTGTTTCATTCAGCAAATGATTTAAATAATGATTTCAAAGTGGAAGGTTTAAAAACTGGAACCTTCTACACTTGTCACATTTTATAAGGAACGTAGGAATGATGGCTTCATTTTACCTTTATTCAAAAGATCTTCTGCACAATTAATATGTATTGATGTAAGTTGCATGATTTGAGGAATGTCAGTTTATGGTTTGAGGAAGAAAATGAAAATAAATTCTGGTTCATAATCACTTCTTAGCAAACAGGCTACTACTGCCATCTGGGGGAGGTTCTTTCTGCTTCATTTAAGAAAACCAAATGTGCTTGTCAGATGAATGAAATCGGTTCATGTTTTCCTTGTTATATCCACAGGAAGACTTTTTAACTTTCTGCCCATGAAGTCATAAGGCATTCCAGATGTCTCCCAGATTCCTTCACACAGAAATACATACTTTACAGACTTTTGAGAGGTATAGGAGAAGATGAACCAGAATATAACCATACTAAGGTTTCTACATCTTACACACTAGAAAGGTATTTGGAGAAGTATGGGTGATATAGAAAAAAAAAAATCAAAGCTTTCAATAACAAAATGAAACCCCAATTTTAAGCAAAACATATTTGGCCTCAATTTACAGTTAGTTGTACACCTTTTCTGAAATATGCTATCATTAATTGATATAGAAACTGCATGTGTAGATATGAGTATGTTTGTGATTACATCAGTTAGGAAAAGATAAATTCAATTCCATAGAAATAGTCAAGAGTTTTCTTCTAGAATTTATGAAATACTGTTATGAACTCAATATCTATTTATTGCATGTATGTTGTATATCTATTTGTTGAAACTTTTGATGAAATAAATGAGGAACTTTCCATCATTCACAATGGAAAAAAATGTGACCATTGCTTTTGAATGTTTAGTTTGTGTTTAATAGTTGTCAATCTTGCATTTCTTTATGCTATAGATAAGTTGTTACCTATCAGCAATGCCTTAAAATAAACAATTTAATCTTAAAAATAAGGTTTCAGGAAGTACCCTGTTGAAATGACCAGGCTGTCAGGGGACAAAAAAAAAAAAAAAAAAAAGAAAGTCAGTGCTGATTAAAGGAAGACAACTAATCATTTATAGAGAGGATTCTGGTAATAGATTAACTAAATAAAATGCATACAGTATCAGTCCCAGAGTGGTACGGTAATACTGTCAGAAGGTTAAAGTTCATACCAAAGAACAACTATACTAGCTCCAGGAAAGTCTTTGTTGAAATGTATTTTGAAGATTGGAAAAGGTAGGTGACATACAGCAAGTATACTGGGATTCTGTGATTATTATTTTTTTAATCATGCATTTGCTTCAGGAGTAAAAAGAAATCTAAGTGGCTATAGTTCAGCTGACACAGCTGAATGGGCTGGGTGAACTGGGGTCACCTTGAGGGACGCCAAAAATGAATGTCTCTTGTGTGGGAGTGTGAATTTCCTTCAAAATGTTCATATTAGAGTCTAAGGAGGTTGGGGTGAGGAATATTAGAGGACAAGAAAGGCCAGAGGTACATAAAACTGAATAATAGAAGTACAAGTTATAAGCAGAAATAATAAATATGCAATTTTAATTAAATGTCCTTACTTCTGAATCAGCAGGTTGAGTTAATTTGGCAATTGGCCTATAGCTCTACCTTACTGATCTAATGAAAATGATCAATGACCTTAAAACGCTTATGTTCTGCACAAAAGATTACCTCCAACTTAGGGGTGTTGTAAATGGAATAGATTCTCCTCCCTCCTAACTGAACTACACAATGTGTTGGGCTTTACTTCCTTTATTCAAAAGCCAATAAGTTACTATGATAGACCATGGAAATGATTTATTAATTATTTCATAACAGAAATTATAAGCAGTTCTCACTTTCATCAGAATGTTGCCTGGTTGTAAAAAAAAATAGTAAACAAAAACAGAAATCTTCTTTAACAGTATTCATGTTTCATAGGAGACAAACAATCAGGAAGTCAAGAAAGATAATTTTTTGCAGATGCCACTTGTGTATTCCAGGGGTAGAGAGGTGGGGAGGAGGGGATGTTATTTAAAATGCAAGAAAGATCCATTACTTCCACTCTTCTGTTCCTACTTCTTCTCCAAGAATGATTGATTTTCAAATACTGCTGCTAGCCTTGTTAATGAATTTAGAAACGTCAGCACCCATTGCTAAACTGACTCACCTACCACACAGATGAGTTAACATATTTCTCCTAAACATGGTTTACATTATCTTCATGTAATTTGGGTTTTTTTTTCCCCTTCATTTTCCTGCAATTATTGCTTCCTCATTTCTTCCTTATCTGTATTTGACTTCTCTCTCTCTTCCCCCATTTTAAACTACCAATATTATTTCAATCTTCCACTGTCACTGGGGTGTCTACACTTTAGAGGAATGCCCCTCCATGCTTTAGTTACTATAAATGAGGGTTAAGTAAGCCAAAAATAGTACCTGGAGTACTCCAGGGCAAGTAAGAAACCTTACATTGGGTGAATATAGATGCCTAACTGCTTATCCTGAAACTTTGTTTACCCACAGACATGACAGACTCCAACAAGATGATCATCAACTTGGCCCTCTTTGGCATGACTCAGAGTGGAAAAAGTTCTGTTGGGAACATTCTGCTGGGAAGCTCTGACTTCCACAGCAGCTTTTCTCCATGTTCTGTGACCAAAGATTGTTGTCTGGGTCGCAGTTGTCACCTCTGTGGCTTCATGCGTCGAGGGGGACAAGAGATAACCCTGCAGATTCAGGTGTTGGACACTCCAGGTTACCCACACAGCAAGTTGAATCAGGAGCATGTGAAACAGGAGGTCAAGCACGCCCTAGCACATCACTTCGGGCAAGAAGGTCTCCATCTTGCACTGCTGGTCCAGAGAGCAGACGTGCCATTCTGCGAACAAGAAGCATCTTCCTTAGTCCAGATGATTCAGGTAATACAAAAAGGCAGTTACACTAATGCCACTATTTCTATTTGGAGGACATTATCCTAATAGGAAAGAACTACGACAATCTGGTTAAAAGAGTAGTTTAGAACAAGTTTAAAACAAGTGCTGGTCACACAGAAATGGTAGAAATACTTGATTTTTCCCACCAAGAGTCATTTTTACAATTTCTTTTAGAGGAATTCAGTTAGTCATTTTACAACTAGATCATAGACCCTTCAGGCTCCCTCCCCACCCCAAAATAAGATGCTAGACTTCAGAGGTTAGCTAACCCCTGAATAAGTTGGTAAATGTGGTCTCCAGACTACCAGCATCAGAATCAACTGGGTTGTTGTTAAAAATGCATATTCATCTAAGCCCTAGTGAATCAGAATTTCAAGAATAGAGCCTGCATATCTGCATTTGCATAAATTTTCTGTATATATGGTAAAGTTGAAGAACTACTAAAACTTGCACCCATTTAACATCAGGGGTAATCTCTTATAGTTCACCAACAAATAGGTATTCATTCATTCACTGATTCAGTCATTGCAAACTGTATCAGGTACTTATACAGAGCTTAATGATTGGTGAACAATATATGAGCCCTGCTCTCACATACAATCTAGAAGAGACAGATAAGTATAAGACAATGCATTAAGTACCAGAGTAATATAACATATGGGTTGGGGGAAAGAGGTTTCACTGTGTCTTAAATCATGGTCAACATGTAGGGAAGATCTATGTTTTATGTATAGGAAAGAAATCAGGAATTTCAGATGCTCTAAGTGCCTCATCATCTTTAGGGTCAGCAACTGATCCACTGTAGCCAAGAAAAGACCACAGGGACTCAGTATGAACATGAATAACATATGCCACCTTTGCCTAGTGGTCCATCCATGTTTGTTTGTTCATTTATTATAAGTCACTAAGTTGGAAGCTTGTTCAGTCAGTATAGGTGAGGACCTGGGAATAGGGAGAGTTCTGAGTATGGCTATAACTGGGGGATGGAGGGAGTAATACTTGCATATGATATATATACATATATAAGCCAGGTCCATGTATAACCAACAATTCGTAGAAACTGCTCATTGAGCTGCTCCACTCTACTCAATCTCTTGATTCTCTAGTCTCCGGTCATGCAAATCTAACTGTTGGATTTGTCTAGTATTACTCAGTAGCCTCATTAAGTCACCAAGATAAGAGAACTCATCACTACTAGAAGCTCCACATATGAACTATAGGGAGAATAGACAGCAGACATTTCTCACTCAAGAATTTGCTACTCTTCCTTTGGCCTAGTCTATGATCACTTCGATGTAGGATCTATTACACTTAGAAATATAGTATACTTAGATTCAAAGAAATATCTTTTCCCTTTAACTAGTAAAGGCATACGATTGTTCTAAGTGACAGACATACTTTTTTTCAGTAACTGTGCATGTTTCTAAAAATGAAAAAAAAAAGCCATATGTGAAATCACAACAAACTAGTGGAAAAAATTAGGGTGACAAAGAGTATAAAAGCTAATCCTCATCATCCAACTCCTGAAAAATCAAGGACATACTGAACAAAAGTAGAGAAGATGATTGCAATTAAGAAACAATATGGAATCTAAGAAACCCTACAAACCTCCCCCAAACTATTAAAGCCTGCACTTCAAACAACATTTCTGGTAGAAATCAAGGGAGGGGAAACCTATTGCCATTTCATCAGTATAATTTTTAAACAAATTTTAAAATTAATTTAAAGATGCTATTAAATAAACATTTAATTTAACATGTAGATGGATATAAGTCTGCAAATTCAGTAAATGCACAAATATTTCTCAAAAACTAACCTGACTCTATATGTCTCTAAATTTTTATCTATGCTGGTCCTTTGCTTAGCCAAAAAGGGTTTTTAAAAGACATACACTTTAAAATATATTTCTTTTCCAGTTTTAGGATATAGAACTCTATTGTAAACCCCTAACTTTTTTTATAAAAGTGAATTTGATTCATACATATCTCTGATCTTTTTAAGAGGTATCTGGCATACAACTGCCTTCTTTTACCACTGCCTTCCTTAATTCAGTGTCCAGTTCATGACTTAAAGGCAGAGTGAAGATGGGCTAGAGTAAAACTCAGATCCAGAATTTTTCTTTTCTAAAATAAATATCTTTTCCCTCTCAGGAAAACTCAGCAGCCAAGATTTAGTAAGCTTCAGAGGGGCCCATAACCCCTGGGAAGAACTGCAGTCCTATTCTGGGCTTCCATCATAATTTTTGGTTGAAGATCGCCTATGCACAAGCTGGCTGTTTATGACCTTCTTCCTGAAGGTGCTTCAGTTACTGGTGGTAGCCATCTGGATATGCTCACAGATTGGGAGCAGCTGCAGAATGTCTGAATATTCAACAGGACCAACAGCTGTTAGGAAGGAGCAAAGAGTTGTTAAGGTCCTCTGGTTCCAGACACACCCTGGCTTTCTTTTTCTTCCTGGCTGATGCAAAATGGGGAATGGAATATTAGCCTTCTTCTTTTTCCTTTCCTCCTTTCTAGGGGCACTGATGCCTGCCATGGAAGGAGTCTACAAGGCCAACATCAGAGAAGTGACCTCTTCTCTCCTGTACCTCCCTGTGGTCTCTTTAAATCTCTTTTTTATTTGTGCTCTAATATTTTTTAGAGGGGCTATTGGTTGCCAGCTATAACAAATGAAACATTTTCCTAAATGATCCCTTTTTCTTTATTTATGTTAGGCCTTCATAATTTATAGCAAAATGGTAGAGAACTCAGTGAGTTATCTCCCTCAAATTGGGAAACAAATGGAATGATTCATCTACAGATTATCTGAGTATCATTTGAATGTTATTTAAAAATCCACATATAATGAACAGAGAAGACAAAATAGTCACCTTTAAAAAAGTGCTAGCAAGCAGCTGAAGTGCACTAGGAATTGAATCCAGTAATTGACTAAAGTCCAAATTCTTCCCACTATCATAGTATCCTGTATTATTACTATACATAATAAGGCCTCAAGCATGTATTTTTTATTTGGAATGAATAACTCAAATATTGATGTTATAGGTGGGTGTGTATACAAAAGGCTCAGAAAGGCCAGTGCAAAGCCTGAAAATACTTAACAAAGATAATGGGCTTAGTTGTTGGACAGAATTTAGTTGAAAAATAAGCCTTCTTATAATTCTAGGTATGTGACTATAAATGTTAGCAAGTTTCTTGGCTTCAGTTCCTCACTTACAAAATGAGGATAATTTTACCTATGTTAAAGAGTTTTAAGGGTTATGTTTAATGAATGTAATGTGCTTGGCATTGTGCCTGACTTAATAGTAGGTTCACAGAAAATTATTATCATTGTTACAATTTTTATTGTTATTGTCACTACGCAGATTGTGATGAGCACCTATTCAAATGGATTACTAGATACGAGCAATTTACTGTAGAGGTTAAGAGCATGGGTTCTAGAGTAAGTTACACTTGTGTTCAAGCTCCTAATTAGTTACTTACTTGTTTTGTGACCTTGGGCAAGTAGCTTCTCTAAATTTCAATCCCTTCATTGGTAAAATTGGGACAGATAACAGTATCTACTTGACTGGGTTTTTTTCAGGACTAATTTCATATTAACCTAACAGTAAATTAACTCAGACATTAGCACAGACAAGTACACACTAAATGTCAGCTATGGTCATTATAATTTTATTGTTTGTGTTTGTCTTATGCTAAAATTAGGACATTTTATTTGTAGCCTTCTTCGGGATTATCTTGATAGGCTTCAGAAGAAAATCAGAGCGAAATTAAATTTACAAAACTTCCTGATGCATAAGAACTTCCTGATTTAGAAAACAATCTGGGAGGAAAATTCACTGGCTTAGTTAAGGTTAAAATGAAAAGCTCCAATTTAGTGGGAAGGAGATGGTCCTGACAGTTAGGGGACCTCTGTTATAGGCCCAGGCCTGCCAACAATCAGCTGTGCAGCTTTGGCCATTTAACATCACATGCCCACAATATCCTCATCTGTAAAATAAGACCATTTGGACAGAAGATCTCTAAGGTTGAATGTTCACTGAATCTGATCTAACAAGGTCTTATCATTCAGCTCTCTGAGACGGAAATGTGGTGTTTAAGTGGGATGAGAGTAAGGGAATAGTATGAAATATAAAGAATGGTCCTTATTGTCCTCCTGTTCCATGATAATTTTTTTCTCAGTTGATGTAATAGTTGGCTTTTTAAAAAATTCCCCCTAAAAAGTCCAGATGCTATGATTTCATCAACCACAAACAAATGGGGCAGGGCTGGTGAGGTCCTGGGAAAATGAACATAATTCCTGGAAAACAAAGTTTATATCCTAACTAGTTGTCCCAAAAGGACTAGATGGACTCATACCCATTAGCACTCTGAAACCAAACAATTCATGATTGATTATAAAATTTCCATCTAACTTAGTACTATATTTAAATTATTAACACCAGATAACTTACATTAAACTTATCTTGCTCTTGGATTTTTATGTGAGGTATCAATCAACTGTGATTATCCTTTCTCTGGGTCCACAGAGAACATGTTTGGCCACTAACACAATGACTATACACCAAGCGACACTACTTTCAAATAGTCAACTATTTTCCAGCCAAAAATCAATCTAAAGATTATAAGCTAAATCAACCATTCTCTTCTATTTTTGGCAGTAATTCAAAAGTGCAATTTCTCTCACAGTTTAGGACATGAGCATCCTTTCATAAATAATTATCAACATGTAAAAGCTTCCCAGTGGCTGAACACATGGAGTTGTAAGTGGTGTTGAGCTTACAAATCTATTTTCCTTAGGTGGCTTAACTCATTTTTCCTGAATGCTATTTATTATAGTTTAAAGTATAGGAAATGTCTAGTGGAGACAAAAAGGGAATGTGTTACTGTTACAACCCCAAAAAACAGGAACTAAAGACACGGTGTAAAAGTTACACCATTGAATGCAATAAGTACTAATCTAGCAAGAGAAGAATTCTATAATATATAACTCCAGAAGGGATCACTTGGGCCAAACAGTTTATTTAGCGTGAGTTTTTATTATGGTGATGTTTTAAAAATATTTAGTGACAAATGTGGTTCATGCATCAACCAATACCTAGGGTATAGGCCTGGGGGTAGCACTCAAGAGGTTAAAGGTAATGTCTATTTATTAACTTATAGTACACATTTCAATATTATGACAATCAAAATAAACACATCAATAATGTATTCAGAATATCAGAACTGGCTCTAAATTTGAGAAACTTTCAGAGACAAGAATGTTCAAGGATCAATAGTTTCACTTTATAGAAGTAAAGTCCCAATACTATACAATCCCCAATAAGGCTTAATCACTCTCTTTTCTTGTGTAGGTCTTCACTGCCTGATACCTCTCTTGTTGATTCCTATGCTAGAGCATTATAGAGGCATAGCTAGAAACCTCTCCTGACTCTTCCCTTTACCCTCACTTTCCACTCCCACCCCAAACGGGGCCAAATGTCTGCCTCTATAGCACCAGTATATTTTCTATCACAACACCTACAATTACAATGAATTGAAAGTATTTTCTTCCCTGTCTGTCCCTCCTCCTCAGTTTTCAGTTAGTACCAAAAAATCTCCACTGGACATAAGCAGAAAAGTGAATATCATGGTCCACTCTGTGTCCCTGGAACAAAATAACCCTCAATAAATATTTGCAGAAGGAATAAATCACCAAGAATTCTTTTAAAAATTCAAATTCCTACATTCTATTCCTAAAGATTCTGATGCCTTTTAGCAAGCATCCCAAGTGGTTCTGATGTAAATAACCCAGGAATCTTTTTATTCTCAGAATCTAAATTTAGCACTTCATTAAATTTTCAACTGTTTACATTAATTTGTAGGGTTGCCATAACAAGGCTGTACTACCTGGGTGGCTTTTAAGCAACAGAAATTTATTCTCTCTCAGTTCTGAAATGAATGTTAGCAGGGTCAGTTCCTTCTGCAGGCTGTTTAGTGAAGAATCTATCTAAGGGTTATGTCTTTGGCTTATGGACAATTGTCTTTATGTTTACATGGCATTTTCCCTGTATTCATATCTTTGTCCAAATTTCTCTGTCTTATAAGAACACCAATCATATTGCGTTAGTGGCCTTAACTTGACTTAACTTGACTAATTACATTGGCAACAACCCTACTGCTAAATTAAGTCACATTGTGAGGTACTAGAGGTTAGGATTTCAATGTATGAACTTGGGGGGATATACAATTCAAACCATAATGCCAGTTTATTCTGTGACTCTCTGATCTCCTCTCAAGAAATATGTTCAACATACTGAATATGACAAATTTTGCTATGTCATACTAGCTAAAATGTTGACATTACATATATACTTAGATTTACGTAAGAGCTATTTTCCCTAAAAGGAGGGTTAATTATAATTTTGCTAATTTGTGTTTTGAAGGCACATAAAAATATATCAATTAAAGTACCTTTTAAAAAATTCTTTTGTAAAGGTCAGAATCTGTTAAAAATAATTATTCATTTAATGTACTGATCTTGAAACTTCAGATTTTTTTCAGATAGGGCACTTTTAGGAGAACTAGAAATTTACAATTATTCTATGGTGTGGACAAATTTTAAACAGATATGAGGGAAAATTTTGGACTTACTCATTGATAAAGTCTTTTTGAATGCAAAAGAAAAAGTGCAGACTACCTGCAAATCCATGAGAATGAACCATAAGACAAGAGAAATTTTATAGGTAAATTTTGTGTCCCAAGGATCAAATTTCCAAACTAAAGATTTAAAACAAATAAATAAAACCTTCTGTTTGAGATGACAGTGAGGGCCCAAATTCCAAATTAATCCAACCAATATCTGTTGAGAGTTTAGAGGCTTTGATTGATATAGAAAGACATAGACTCTGCCTTCCAAAAGCTTATAGTCAAGTTAGAGTAAACGTATAAATAAATAGCACTGGTAAGTGACAGATTGTATTAGGAATTATAATTGGTAACCATGGTCTCAAGATGTTTAAATATATTGTCCTACAGTTGCTGTATTTTCATATTATTTACATGTTTTGATTCTTCCTTTCTCTCTATTCATTTTGTTTTTCAGTCTTTTTTTTTTTTTTTTTTAAAAGAAAACAGTTTATTTTTTTTTAATTATTTTTTTTTTTTAATTTATATTTATGATAGTCACAGACAGAGAGAGAGGCAGAGACACAGGCAGAGGGAGAAGCAGGCTCCATGCACCGGGAGCCCGACGTGGGACTCGATCCCGGGTCTCCAGGATCGCGCCCCGGGCCAAAGGCAGGCGCCAAACCTTTGCGCCACCCAGGGATCCCTGTTTTTCAGTCTTATAAATACCAATCCTATACTTCTTACATACATTGAAAATAGTAATAGAAATAGAAAACTGACTTTCAATTTTTAAAGATTATTTTTAAACCAGTTTGTACTGATATCCCTCTACAGATTTGTATCCAACCTCTCTATGCATCAGTTTCTCTGTATCATACTGGAGAGAACACTAGTATCTCCCCCCAAAGCATTATGTTGACTTTCAAAAGGAATAAAGCATTTCAATTGCCCAGAATAATATCTAGCACTAAATATTAGTTGTCCTCCCTTCTTTCTTCTGATTACTAGAGGTCCTGGGTATTTCTTGTTATGTTTATTCATAAGTATTTTATATTTTTCTGAAGGATCAAAAATAAATAAACCCTTAAACCCTGTATTTGAGATGATGATGAGGGTCGAAATTCCATATTGCTATTATAAACTGCTAGCACCTTTGAAAATATTTTGGTAATGAAAATATCTGGAATGAAAGGAATGTCATTTTACTTTCACAATGTAATGATTTCATATAACTTTGGAAATATTTTTAAAAATTAAATGGTTATTTCTAGACACCTTTCATATTGTGTGAACAATTTGCCACATGCTGTTACTTCCACTTTATATCAGCTTATTTTCACTAATCAAACAAGAGTTTATTACATAACCAACTTCCACATATTACTAAACAAAGGAACATGAGTCTTCAATGTTTTGCAACCACATTAGAGGAAGTTATCTGATAAACTGGCATTGATTCTAGGCATGTGAAGTAAAGAAGATGCGAATCACAGTAATATAGTCATTCCAAATCACTAATTGTAACTTGATCTTAGCTTTTCCATTACATGTCATCTGATTAATCAATAGATTGTAGCCAAATCCTTAGAAGGTACTTTTAGTTACAATAATATAACAACATTCCTACAAAAAAGGATATGACAACTCCCTTAGCCAAAGTCCTTTGATTTAAAGGAATTGTGGTTCTAACAGCTTCAGGTTGGCAGGCAAATATGAATTATTACTGACTGTTGTAAGTGAAATTGTATCACGTGCAGCATTAATAATATGCAGTCCTGAAATTGTGTATATGTAAAGTATAAAAGCAAAATAAAATGGAGAAATAAAGCCTTTTAAAATTTTTTTACTTTTATTATTTTTATTTTTTTAAATCTTATTTATTCATGAGAGATACAGAAGGAGAAAGGCAGAGGCTTAGGCAGAGGGAGAAGCGGGCTCCATGCAGGGAACCCAATGTGGGACTCGATCTTGGGAGTCCAAGGATCACGCCCTGAGCCGAAGGCAGGCGCTCAACCGCTGAGCCACCCAACGTCCCTAAAGCCTTTTTTAAAAAAACAAAATCCACCCAGTCCTCTCCATTTACTTACATTAGTTGACCCCATCTTCACTTCCCATTACATATATCAGATTTTAGTAACATAATGACATCCAGATCTGTTGACTGTCTATATTGAACCATAATAACTCCTTTGCTTGTGTTTGAGGAATATAGGCCAAGGCAAATAGCCATTTAACTTCTTCTCTCTTTCAGGAACTTCTGGGACATGCTTGGAAGAATTACACTGCCATTCTTTTCACCCATGCAGAAAAAATAGAAGAGGCTGGGTTCAGTGAAGATGAATACTTGCATGAGGCCCCTGAAACACTGCGAACCGTGCTAAATTCTATTCAGTGCAGACATATTTTCCAGTATAAAAAAGAAAATTCATTTAATGAACAAAGATTAAAAATGTTAGAAAGAATCATGGGATTTATAAAAGAAAATTGTTACCAAGTTCTTACCTTTAAATAAAATTTAGATAAAAGGAAAAGAGCTTTGGGTTTTAGAGTCAGAAACCTTGTTTTAAACAGCTTTGTTAGAATGGATGAGGACTGTCAGAATTCCCACAGGCTACTGGTAAGAGTGTACATTCGTATAAGCAGTTTTGGACAACTGTTTTGTAGTTAAGAAGAATATAAAATAATCAAGACCTCTAATGCAAATCCTATGACACAGCAATTGCCTTCCCTTTTAAGTATATATTCAGCAGAAATGTGTATATTTCTGCACTAAAAGACATGTATGTACAAGAATACTCATAGCAGTACTTTTGCTAATAGCTAAATAGCTTTTAGAAATTATCCAAATGTCCATTAACAGTAAAGTGGATAAGAAAATTGAGGTATATTTACACAAAGGAGTATTATACAGTAATGAGAATGAGCGAACTACAACTGCAAGGAACGGTATCAATGAACTGCCCAAACAAAAGGTTAAAGAAGCCAGACATAAAAGAGTATATGTTATATGGTTCCATTTGTATAGAGTCCCAAAACAGTCAAAACTGATGTAATATAAACTACTCTGATGTTAGAAGTGTTGGAAATCTGGAAAGGTCACTCTTGGGGAGGGGATAATAAGCATGCACTGGGCAGCTTCTGAGATTCTGGTAACGTTTTGGTTTTGACCTGGAGGCTGGTTTCAGTGTGTTAGCTTTGTGAAAATTCAACAACAAACACTTCTGATTCATAAACTGTTTAGTATATCTTTTTTATCTAAATACAAGTAAAATGAATAAATTATTATCTATATTTTTAAAACTTCCTCCACTGCTTACTTGATACTAGACGAGGAAAACTAATCCTGTGAAATCCTCATCTGGAGTATATACTTGATAGTTACTGTAATGATTAAACAACTTGGCTCATGGTAGATGCTCAATAAATGTTAACTTTCTTTTCTGCCATCTGATGATCTGTGGTTCCTATTTAGGGTTGGAAATGTAGGTAAAGATTCACAGCCAAGCCTTACAGCAGAAATAACGTAACAATTTTAATAACCAAATATGAATAGAGCCTTGGCTGAAGAAGCAGCTTCTCTACCTTGAAGGTTAGTCACTGGCTTTGTAGAGAGCTCCAGGATGGTATCCAAGACAGCAGGTAGGATGGAAGGAAGATAATTCTAGTCAACACTAATAACCAAGACTACCACGAAATCAAAATTGGATCACCCTCATGTTTAACATTTGTACATGAGCTTTAGAACTTATAAAATTCTTTCACTAGGATAGTTCCCAATTTACAAACAGCTTGGTTTCATATTTTTTAAGTGTGCAATACACTGTATTTCATATTAGAAACAGAATTATAGCTGGTGATTATTCTGTTAGGCCTTCAAAAGCCTACTTAATGCTTAATTTTACCTGAACTCCAGCACAAATGGTATTAGAAAGCCTATATAACCAAAATTTATAAAATGCTTCTATGAGAAAGCATAATTCAAATTCCAACTTGAAACCATATCCCTCTTCATTTCTCTGCAGTGCCCCTTCTATCATGGGTCCAGGATTGTAAAGTGAAAGCTTCAACAATGGGACTCATTTAAGAACCAAACAGGAATTGACACTTCTCCAGGGGTTGGTCACTTGGTGACAAAGAATGAGATTTGAGGCTCAGAAGTTAAAATTGAAGTGAGTGCTGAAGAGAGGGGAAAATGCAGGTTTTAAGTCCTTCATATTCTTCACTCATGTGATATCAGTTAACTCTTCTAGAATATAAATACTAGTTTCAAGAAAGATAAGTTGTGCAGAACATTAAGGGTTCAAGATCTCCAAGACTGGCCTGGTGTTAATGATTAATAGAGGAAAGGTGCCTCCAGTTTCAAAAAGGAAGACTTCTGTGATGTTGACCTGAATTACTTATTTTTATTATTATTATATAAATTTGTATATATATATCTATTTAAATAACTCCCTAAATGTGATATTACATACTTGACTTTATTTTAGTAGTTGTATTTTGCTTTTTTGATTCGCCTTTACCGCTCTCCTTCCATCTCTCCTCTTCATGCACATCAGCCAATTAGAGAGAGCTCATGTCAACAGAGCATGATATGCACCGTTCCTATTTTCTGTAAGTCCAAGTAATCGCAGAGTACATATATATATATAAACATATGGAGGACTTTTGTCTATTTTTATGTATTTATTTAATTTATTTGGGGTGGGGAGGAAGAATCGAGAATCTTAAGGAGGCTACAAGTGCAGCACAGAGCCTGATGCAAGGCTCCATCTCACGACCTTGAGATCACAGTTTGAGCCTAAATCAAGAGCTGGACGCTTAACTGACTAAGCCACCCAGATGCTCTGACTTTGGTCTTTTAAAAAAAACATTTTCATATTTTACTCACTACAGCATCTTTTTTTCACTTAATACCACCTCATAAAAACCCCTCCAACATAAAATGTAGCTTAAATTCACCTTTTTTTAACACTTCGGTGTATTTTTAACAATTTATGCAACTACTTCTCTATTGATGTGCCACCCAGCGTCATGCTCTAACAACTATTCCTGTATATGTATTTTTATATAATGCTGACTTTTTCCCTGTAAGTTAAATCCCCAAGAGTGGAGTTTCTGGGTTGAAGTGTATGTACAATTTAATTTCAATATATCTTACCCATTTTCTTTTCATAGTACAAGAAATTTTATTTTCACCAATGTTTGAGTACTCTTTTCCTAAATTCTTGCCATCTACCCTGTTATCTTAAATACCTACTGCTAACACTCATTTGATAAAGCAAAAATCATCTTAATTTGCATTTTCCAGAGTTATCTCTAGAAATGTTACTCATTTAGATTTGGTCATCTATGAATTGCCTCTTCACACTTTGTCCTTTTTATAATTTTTCTATTGGATTACTTCTTAACAATGATTCTTTACTTGACCAAAACTTTAGTTAGGCTTAAACTTCTAGCCCCACCTATGCACTTCCTGATAAAATCTAGTCTCCACAAGAACCCTGGTAAGTTAGTTTAACCAGAACCCTCCACTCTCAGTATGTGATCAGGTTCCTAATCCTCCAACCAAGTGACCCCTGATCCTCACTCTTCTCCTTGGCTGTAAATAACCACTTGCCTGTGCTACATTTGGAGTTGAGCCCAGTCTCTGTCCTAACTCTAAAATCCCACTGCAGTAGTCCTTTTACCTGAATGAAGTCTCCCTGACTTTTTTTTTTTTTTTTTTTTTTTAAGATTTTACTTATTTATTCATGAGGGGCATAGAGAGAGAGGCAGAGGCAGAGACATAGGCAGAGGGAGAAGCAGACTCCCTGTGGGGAACCTGATGTGGGACTTGATCCCAGGACCGTGGGATTCATGACCTCATGACCTGAGCCATAGGCAGAAGCTCAATCACTGAGCCACCCAGGTGCTCCTCCCTTACCACCTTTAACAAGTGTCACTAAATTTTTTTTTAACACTGTGCTTGGCAAAATAGAGGAGCTCTATGTATGCTATAGATATCAGTCTTCCATCTGTCTCTTATGTTGCTATTCTTTTTCAATTCTATTATCTATCCCTTAATTTTGTTTATGAGAACTTTTGCCAAACTAAATTTGTGAATTTTCTTATACTCATATATTTCTATGTTCATGATACAAGATATGGTTTTAGTTTCACTTCCTTCCAGATGAGAAGCCAATTATATTTTCTCTTTTTATTAAATATTTCACCCTTTTCCTACTGAAGACTCACCCATGCAAGTATCCAGGGTGTTTCTCCATCTTCCTTTAATTATTTTATATTACTGTATTTCTTGCATTTTTCTTTTCCTTTACCAAATCAGCTTCACTGATCCTTGGTAATTTGAAAGTTTTATTCTAACTGATACGCTTTAAGGACTACTTCCTTGTTCCTGAGTTCAGAATCAATCACTATTGTTTGATAACAAGGTAATAACTATTTCCCTAACCAAGATCTTTCCACACAGCATCCTGCCCTGGCCTACTAAAATAGACCGTTAGAACACTTTCACTTGCTCTTAATCCCTTTCTTCTTCCCATGTCCTCCCTAGGGAAGCAGGCTTTGGAATGCTTTTCCTTTCCCCCTATTACCAGATTTTGCTAAGACATTTAATTAAAGACTTCCCTGACAGATTGCCCCTTCTGTACAAAAGTCCTCTTAGGGCACCTGGGATGTAGTGGATGTAAAAAACTAATTTGTTAGTTTGTAGTCAGGTAATTGAATAACAAGAATGGTGAGACACTGAAGTGAACATCTTGTTGCTGTGCTGTACTCTACCGGAGGAAGTTGTGGTGTTTGGCTTTTTTTGGATAACCGTACACGTGTATCCATTGAATAAACTCACTGTAACTGAAGATAACTACAACTTGCAACAAAAGAACCACATTACCAAAATTAGCTTTAGGTAAAAGAAAGGATGTCCAGAAAGTTCATCTTTGGTATCCTGCCACCTATCCCATTAGTCTATAATTTGCAATCTTTCCTTATGTCCCTTCAGAGGCCCAGTCTGTATGCTATTCTCACCTGGAAGGCAAAAATCTCTATTGAACTTTGTGTTTGAAAGTGTTAACTTTTGGAGGACTGGAAGATAATATACTTGATATTTTTGTGCAGCTGAGGTTAGAGTCTCATTAGCACATATCATCTTGGGGCACTGGTGATTCATCTCTAATACTCACTAGCTCTAACTTTTACTAGATTTATTCTTCTAAATATATTACCTCAATTAGCAATTTCATACTTTTTATTAGTTATGTTTATCTATACTGTGCCATGTTTTCCATAAAGATTTCTGTTCTACTGATTTTCAGGCATATTATAATTCTTTACAAAAGGCTAATGTTTTTAAGTGGCATTGCTATTTCCCAAATTTTCAAACTTTATTTTAAAAAGTAGTGTTTTCACAAGCACCTGAAGTTTTTCCCAATGCATGTGCTGTTTTAAGAGGAAATGTTATCCTTTATATGAAAACTGAGGTTATAGAATATTTCTACCAACATCATTCTCTTTTGCTAAACCTACTGAAAGTGACTTTTAGTTTGTATTTTTCTTAATCTTTTTCAAAGAGAAATCAAATTGTGGTGTTGATTTTGGATAACTCCTGCACTATTCTTTCCAAATTCCCCAGCTATAAAAAGCTGAATGGGTTCTAAATTAACAAGTATCAGACAAATAAGCAATCTTAGAGATGAAAAGTTAAGTGGATGAATATATATTGGGAGCGTTTCTCTACTGGGATGTATAATATTCTAATGAGGCAATTTTACAAAAACAAATGTAAAATTTTATTAGAGCAGCCTTGATATGAAGGCTCATCTCAAAAATGCCATTGTAGCAATGAGCAGACATTAATAATTGCTATTTGAACAATATTAGGTATTATGTAGAAATGGGAAAGGCAAGAAGAGTATCTAGCCCGTTCATTAAAAAGGATTATTCTTTTTTTCTTGCAATTATTAAGCCTCAGGCTTGTTTCTGCTGCTGTTGCTAGGGACAATAGCCTGCCAGATAGGAAATGATGTTGATGAAGACATAAAATAACACTTATACACATATTTTTACTCAAAAATCCAGAGAACTGGGAATAGTGTGTTAGGAGGGGGTGGGAATAAGGAAGGAGAAGAAAAAAAATTAAACCAGGGAATACATATGAGTGAAAAAATATAATCTACAATAATTAATTCACACTCCAAAATTCCAGATGGCTCACTTTCAAATTATTTCACTGTTCTGGGTCCTTTCTCCAATTTTTTTTTTTTTTTGGAGTTATACTCCTATGAATTATCTCTGCCAAGACTTATCCAAAGGAAAACCCTTAACTATAAAAAGTACAGTAAGCAAAAATGTGTAAGTCACTAACTCTTTTCTATTCCAACAAGTTGGTATCCGAAGATTTGGTTTGTATAGAGGCATATTGGTTTGTATAGAGGCATCAGCGACTATCTTTCTTTTCATTATTACTGCAAATTGTGGAGTTATCATCTAAGTAGTACTGCAAATGAAGCATAACTGTAGAGTTGCTCCAGGATTAAATACATATTGTCTATCTATCTATCTGGAATTCAGTGACTTCTGTCATAGGTTGGCTTTTGGGACAGAGTGTCAGGATCAGGGCTCTCAATGGTGCAATAATCAAAGGATCAAGGCACAAGGCTTTTTAAAAAGGGAACTGCTACCAGCACCAGCAGTCTGGTTTTACCAAGAGGTTAATCCTAAGAATTTCTGCAATGACAACAAAAAGGTTGATAAGTTATCTTTGTAATCAATCACTCCAAAGGAGTGTTTAGTGATCTTGCTTCTTCCTTTAGAATCTCTTAAATACTCTACTAATGGAGTCATCCTAATTTCTTTACATGAACTACTAGAGTTTAGGGACTTTATCACTATCATTCCCTGAAGTTTAAACAAAGTTAAGTTTCTCATCCAAATAAAAGAAACCACATGACATTTAACTGACATGGAAGAAAAGCATATTATAATGGAAAAGAGCACAGCATTGGTAAGAGCTGGAAGATCAGGTTTCAGCCAGTTATACCTTACCACAGGCATTTGACTTTTCTGCTGGTTCTTTGGGGTAAAATGAAATGGCTGGTCTACTTCAACAGAGTTAAGAAAGAAATAGGCACAATGTATACAAGTACTTTGTTAGTTATAAAGCACTAAATATCTTAATCATAATCCTATAATAAAATCCATGAAGAAGAGAGGTATTATTAATATATTCCCTCTAACTCTGGTTGGAGAATGGCATAGTTTATTTCTTAATTGAAATTTTGGAGAGCAGGGCAGCCCGGGTGGCTCAGAGGTTTAGCACCACCTTCGGCCCAGGGTGTGGTCCTGGAGACAGAGATCAAGTCCCACATCAGACTCAGGCTCCCTGCATGAAGCCTGCTTCTCCCTCTGCCTGTGTCTCTGCCTCTCTCTCTCTCTCTGTGTCTCTCATGAATAAATAAAATCTTAAAAAAAAAAAAAAACACCAAGAAATTTTGGAGAGTAAAGCTTTCCCCACAGGACAGCAATCTGTAGTATTATTGTTAGTTGAATTATACTAATTTTCCTTCCTAGTTTTTATTTGGTATCTTGGTGGTAAAGTTTTAGTTTTCACACTGCTGCATAGCACTTAGAACCAGAACTTGTCACAATTTATGTAAAGTACATAGTTAATACTGAGTACTTCTGATATTTTTATATTTATAAAGGTTCAACATATAATTTCTCTGGAAAGCTGAGGTATAATATACTTATGTCCCTTTAATGCTCTTGTTATACACAATAGCCAAGTGCTTCCCCACTGACCAAGAACTTAAAAACAGAATTGCTTCTATTTATATTAAGCTAAAACATAATAGAAATATTATCTTCCTAGTCTAAGAAAATTGTAAAACTAGGGGTGCCTGGGTAGCTCAGTTGGTTAAGCATCTGCCTTTAGCTCAGGCCATGATTCTGTGCTCCCTGTTTAGCAGGGAGTCTGTTTCTCCCTCTGCCCCTCCCCCTGCTCATGATCTCTCTCTCTCTCTCAAATAAATAAAATCTTAAAAAAAAAAACCTGCAAAACTATTTAAAATTATCATTAATACTAAACCAGTCAAAGGGTATGGATGAATGGGAGTGGTCAGTATCTAAATATCTAAACAATAGATTTCAGTGGGAACACATGAATAAGAGTAAATTTCAGTAATGTAGTAAGTATGTCTTACCATAAAGTAATATCAACATAATATATATCTACTGTTTTCAAGGAACTATCTTAAGTACTTTGTTGGTGCTAACTCCTACAATCTTTGTAATTCTGAGATAGGTATTATGAGGTAAGTATTATACCCACCTTAAATGAGGTGAGTAAAGTAAAGGCTAAAGAGTTGCTCAAGCTTACATACACATTTAAGTTGTAGAGCCAGGAATCAAAACTAGGTAGGTGATTTGGCTTCAAAACCAACACTAAACTATATGGATATCTTAGCATCTCTAAGAGTCATCTACAAATGCAGGTTTTTGGACCTGCAAAGCCAAGGCCAAAACTCTTGGACGTGGTTAAATTCACTAATGTTGCTATACAGGTGCCTATCCACATCCTCTACCTTGCTGACAAGCTATTAAACTTCCATGAGTTACTCTGAATATTTTTGTAAATAGGCTAAATAGGAATTTATATATTTTTAAAAAAGCAACAATGAAGTATCTGTTTGGTGGGCACTTAATGTTCTTATATCCATACAGTACTTAGTATTCTTGGTAAAAGCAAAACGGGGAAAAATGTCAATTTTATATTAAAATCAACAGGTCCTGAAGATGACTCATCTCAAAAGAATACACAGAATTTCTAGGGGCAGCCCTGATGGCCCAGCGGTTTGGTGCCGCCTTCAGCCCAGGGTATGATCCTGGAGACCCGGGATCGAGTCCCATGTCGGGCTCCCTGCATGGAGCCTGCTTCTCCCTCTGCCTATGTCTCTGCCTCTCTCTCTCTGTCATGAATAAATAAATAAAGTCTTAAAAAAAAAAAAAAAAGAAAACATCTCGAGGGAGGGTCAACTTTTTTTTTTTTTTTTTTGGTATAGTTACCAAAACATAAATAGAAGTCAAGAGGCACTAACTGTTTAGGCTGTGACCTAACATCATCTTCTGTTTGAAATCCTTAAAGGGCTGAATACCAGTTAAAGTCAAAAGGTTTATGTCCAGTTCATGAACAATGCCATTTTTTGTTGTTGTTGATTCCATAAGAGCTCTCTTATCCCAGCAATAAAAATTAACCAGAATTATTTTTCTGTAAAAACAATGACTAATAATGAAGTTGCACTGATAACTTGATTCATGCTTTATGTAACTTTAAAAAATTGGGAATAAATATTCCAACTATCTAAGTAGTTAAAACATTCCTTATATTAAAGAAATTTAATGTAATTGGGAAAAATTGGAAAATACAGAATCATGAAACTCTGTCACAGTCTTATTTCCAAAAGAATAATATATCCTGAGTACAAAATAACTTTTGACATTTACTATATTTAGTTGTCAACAGTTGGTATTGATGTTCTGTTAATATTTATTTTTTCAGAAAGAAGATAAAACTGGCTACCAGAACTCTGTGGACTTTTAAATAAATGAAATTTAATTACACCTTTTAGAATCTGGCATGCAGGGTTGTTCAATTTCTTTGTTTTGCCTCTCCTACTTACTGGAGGCAATAAACAGAATATTGTGTAAATTTCTTTTAAACAATATCTATACTCCTACCTCCACAGATGTATTTCTTTTTGGTAGCCGAAACTATCAGTTGACTCAAGGCTAGTCAACCTCAAAGCTCATAATTCCTATGTTAATTTTCATGGTTCCTACAGTATCTGTAGATGAGTGAAAACAGGCATTTGACACCTTAATATATATGTATGTTAATTCTGATAACAATTTTCTTGAAAAATCAAAATATATTGATCTTAAATGCTCTTCTAAAGGTAAGAACTTACAAATAATCTTTAATTAGGTACCTAAAGAATCTTTATAATCACCTAGAAAAAAAGGTAGTCTGATGCTTTTACATCAATTTATTGGAAACTGTATTGGTAACATTTTGCAATATATTTATTCTTTATAGTCAAAATTTATTACTAATTATTTTGTCAAATAGAAGAAAAAGTTCAGTACACAGTTGAAAATTTCATTCTTTTAAAAAAGTCACCTTCAGTATACAGTTGTCAGTATCCCAGTAAGCAATAACAATAATGTTCACATCTCCTACTTTTACGATGTTTGGCTTTCTAAAAGCAACAGCTGGTCATTTTCAACAATACAAGTAGTTAATAAGCTTGACAAAAATTCTAGCTTGTCATTTCTAAAGAGGAGAAGACATTTATAATACAGATACACAATATACTAAAAACCTAAGGGCTTAGAATTTCATGCACCATGTGCCTACAAAGAGGATTCTAAATGTTCATCTAGTTCAAGTTATCTAAACATATCAAGAAAAACAATCAGCTAACCAATATCCCTGCTAAAAAATAAATCATCACAAAACGTTACTGATTTCCTTCCTACATTATAAATGAGCACAAACTCGTTTAATGTAAGTAAGAATGTAATGTTTCACTAACCGATTAAAAACAACATATACCCTGTCAAGTCTACAAGAGAAATAACACACACAAAAGCCAATTATATTTTAGGTACAAGTGACAAATATATTTCTTTTTATTGTTATTAAAGTTTTCTCCAATGTATTTCAGTAAATGAAGCATTTTAATTTATTTTACTTTATTCCACTGTTGGTCATAGTTTGAGCCCTACACACTCCCTTCCCTTTCACCTCAAAGGGAGCTCCTTTGTATGTAGCCACACACTCATCATTAGTGTAGAGATCAGGTTGGATCTGCTCCCAAATCTTCTTCTTAGGATTCAGCTCCTTGTCAGGCTCTCCTATTGGAGGAAAAAATAAAAGTTGCATAGCTAACATATTAAATAAATTATCCATAGTGAACTGTGTAGGCAACATCTTTTGATCTTTAGACCTGATCAGAATTTTAACACTAACTTTTAACATTTACTTTATTTTTGTGATGTCAGTTTATATTTTTGACAGGTAAAATAAAATACTTTGTCATTTCCTAACATGGCTTCTCCTTTGGCATGTTTAATTGTGATGTTTAATGGACACCCTTACAGTTTAAGGTTAGGCCCCCTCTTAAAACAAAAGTCTCTCCTAATGATGACTTGAACCCTGCTGACGGATCAGCAGAACCTGTAGGATCTTATTTGGAACTGATATTCTCTATTGTAATTTTGTTCCTATTTAAAATATTTTTATTTGTTTCACTGGAGAGATGATGCTTAGTTTTAAACATTAAAAGTGTAGTTGCTTTGTAAAACTAAATATGTACACACACAAAAATATTTTTGCATGTAGTAATACAGCTAAAAGAATCCTCCAAATTATTAAAACAAAAATATACTATACTCATTTTGTTGCAGAAAAATTGTGAAGAGATGAGATTGTAATTTTATGTGTTATACTTTTACATGTGGCAGAAGTAGCTTATGCTTTACTCTGTTTCAATGTACAATATAAATGATGAGATTGCTGCTATTGTGCTTAAAGATTTCTTATTGATACTGTAGAATGGATTAACTGTTCATACTATCTAGCTAAATAAAATAACTACTTTGGGTTTCATCTACTGCCCATTCCATTTGGTGAGATGGAGAGACAGAGGTAGTAAGGAGACAAGTACAAGCATTTTCCAAACATGAGAAATATATACTATTGCATGCAATGTACATTAATAACACTCTAATTTTAAATATAAGGAAACTGGTGTTTAGAGATGATAAGCTGCTCAAAATTACATGATCAACAAATGGAATTACAATTTGACAGCAAAACCCTTATTCTGCTAGTATAGCATCTTGCCTCTTGATAGACTATCCTTTAGGAAAAAAAAAACATTTTTACATGTGGATCATAACCCATTCTCTCTATCATAACACACACTGAAAGTCTATAGTCAACAAAAGACAAATACGTTGAAGAATAATACATCTGGTCTAGACTTAAGGGCTACCAATATATCAGACAATCCCTCTATTTAATGACTGATAAAGAAGTAGAAAGTAAAGTTTGACATAACATCATTTTAGTAGCTAGAGATGTTCAATGACATTTGAAATAAACAATCAGTTCAAGAAACTATGAAAAGTAACATATCTCTCCAGCATTAGTGTGAAATAAAAATGGTTTTTCCAAAGGTAATAAAAAGTTTCTCTGAAGTATAATTCAATAATGACAGATATGTAACTTTCTAGATCTTTTCTAAGTGACTACCAAGTTCAAATCTTCTGGAACTACTTTAAAAAGAAACTTTTAACATTACTGGAACTAATTATATTCTATATTCTGATTACACCTTATTATCTAAACTAGTTTTTATTCTCTACTTCATATGACAGGAACAACAAAACTGAGTAAATTGGCCACAGTGGTTTTGTCCTTTATCAGTGCTTCGGAAACTGCCATGAAACTGGCAAGAAGATACAAAACTGTCCTTGATATGCAGGTTTTCAGAGATGACAGAATAGTTCATTGAATGATGTATCTATTCTAGAAGAACATACAATGAAACTAAAACTGAAAGACTAGTATAAAAGATAACGATGTTTCTTATTCTTTTAAGGGCATTTGGACAACAGAGAACTAATTAATAAACAGAATAGAAAAAAATCAATATATAAATTATCTACAAGTTTTTATTTTTTGTTTCTAAACCATTTGTTAGTCTACAAACACAATCCTACTTTCCTTGTACACAGACCAAGTAGGGAAGGAAGTGGGCATCCCATAATCCTAGAGAGCTGGAGATAGAGATACTATTCAGGGAGGCCTGAGTCCTAACTCTGAATTCCTACCACCCCCCCACCACCACCACCACCAAAAGATGTTACCAAACTGATAATGGATTAATTCAAGAAGCAGAGAATCTCAGATTATCAAGATCATAGATTTTATGGGTTGTTGCTAAATGCAGACATAAGCCCCAAATACAAAAAGGATGGTGATGCAGCACAAAATTAAGCCTCTCAGATCTAGGAAGATATTAAACTGGTACAGAAAATAATATTTATAATACATAACACATAGTGCTTATCATGGGCCTGCCACTATACTAAGTGCTTTACATATATTTATTCATTCAATCCTCTCAGTACACTGTATAAATACTATTTTTTTTTTAAGATTTTATTTATTCATTTGAGAGAGACAGAGGTAGAGAGAACACAAGTGGGGAAGAGAGGGAGAAGCAGGCTCCCTGCTAAGTAGAGAGCCCAATGTAGGGCTTGATCCCAAGATCCTGGTATTATGACCTGGGCCAAAGGCAGATGCTTTACCAACGGAGCCACAAAATGTTCCCATAAATACTATTAGTTACCCGCATTTTACAGATGAGGAAATTGATGCACAAAGGTAACAGCTAAAAACTTAAAAATACCAGGCAGGTAGCGAAGTGTTTCAAAAGTTAAACCTCATGAAACTCACACAGAATAGATACCATTAAAAACTTCTTATAGATGAAAAAGATGAACCTCAGAAAGGTTCCCAGGTCACCCAGCACTGTGGAGTCAAGATCTGAAAGCTTTAACTAATAATTTTCCAGTAACAAACTTTTGAACTAAATATAAACTAGAAACTACTAAAAAGGACCTCTAAAGCTTGACTGTTGCTTTTAACGTACCAGATTCAATACCTGAATACTCTGAATGTAGCTACAAGACTAATTAATGAATGAACCATGATTCAGACAAATAAATTTTGAGATTATAATTAAAACTTGTCACATTATGATACCTGATTATAAGAGTTGAACAGTCTTGGATGCAGTGTTAACTTTCTAGCTTACTCAAAATGTTTCTCAATAATATATTATTTAGTAGGGTATATAACAAGTTTGAAATGAATGTTTACATCAACTGCCATGAAAAACATACCTAATATGTTAAACAATTGTTTTTTAATGAACTATATTTTCCAGAGAAGGCTTTCATTATTCCTGTGTCTTATGCCCTGTGTATTATTCCTGTGTATTATGCCCTTCTAATCTTATTTTCCTATTTTTCTTTTTGTTTTCTTTTTGACATGGCTATCCAAGGAAGTTCAATGATAACAACAACAAAAGTTCTTAAAGTTAAAAACTGCAGAGCCTCTGAAATTGCTAAACACATGCCAATAATCACCATTTGGAAACGGTTACACATAATGTAAGAGAACTAATCCCTCAGAGACTATTTTAGGCCAACTCATTGTAAACAAAGCATACAGGGAATAGGGAATAATTCAGAGAGGAGTTTTTACAGATGTAAAAAGCTGTGACCACCTTCTTAGAATTTAAAACCTACAAAAAGCAATAAATACAAATTCCAAAGTCCCAGGCATTAACAATTCTGGATTAAGGACCAGAAACTTTGTTTTAATTAGGCCATTCTTTTGTACAGAATGCTCACTGATTATCAGCTTCTCTTTGGTATCTGCCATGTCCATAAAAAGCCTAACAGTAACTGAATTACACTATGTTTGATTGAGTTTTTGAGATACAATTAGCTGTAACTATTGACAATTGTGGCACAAAAACTAAAGTATAACTTTGTAAATAAGTCAATTAATTTGAGGTGCATGAGTGGCTCAGTCGCTTAACTGACTAACTTTGGCTCAGGTCATGATCTCAGGGTCTTGGGACTGAGCCCTGTGTCAGGCTCCCTACTCAGAGGGGTGGGGGGTGGACGATGACTCTAACTTTCCCTCTTCCTTTGCCCCTCCCCCCACTTGTGCCCTCTCTCCTTTTCTCTCAAATAATAAAATCTAAAAGAAAAAGAAGTCAATTAATTTTAAAAGTTAATCAATAGAGAAAAGTGGTTTGGTGGTTTGAGAGGAATAATCTTGACAATAATGAAGGCAGACACTCAGACCTGTTCTCCAAATACTGTTTTCTTTCTTCTCTTTTCTTTTTCTTTTTTCTTTTCTTTCTTTTCTTTTGCTTTCCTTTTCTTCTTTCTCTTTCTTTCTTTTCTTTCTTTCTTTCTTTTCCCATGTTTTACTAGTATGTTCTTTTCTATTTACTCATACACCAATTTACTGAGCTCCCACTCTATGCCAGGCATTTTTCTAGATGCTAGGAATATAGCAGTGAATAACCACCACAATAAAAAAAAACAAAAAACCAGAAGTCTTGATTTCATGGTGCTTACATTTCTGTGTGGGCAAACAATAAATAATGTATATAGTACGTTATATGACGGTAAGTGTTTTGAAGAAAGAAAAAATAGATAACATTTTAAAAGATTTCAATAGGATAAGGGACCAAGCCATGTAGCTAACTGGGGAAAGAGCCAGTGGCTCAACTGGAATGATCAATAAAGATCTGTGGAATACATAAGGTTAACAGAGATAATGGGAAGCTATTGTAAGAATCTGGGCTTGTACTCTGGGATCAAATGAAAAGCTTTCTAATAGTTCTGAGTAGAGAAGTAATACAATCTGACTTACATCAATCTCCCTGCTATCACTGAAAATAGATAGAAGGGCAAGGGAAATCAGTTAGAAGGTTTTGACTTCCCAATAAGAGATGTTGGCACCAGGACCAAAGTGGTAGTGGTGTAGATACGAATGATTCTAGATATGCCCAGAAGGTGCAATTACTAGGACGTTTTGAAGGAGAAGATATGTGAGAAAATACAAAGAAGTTGAGAGAATGGAATTCCTGTCAGTTAAGATAGGAAATACTATGGAAAAAGGGAATTCTAGGGGAAAGATGGGATAAGTATTCTCCCTTGGGACAGGTTAGTAAAAATATCTAGTAGGGAGCTGGATAATTAACTGGATAAAACATCCAAGAAAACGAACATGGAAAGGAAAATAGAAGATGCCAACTGTGGAAAGAAAAAGAGAAGGGGTCAAAAGCCAAGGCCTGGGATACTCCAATGTTAAAAGGTCAGGGAGGTAAGGAAGAATCAGCAAAGGCAGATAAAAAGGGCAGCCAACGATCACCACCAGGATAATGTGGTGCCAGAAACCAAGTTAATTAAGAAAGAGTCTAAAAACTAGACATGGATATTTAGCCAGAGAGAGTAATGTTTGATCTTGATAAGAACAATTCTGGGAAAACTGAGCAGAGGAACCTGATAAAATGAGTTTTGGAGGGAAGAATCTAATATAGACAAGTTTGAAAAATGAAATTAAGACATTTACTTTTTAAAATAATAAATGGATCAAAAAATTCAACACTCTTTGGACACCTGGGTGGCTCAGCGGTTGAGCATCTGCCTTCGGCTCAGAGTGTGATCTGGTGATCTGGGATCGAGTCCCACCATCAGGCTCCTTGTGGGGAGCCTGCTTCTCCCTCTGCCTGAGTCTCTGCCTCTCTCTCTCTCTCTCTGTGTGTCTCTCATGAATAAACAAATAAAATCTTAAAAAAAAATTCAACACTCCTGCATATATCATACATGCTTTGTGATTAGCCATTAACTTATACTTATTAATAAGGCTCAATATTAATAGAAATAAGCATGATCTTGTTCATGCTTATTCAGAAGTCTGAATACAAATTCTCTATTATTAGACAAAAACAGTGCATTGTCAAAAAGGGGCTGTTATTGCCATTGTCTTCTAGCTATAATATTATTTTCAAGTTATTTTTGCTTAGTGCTTTTGGGACTAGTTACCACATTTAAATACTAAAATACATAGCTTCACACATTGAAAATTTTAAAAAGTACTGGGGTGGGGAGGGTTTCTAGCCATTGTTCTATTATTTGGCATCCTCTAAACTCTATGTACTTTTTGGATTTGTAGCTTGAATAAACAGTTGTTAGGGTAAAAAGCCTTTGCAAGGCCAAATCGCGCTTCAAATGTTTGAGCCCCAACTGCAATTTCTATACCACACTTTATACAACATGAAATGTAAGTCTCCAGACACTGAGCATATCAAGTGAACATCAAAATGTACCAGCAGACACCTTAAGCTTTAAAATGTAAAACAGATGCTGAAAAATAAAGCACTGATAAATCATGGCTCTCACTGGAAAAAGGAAAAAAAAGAACAGCAAAACTAATGGCCTGTTGTGTAGTAGTAACTGTTATTTCCTTTCAGATTTACTGCTACAGAAGCAACTGATGTTGAAGCATAAGCAAGGTGAGCATTAACAGACCTCATGTCCTAAAATTTACCAATTATTTGATCCTGTTCAGTTTGGTTAAGCTATTATAAGTGATAAGAAAATAACCTCATAGGCCATTTTAAAAGTTAGGGTTTTGCTTTTTTCACTTTACAACTATTTTTTGTACCTTCTTCACATATTCATGTGCTGAGGCACAAGGGGAAACTACAAATTTGCAGGAAATACCAGACTTGGGAACAATGTAAATATAAACACATAAATAGCCAAACAGATAAAAAGTAAAGACAGGAAATTCATACTGGACTATTAGCATCTTTAATGCTGAGTCACTGACTTTCCTTTACTCAACAGAAGCATCCAGATAAACCTGATTCTAGTTCTAAAATAATACCAGGTAATTCTTTGAGATAAGGGAATGAAAGCCATCATAGCAATAAAAGAATTATAAGCCTTCATTAATGAAATAGTCCATATTAATTCACAGCAAGCAATCATCAACAAACAAAAATGCTACAGTATTAGAAATTCAGGCACATTTATTGTTTCATCTCTTCACTAACCCTATATAACCTTAAGCAAGTAGCTAAATTTTGTTGGGCCTCAAACCAAATCTGTAAAATAGTGGGTTAAAGTAGATTATTTCTTCTAGTTCTAAACATATAACTCTACAATTTACATCAGAAAATAAAACTTAAAACATACTAAATCTTAAGTGTTTAAATAGAGAAGCAAATATTAACGAACATGCATTTTTTTAAAAAATGCATGCTGAATCTTAAAAGAAAGTTTACTTTTACTGTCATTCTATTCCAATTTAGTGATTAAGACCTCAATAGAATTTCAGGTTTGTCAGGTATATAAATGATGATGAACCCCAAGTTTGAGATTTGGGGAAATGTTTTGATACCATGGCAGCAGAATGGTGATCATAAGGCTCCAAGAACCAAAAGCCATCATGCTGCTTTAAGAAATGATTCTAAATGGGATTTTTCTAACACCTAGATTAACATGAAAGATTCTTAGAGCACAGATCATTATGGTTTCCAATCTGCCAAAGTTCAAGACATATACATGCATTCAAAGTCACAGATACTTGCTAAACAATCTGTGTTTTTTAGATTAGTCTACTTTTGGTTAGGAAGGGGGAGTTGAATTCAAGGAAATTAACCCATGCTTTCATCTATATTTTTTTATCTTAGTTCAATGTTAAAATCCTTCATATCCTGGTATTTTATCAAAAATCACAGTTAACACAGGATTTAAAAAAAGCAGGCCCATCTAATCACATCAGCCTTGCTATGCTATTTAAATTCAGCTATTTCTACAAATATATCTCCAAATCAATTCTAATTTTTAGACCTGATTCTACTTGTTACCCTAATTTATCTTTACATCCTGTAGCTAAAGGCAATCTTTTAATTTCTAACTATTTCCAATATTTATTCTCTCATAAATATCCTTTCTCTTTTACTTCAAAGATTTATTTGAAGAAACTTTTTCACATATTATGAAGCTTTATCTGTCTCAGGAGCATTTTATAGGAAAAAACAAGCAAAATGAAAAGCAACTTCCTTTGAGATTATTACAAGAAATACAAGTTTTAACTCAGTTTTTCTTTATATCCTCAAGTCAAGTAAAAGCCTATGCAAGTAGATTATCCGATGGAGTTTGAGAATTACACATTTCTTCCCCAAGTATGAACTTTCTTTTTTTGTCTTTCTATGCTGCATTCTGAGATAATTTACAGCTTCAAGGACTCTGCAGCACATTAATTGGTTCTCTATCCATATCACACTCTTCCGCTATGTAAGTATTATCAGCAAACTCTCCCTAGTGTTTTATGCAATGTGTGCATCCATAGGGAGGGTGCTGGTTAGATGGGTTGTGCTTAATGTGCAATATTGAACCAATCTCAACAAACTCAATAATAAATTCTCAATAATGGTCACTTAAGGTAAAGCCTTGGAGTCATACACAAGATTGATTTTAAACTAAACGTAACAAGAGAAACAACGGTTCCCAAAATGTTTTAAGTAATGGTTAATAAAAACTTACCAGGAAAAGCATCGAAAACAATTTTGTCTCCAGGTACAGACCCTGTAGGAGGCGCCAAGATTTCAACTTTCTCAGGTGAACTAGCACACATAACCATTGCTTGAGATATCACTCCCCTCATCTTTGCAGGTTTCAGATTACAAAGTAAAATCACCATCCGATTTTGCATCTGTGTGAAACATAAATTGGTGATTAAAGATGCACAGAGATTTAAATTATTATACCCAGAATACAGTAAGGTACATCTAATGTGCGAATAAATATAAAATGTTCTACTCTTGTAGATGTATTTTTGTCTCTGTATCCAAATTCTTTTATTGTTATGAAGTTGTACATAAACATGAAAAAAAAAATTCCATGAACTACCTGTGCATTATAGTTGAAGGAGCAGAGCAAGACTTTTCAGTAAAGTAATTTTTAGGCTGAAACAGATTGGTTTTGAATTTAGCTACCATGTATATTAGCAATGAAATTAAAGTTGAATTGTTTTTCCTGGGATCCCTGGGTGGTGCAGCGGTTTAGCGCCTGCCTTTGGCCCAGGGCGCTATCCTGGAGACCCCAGATCGAATCCCTCGTCGGGCTCCTGGTGCATGGAGCTGGCTTCTCCCTCTGCCTATGTCTCTGCCTCTCTCTGTGTGTGTGACTATAATAAATAAATAAAAATTAAAAAACATGTTAAAAAAAATGAATTGTTTTTCCTCACAAAATGAGGAAAATGATATCAAATTTAAAGAGCCATCTCTAGGATTAAACTGTAACATGTATGTAAAGTATTTAGCTTAGCGTTAGCACTAAAATAAGTGAACAATTCTTTTTCTCCCTACATATTTAGTCATTTCCAATACTATGCAAGATTGCAAGATTCATTTCTTAGTTTAAAAATTACTCTTGGGAGTCTATCATTCTTGGGAAGGTACAGAGTTAGAGGAACCTGAGCTCATCTACTCCCATGGACACACCAATGAAACAACTACATCTACTGCAACTCCGAAACTGACCTGGAGATTGACAGAACACATCATCTACACCTAGCAAGAAGAGAACATTGAAAAGGATAGGACGGTGGAAACACAGTCAGGAATCCTGGCAAATAACCACAAACAGGAGGAGTATCACAAACACAGACCAACTCAAACTGGGAGAATGAGTCTTCATGATATCTGGCTCCAAAAATCAGTAGGACTTAGCTCCAGAAGCTTTAAAAATTAGCAAGGCTTACCTGGGAAAACCAGGGGGTGACAAGAAATTAAGTTCCCACACTAAAAGAGTCATCACCAGACACAGTACAAAAGCAGCAGTTTGATAAGTGCCTGAGGTATATGTATAGGAGATATACTAACTAATCCTAGGATGAGCTAGAGGGACAGAAATCTACAGGAAATATCTCTGGGAAAGAAAGAAGTGCTAGAGAGCATCATTTTTCTTGCCCTCTCCCACTTAGATGGCCTGAAGCTTGCAGGAGCTACTTAGCTCCATCTAACTTACCAGCATCATATGCCTCCTACCCCAGCATCCCCCACCACAGACAAGTACCACCCAATCTACTTGCATCAGGAAGCACCCTTCCAAAGTAGATCCTATCATGTCAAACATAGCAGGCAGGCAGGGTTTAGATCACTCCAAAGTGACTACTGCCTTGGAAAAAAGGAGCGATAACCCTATACACCAGCACAACCACAATTCCTGCAATGAGGCCTCTTCACAGCATGTACAGGAAGCAAGCTTTGCCCTTTATACACCTGCAGCTATTGCAGAGTCTAACTGCAGACAGTTAAGATGAATGCTGGCACACCAGTGAGATCACAAGTCCCTCAACAGCAATGGAAGTAAATCCTGCCAGTGCAAAGAAAGGCATTCTAGCCATCAGCATATCCACAGCCAAGGCAATCTTGAAAAAGAACAAAACTGGAGATATCATAATCCCAGATTTCAAGATATACTACAAAGCTGTTGTAATCAAAACAGTATGGTACTGGCACAAAAACAGACTCATAGATCAATCGCACAGAATGAAGAGCCCAGAAAATCTACAACAAAGGAGGCAAGAATACATAATGGTTGGAAAAAAGAGTGGTGTCATTATTTGGTGCTGGGAAAACTGGACAACTACACGTAAAAGAATGAAACTGGACCACTTTCTTACACCACACACAAAAATAAAAAATGGATTAAAGACCTAACTATAAGACCTGAAACATAAAACTAGAAGAAAACATAGGCAGTAGTTTCTTTGACACGGGCCATAGAAACATTTTTCAAGATAATGTCTCCTGGGGCAAGGGAAACAAAAGCAAAATTAAACTGTTGGGACTATACCAAAATAGAAAGCTTTTGCACAACAAAGGAAACCATCATCAAAACAAAAGGGCAACCTATTGAATGGAATGGGAGAAGACATTTGCAAATGATATATCCCATAAGGGATTAATATCCAAAATATATAAAGAACTTCTACAATTCGACACACAACATCACTATTTATGAGGGAAATGCAAATCAAAACCATAATAAGACATCACCTCACACGAAGCAGAATTGCTAGTATCAAAAAGCCAAGAAATTAAGTTTTGGCAAGCATGAGGAGAAAAAAGAACTCTCATGCAGTGTTGGTAGAAATGTAAACCGATGCAATCACTGTGGAAACCAGAATGGAGGTTCCTCAAAAAATCGAAAATAGAAATACCATATGATACAGTAATTCCACCACTGGCTATTTACCCAAAGAAAATGAAAACCCTAATTCAAAAAGATATATACAGCTTTGTATTTGCTGCAGGATTATCTGTAATAGCCAAGATATGGAAGCAATCCCAGTGTCCATAGATAGAAGAATGGATAAAGGGTAGCCCGGGCGAGTCAGTGGTTTAGCACCACCTTCAGCCCAGGGTGTGACCCTGGAGACCCGGGATCCAGTCCCACGTCAGGCTCTCTGCATGGAGCCTGCTTCTTCCTTTGCCTATGTCTCTGCCTTTCTCTCTGTGTCTCTCATGAATAAATGAATATAGTCTTTAAAAGAAAAAAAAAAAAAAGAAGAATGGATAAAGGTGTGTGTGCGTGTGTGTAATGTACATAAATGTGGAACACAGATATAATGGAATATTACTCGGCCAAAAAAAAGGAAGAAATCTTGCCATTTGAGACAATATGGATGGACCTAGAGGGCATTATGCTAAGCGAAATAAAACAGAGAAAGACAATACTATATGATTTCACTTATACGTAGGACCTAAAACACAAAGAAATAAATAAGACTCTTAAATACAGAGAACAAACTTGTTGTCAGAAGGGAAATGGATAAGAAGATGGGTAAAATAGGTGAAAGAGATTAAAGGTGCAAACTTTCAGTTATAAAATAAATCACAGAGATGAAAAGTACACCATAGGGAATATAGTCAATAATATTTTAGTTAACTTTGCATGGTGACTACACTTATTGTGGAGAGCACTGATAATGCACAGAAATGTTAAACAATCACAAACCTGAAATTAATATAATATGGCAAGCTAATTATATTTCAACAAATATTAAAAAAATATACTACTGATCATTTAACTATTTAAGCATTATATACACTGCAATTAACATGCAGGGCTATTTCTACAATTTACTTTAGAAATGAATAGAAATTTCTTTAATCTTCGAAAGTTAAATGTCTTAATTTTTTCCCCAATTAGCAAAAATAAGGAACATAGTTGTTTATATTCTTTCAATAGGCTTAAAAGAAAATAGCATACAAGAGAACTATCACTGCAAGGAAAAGGAAAAGGCATATTCTAAATAAAAGATGGTTTTATAAACAAATGTTATGGCAAATGTACCCCAAATCCTATGATTTAAAATAACAGCAGTAGACCTAAGACTCAAATTCAAAAGGCCTCCTTTTCAGAGGTCTTCATGGAAAAGATCTTCACACAAATAACTTAAAATATCACATTAGAAAAAAAAAAATTACAGCCACTATGTATAAGAAAAAACAATGGGGTGAGCTAGATGCAATTGTTAAAGCACCAGATGATACTCATGGACCTTTACCTTAGAAAAATACACAAGTCTACATAGCGTAGTATCCAATTTGTGGGGGCAAAGTGCTCCTGCTTTATAGAATGTTTAATACCACTGCCTTGATAGGTTACATACAGATGTGTACATAAATAGCTTTGCTTAAGGCTATGAATGACAGCTGTTGGAAGAGAAGAAACAGTCTGCAAGTTATGGAAACAAAAAAGATGAAGCCGAAGGGAGGAGTTTTTCCAATTTGAGCTGGTTCAAGATCAACTGATACTTTTCTCCAGGGCTTCTTAGGAAACTAATTTCATAAGCAGTCATGAAAAAGTCCTGGTCCTACATAAGACGAATGTTAAACAGAAGAAAAAAAAAGCACACACATGAACCACGTCTATCATTTTTTAAGGACAAGAGAAACTTCTTCGCTAATCTCACTTCCATTTATTCCCCTCAACAGAGCAGCCAGATGATCCTATTAATATATGAGGCAGACCACATTTCTCCTTTACCTCAACAGTTTTCTAATGGCTTTCACTCAGAATAAAGCCAGTCTTTACAATGATCTATAAGATCCTGTATCATTAAACATCCTTATTTCTGATTTCATATTGCATGACATTTCCCCTTCTTTACTTTGCTGTAGTGATACTGCTTCTCTTCATTTTCTTAGACCTTTCCTTAAATGTCACTTTCTTTATGATGCCTTCCCTAACCATTTTATAGAAAATGACATCATCCTAACTCCAACAACTCCTAGATTCTTTTCCTACTTTTTCTTTTTATACTTACTTTTTATACTTATAGTATACTTAATATATTATATATCATGATTTTCTGACTCTCCATAGGGTTGTGAGGTCTTTTTTTTTCTAAACAAATCTATCTATCTATCTATCTATCTATCTATCTATCTATCTATCTATCATCTTAACTCACTGCTATATCCCTTGTCTGGAATAGTGCCTGTACACTGCAGGTATCCAATAAAGACTTGCATCTGAAAGTATGAATGAATGAATGTGGGGATTTATCCACATTCACAAAGCCAATAAGCAATGGAGTTGGCAATGAACAAAGAAGAACTATTTTAACATGAAAATCTACAGCCTTTGCGGGGATCCCTGGGTGGCTCAGCAGTTTGGCTCCTGCCTTTGGCCCAGGGCGTGATTCTGGAGTCCCGGGATGGAGTCCTACGTTGGGCTCCTGGCGTGGAGCCTGCTTCTCCCCTCTGCCTGTGTCTCTGCCTCTCTCTCTCTGTGTGTCTACCATGAATAAAAAAATTCAAAAAAAAAAAAAAAAAGTCTACAGCCTTTGCAGTATCTCAGAAGCACCATGAGGTAGAGGAAAGAGGTAACTCAAATTACTGTAGAAGACATCTTGAAAAACCAAATTAAAACCATTACTGCCTAATTTTTTCCACTGTCACTGGAAATACATACGTGTGTGTCTATATACACATACACATATTTTAAATACCTAACAACAAAATACAAAACATTCAGTTTTTATTAAAAAAAAAAACACTAAAAATTACAAGTTCAAGCTCTATGAGCCCATCTTTTTACTTCAAGTATAAAAATATTTGAGTTATTAAAAGAAACAAAACAAAACATGACTTTTTACTCTTACTTATTAGGTTGATGCATTCTGGGTTTGTGTAACAGTGATTTAAAAAAATTGAGTAACAAAATTCCATGACAGAACAATGATAAAAATACTTACATTGTATTACATACAAAAACCTAAAAACATTTTAAAAACTGAGAAAAGGGATGCCTGGGTGGCTCAGTGGTTGAGCGTCTGCCTTCAGCTCAGGGTATGATCCTGGAGTTCTGGAATAGAGTCCCACACTGGGCTCCCCAGAGGGAGCTTGTTTCTTCCTCTGCCTATGTCTTGGCCTCTCTTGCTCTGTGTCTCTCATGAATAAATAAAATCTTAAAAAAAAAAAAAAAACTGAGAAAAAATAATGCATCTTTCGTTTTTCTATCCTCATGAACTTGATCCTAACTTGCAACTCTTTTGCAAGTTTTTAGTAGTTTTATGTACTTTTTTGGTGAAATTTATTGCATTAAAATTAATCACATGAACTAATCAATATTGGCTCATGTTGTATGGTCACCTAACAAAATTATATGGAAAAACAGTAGGAAAAAGTGACACGTATGAAAAAGTAAGTTTTACTGTACAGATTACCTGTTCAAGGGGAACATGATTCACCAGGCCACTGACAACTGTTCTTGGAGCTGTTTCTCCAACATCCACTTCTTCTACATATAAAGAATCAGCATCAGGGTGTTTTCTGGCAGTGATGATACAACCAACTCGAAGATCCAGACGAGATATATCCACTGGCTTAGAGTCAGCACTTCCTGCTACTGATTGCTGTTTTTTCTCCCTTTTCTCTCCTAAAAAATATTTATTTTTTTTAAATATTTATGAATGGTTAAACATCAGAAGTAAAACAAAAATAAACTATGAAAAACTCCCTAACATCAATACTGATGAGTTTAAAAAAGAAAGTGTTTATCTCCTACTTTCAATTAAATAATAACAAAGTAAAGAATTATTCAAGTCACAACATCTTGAATCCTATTTTGGCTATTTCTCTCTTCAAGAACTGCCTGAATCTCTAGTTAAAGACATAAAGTAGAGATGGGTAAACTATATTCATTCATTTACATATTGTCTATGGATGCTTTTGCACTGTGGCAGAGTAGTTGTGACAATGACTTTATGGTCTGCAAAGGTTAAGATATTTACTAAATAGACCTTTATTGAGCAAGTTTGCCTTTCCCTGTAACAGAGCTGGAGTAAATCCATAAAAATTTTTACTGTGACTCTTCAGAAAGTGAAAAATCCTTTATTTAGGAAAAACACCATAATTAGCACCAGCTAAGAGTATGAAGTACAATATAATTTCACTGATAAAATGTTTCTCTCTTTAGTTAAACACACCAACAAGTATACAATGAATTTCTCCACTTCTTATATTTTTCAGAAGACTTATTAGCACATTATTATTCAGAGCAACTATTTGAGCAGAAGAGAACATTTTATTCTGATTATGTTCTAAAAATCCTCCGCTTATTTATATATGTCAATAACCTAACTCTTATTAGCTTTTGACTACTTTGGCCAGTGAGTCAAATGCAACCTGTAAAGAGTTCATATTCCTGAAGTTTACATCTAGCTTCTCTGGCAGGAAAAAACGTAAAACAAAATAAAAACTTATTTACTTGCAATCTACTGGGTAGAGATAAGCATGTAGTTGTGACTTAGATGCCCTGCTTCTCAACTTTGTTTAATCTTAAACAAGTATTTACTGAAATCTAAGGCACTGGAAATAGTAAGGTGAGCAGCCCATACTATGAATGCACTGAAAATCTCTTTTAAGGCAGGTATAATTAATGAGTACGTGACAAACATTACATACACATAGAAATATAGAAATACAGAGACAGTACCTGAAGTGGGAAAGAATCATTTTATGTAAGGACATTCACAATTTATACAAAGACAGTTTACAAAAGAAGAGGCAGAGCTAGCTCAAAATAACAGGCAATTTTTAATCTAATGAATTTTTTAAAATCCCATTTTCCATGTAAAATATTAGCAAAGATTTTTTTAATGGAAAAAACCCAAATGATATAGAAATAAATATACAAAATTACTAGAAGAAAATAAACCAAAATCTTAGTAAAAGTTACCTTTGGGTGATTATATATTTAACAAAATGCAGTATAACAATGTATCTATATATATATTTTTAATTTTAATCTACTTCCTAGGCATTTGAAATACCTTTATCAGGAACCCACATTCCAGAGGTAACTGTATCAAAATCTTTACCAAGAACGTAGTCATCATAAAAAATTTTAGGAATGTTTAATTAAAAAATGAGTGATGCTCACTAGAAAGACTGTATCATATCTACAGCCTCTGCATGAACAGAATTTTGGAATCTGGCAATTCTAGCAGCCAAACACCAATGGAACAGCTTTCTATTCCAGCACTGTCCAATATGTGGATAGATGCCAACCCCATACAGCTAGTTTACATTTAAATTTAAAATAATAAACATTCAGTTCCTTAGCCATACTAGATACATTTAAAATGTTCAATAGCCATACCTGACTACTGGCTACTATGTTGGATAATGCAGTTATACAGCATTTCTATCATTACAGAAAAGTACCACTGGACAGAGGCATTCTAGACATAGAGCTCCATTTGGTCTTATGTGGTGTCTCCTCCCACAAAGAAGACTCCATTGTCTCATATAAATAAAAGATTAATCCTGTAGTCACAAACACAATATATCTTCCTTTGGGTTATGACCTTCATCATATTTAGAACAGGCTGTCTGATTGTTTTGTGACTTTTTTTTTTTTTTCAGATTTTATTTATTCATGAGAGACACACAGAGAGAGAGAGAGAGAGAGAGGGGCGTAGAGACACAGGCAGAGGGAGAAGCAGGCTCCATGCAGGGAGCCCAATGTGGGACTTGATCCCGGGTCCCCAGGACCATGCCCTGGGTCAAAGGCAGACACTCAACTGTTGAGCCACCCGGGTGGCCCAATTGTGACTACTTCTTCTTTTTTTTTAATAAATTTATTTTTTATTGGTGTTCAATTTACCAACATACAGAATAACACCCAGTGCTCATCCCGTCAAGTGCCCACCTCAGTGCCCGTCACCCATTCACCCCCACCCCTCACCCTCCTCCCCTTCCACCACCCCTAGTTCATTTCCCAGAGTTAGGAGTCTTTATGTACTTCTTAATAAAGTTTATAAAGTGAAAGAATTAGCTGGATTTGCTTTCATTGTAACCATACCACCTAGTGGTGAAGTTATGTAGAAGGTATATAGTCCCTACCTACTACTAAGAAAGGTTACTGATGTTTTAAAAGGAACTGACAAGTGTCAGATGCTAAACTGGCTTAGGTTAACTCACAAATTCCTCAGCCATTTTATATTTTCCAAAAACTCTTAAGTGGGTGTGTTATGAGAGGTGCATGTAATGAATTATAAAAGCATTTTTTTTAGACATTCTTGGAAAAATGAAATCTCCAAAGGAGTAAAGGAGAGGAGGTAAAAAAAAGGAGTCAGACTTATGATTAGAATAGCTTTAGCAGCAAGGTAAGAATAAATTAGAAAAGATGAGGCTTTAACATTAATTCAAATGGCAGATCATGAGAAGTTGAACAAAGGTAGCACCTAACAAAATGGAGCCATGGAACTGGGTTCTAGATATGTTTTGGTGATAGGAATTATATGTTTTGGTGGTCAATTAGGTATGGAAATTGAGAGAGGGCAATAGGTTAACTATAACATTTCTAGTCTGGTAATCTAAGTGGATGGTGATATACTTTCCATTCCAGTTTTTATGGGTTCCTAAAATGTTTACAGCCCTATACCTTAGCTCAGACATTCTCCTTTGACTAGACTATCCCTTTCCTTTCATCACAACTAGTCCCAAGGTAACTTCCTACCTGTGACTTCTCTGAAACTGAAATACACACTAAAATTTAGTCATACCAAACTATGGGCCTCTATGCTTAATCTCTACTTTCTATGTTTTTAGTTATCTTAAAATATACTCTACCTAAAATACAACATTCTTACCCTATCGACTTGGTCAATCTTCACACATCCTTTAGAGCCCAGTTTCCATGCTGTAGTATCATACTATTCCTAACTTTATTCTAGTTAATAAAGGTTTCAACTTTCTTTTTGACACCACTATAATTATCAAAAGTGATGACATCTGATAAATCAGTCAAGAGCCAAATAACCTTAAAGGTTAAAAATACCTTTCACTTCAATTTTCTCTTTCATCTTCTTTTCTTCTGCTCCTCCTCCTCCTATCTGCTCTTTGGCACCAGAAGATATAGTTGTTATTGGTCTAGACTGTATCACATTTTCAGAAACCATGGAATTAGCTTGCAGCAGAGTACCAGATGGAAATGGTATTTGTTTCACTGAAACAGAAAATAAATTAAAATAGAATCATTATGAAAGAAAAATTCACTGCATTTGATTATCAAGTCTCTACCAAGACTGTAGAATGGCTGCCAAGAAATTAAGTACATTTTAACCAAGATAAAAGTTAAATAAGTGATTCTCATTTAATCACTAATAACTGAGAAAAACATAGATAACAACAATAACTAATATTTATTATGGACTATGTCCCGGACACTTTACATGAATTAACTTTTACATGAATTAACTCTTGTAATTCTCATAAATTCACCAAAAGCAGTAATTTCTATTGACATCCTTATTTACAGATGATCAACATGAGCCATACAGAAGTTAAAAAAGTGGCCCATCATACACACAGTCAGTAGGAAATAAGAATTTATACTCAAGCAGCCTGTCTTCTGAGACTATCCTTTCATAGTTTGGCAAGATAGCATGCATTTCACTCAGGTTTTCTTTTATATTGCACAAACAACTGGGAAAGTGTTTAAATAATAGTCATTTTAATATCAGAATTAGTGGAGAGACATGTCCATAATTCTATGTCAAAAAAACAACTTTTTTAAGGATGAAAACTTCTTCAGCAATGTTAAAAACACTCTCATAGCCTAGTGAGTGGAAAAACATAATCCTGTGAGGGATTTTGATGTGGCTTAAATTCTGGCCAATTTTCAGACCACTTTTCTGAGGTATTTTTAAGTTCCCTGGAGGCTCTTGCTTCTTTTAGTAATGTGACCTCCATCTACCCTACCCTTATTTTATGTTTCATCATTCAACAGAATGCAATATATTAATTCAAATTGTTGATCTGCTTTAGTACTTCATTAAAAAGATCAGAGTTTAAAATATTCCAGGGCAATCTTTTACAACTGATAAAATGAAAAGCAATTTACATTGTTAATATTTAAACTGTTTAATTCTGTACCTGTATTCCAAATCTTGTTTTAGAAAGGATCAGATCTTCCACTGACAAATAATATTCTCTTTAGTTGATAGTTGTAAGCACACATTGATTTTTCTTTATTTTTGTCTAGCTCACTAGGGATAGAGGTCATCCTACAGCATTCAAAATAATTCACTCACTGACAGGATAGTTCAAAAGGAAGTAGTAAGAGACTTTCACCATACTTGGGCCTCCTTAACTCACTTAGGAAGGATTTTCTATAATACAATCATGCCTTTCTGTGAAGTACTTTGAAATTGTAATGGAGCTATTATTATCGTTGTTTTAAAATGATGTAAATTTATTTAGATTCCCTTAAAATTAGTCAGTAAATTTAAAATTTTTATTTACAATATAATAATTGAAATTATAATTATCTGCTGAGTTGGCTAACTTAAAAATTATGATTTCAGGCAAATTACTTTATACTCGTAAGCTTCTATTTCCTCATGTATAAAACAAGGACATCTGTGTACACAAAATATCAAGGATAAAATATATAATGTATATGAAGCACTTTGCACACAGTGCCTGGCATATAGTAAAACATAATAAATGTCAGCTACATATTATTACAAATTATTTTCAATAACTATTTAATAGGGAACAGTGATGATCAAGTTGAAGTATATAGCACAGAGATTAAAAGCATAGTTGTTTTAAATCCAAGTATAATTAATATATAGCTCTCTCTATTAGTTTCAGGCATACAATAGGATTTCCCTGATGAGGTAACAATATACAACAGAAAAAAGTCTTCCAACAAATGGTGTTGGGAAAACTGGACAGCTACATGCAAAAGAATGAAACTCCTTACACAATATACAAAAATAAACTCAAAATGGATAAAGACCTAGACATAGAAACCTGAAACCATAAAATTCCTAGAAAAAAACATAAGCAGTAATTTGACATTGGCTACAGCAACATTTTTCTAAATATGTCTCCTGAAGCAAGGGAAACAAAAACAAAACTAAACTATTAGGACTATACCAGAATAAAAAGCTTTTGCACAGCAAAGTGAACCATCGACAAAACAAAAAGGCAACCAACTGAATGACAGAAGGTATTTGCCAATGATATATTTGTTAAGGGCTTAATATCCAAAATACACACAGAACTTTATAGTTCAACACCAAAAATAAACAAAAATAATAATCCAATGAATTCAAGCACAGGCACATGAATGGGCAGAAGTCAGGAATGCCAGAATAATGCTCTTTTCCAAAGACATACAGATGGCCAACAAACACATGAAAACATGTTCAACATCACTAAAAGCATAGGTCTGCACTTTTTTGCATGAGCTCAGGCAAGATCATTTGCCTTTTCTAAGTCTCTAATTCCTCTTTTGTAAAAGAAGATGATTGCATGAGAAGGGCTACTGCGGGGATAACGAAAAATCAAGCATAATATCTAACTTAACAATCAAGGATATAATACTATTATCATAAATCAAAATAACCTATTATTCCTATATTTAATCACCTCCATTTTGAATTTCTGCCTGAATTAGCTCTTGTTTCAATTCTTCAATTTCCTTCTTTAATTTAGCATTTTCAACTCGAAGTTTCTTCTCTTCTCTCAAAGTTGCCTGCAAAACTAGGATTAAGAAAATCTTAGTAAGATATAGCCAAGTTTTCTAAAAGTTTTCTTATAATACTACTTGAAGGGCATAGCTATATTAACATAATTAGGATAATACCAATAACCAAATGTTTGCCAATTCCTTTATATCATTTAGTATTTATTAGAAAACATGATAAAAGAGAAAAAGAGATTATTATCTGTGAAATAATAATGGACCAGAAAAGTTTGCTTATGAATCATTTCCTAGCTTCCATAAAGATGCTAACGACAACTTAAGAAACAGACTAAAAGTGTCAACCATAAACTATCAGCATGAGGCAAGTATTAGACACATTAGTAGTTTTTTTAAAGCCACGATCTAATAACAAACCATAAAAAAACTATTCTTATTCTTTCTTTTTAATCATTACCTTTTAAAAGTACCTGAATAATCTTTTACTCCTAATGTCTCAGACTGAGCTGGCCAAACGTTCAATGAGTGAAATAGCTTCAAAGATTTCCTCAAAATATGATATGTGTTAAAGGTGAGCAATAGGGCATACAAAAGAATAAAAGAAAACCAATGATTCTCAGTGCGATTGATACTGCTCCCTAGGTAGGACTTTTAAAAAATCTGTGGGGGTATTCTTGGTTGTCACAAATAATAGAGTCATGTCGGGCATTTAATGGGCAGAAGTCAGGAATGTCAGATATCCTGAAATATGCTAGATACACCTCTGAAATAATAAGCTGTCTCACATTCTGCAGAATTTTCTAGTAACCCATTGTACATTTGTATAGGTAAAAATCCTGTTATTTGAGCCTAGACTCTATTTTTTATATATAAACACAAAATATTATTAAACATTTTCATTATACCCTGAATTTTCTATAAATCAGGTATCATATAAATCAAGAGCAGACTGTACTTTGTTTTGTTCACAGTTTTCCCTAAGAATTATCCACCATTCTGAGTAAATAAATAGCACAACTGAAAGTTGCTTCTGGCATCAGACTTGCCTACATAAAGGCAGACTAAATACACACTCATCCCAATTAGCATTTCTATTGCATTCTTGATGATTCCATGTATGGGAATCACATTGCATATGACTCTCTCATATGCATTGTAGGACAGTCCTGCCTAAGTATTTACTCATTAAAAGGCATGTTTTTATTATTACTACTATTTATAAATTACTTTCTTTTTAATTTTCCTCTATATTACATAGTTACTGTATGTTTTGAAATTAAGAGTATAGGTAGATCATTTTATCTAAGAAATATCTTCTTTACAGAGTATTAAGAGATTTTATGAAATATTTACTATAATACAGGAACAATGAGACTGAGAACCATCCAAGATAGGCTACCAAAAAATAATAATAATAAAGGTAAAGAATAAATATACAATAAATATAAGAGGGTTCCTTTTTATTTCAATTAGCAGAAATGAAATGCTAGTCAAGCTAATAGCCACTAACAGCCATCCACCTGAAAAAAAAAAATTCACAGAAGCACTGATTAATCTTTCTTTATCTTACTAATGGAAAACAATATTAAAAATTTTAAATAAGAGAAATTCATGAGAATTTTAAGAAAAAAAAACACTTCTAAAACATTATAAAAAAGAAATAATTAAAGCAGTATTGTAAAATTAATAAAGAAAATAAATAAAAATTATGTTGAAGAGGAACTGATTCTGTAAGCCATTCACAATCTTATACAGCAAAGAAAATCATTGATTTCTATTAGCTACTGTAAAAGATTTGGGAATGTTCATTATATCATTAACATTAGTCACTGAGAAATTGCTTTTAAGTAAACAAAAATTAATGTAAATCCTAGAGGCAGAAATTCAGATGTTATTTTTGTACATATTTTTGTACATAAGCAATTTCTACGTAAACTTAAAAAAGTATTGGAAAAAATGTAAAAGTCATTTCAGAAAATGCTTTAGCAGAGGGTGATACAAGTGTATATTCTTAGAAGAGATAAATTTGAGTTCATATTTGATTTTATCCAATTTTCTTCATTTTACATTCTAATTTTATAACTAACTTATTTTAAACATTAATTTTCCTTTAGCATTCTTAAAATAATACTTTGTTTTCTCTATATTACATTCACTATATACCAATTCTAATTTATCCTAATCCCAGAATATCATTTTACTCAAAATGAAAATATTAAAGGAATCTAAAAGTTACAATCAAGATGATGAAGTATATTTATGGGGTAAACACAGTTTTTGTCCTGTCAACATAGGAATTCATTTTAAGTAACTTCTTCAAAAATGCAAAATCTTACTTGCTTTCTCCTTAAGAAGAGCAACTTGCTGCTTTAAATATTCAATAATTTGATCTGCTTCTGCACCCTTCTGTTCCAGTCTCTTCAGAACAGTACCATTAGTTGCCATTTTTGCCAAGAAACGGCAGGAAATCCTAAGTGAAAAAAATAAGTGGTAAATAACACTGTAGAAGGAATAAATTTATTGTACAGGACAGTATAAGCAAGGAGTCTGAAAGGAAAACCATCTTCTACTCTAACAGATCAATATACTAGGAAAAACACTTTTCCTATACACAGCAATAAACCAAACAAACGGCAGAAATGTTAAACAACTAATTCCTCAATATGTTTGGAAGAGGCAATTTTTTTTCCCTAAATGCAAAAAAGATGTTACTTAACCACATTTTAGGTTGGAAAGCTTTAAAATACAGCTGAATAAAAAAAAAAAATAAATAAATAATAATAAATAATAAAATGCAGCTGAATAACATGACAAAACAAAAATACTAAAAGAATAACAATAACCTTAACTAAACTATAAGTGTTCCAAAGTTAAGAATTGCTGAATTCCCTCTTTATATGTTATTTTTTGTATACTGGATATTTCTACTGTTTATTTAACCTATGTACAATTTTAAGAAGAAACACATGAATTAGGAAAGAAGAAAAATGTCATCAATTAAGAACATATCAATATTAATGACATGCCTACTCAGAAATGTCAGCATATATACTGTGACCCTTGTAAAAGTTATGATTTTAATTTTATAATAATTCATAGAAATTAGAAAACATCCTGTCAGTATGCAGAAAAATGCATATAAGCAAACATTCTGAGGTTAGCTCACAATGTTAAAGTATAAACTGCTATTAAATAGTCACACTGACAAAAAGATTAATCATTAATACTACAAATTGTTCTTTTTTTACCTGTTTAGCTTCAATTTATAATACAAAATGTAATGAGACAAACGTTGCTGAAGTAATTCTGACTTTAAACAAGTGATATACAATAAAATGGTGAAATTTTTTGATAAAGGAAAAAATTGGCTAATAATGAACAAATACAAGATCGTTTGAACATTTCAAATTATGCAATATCTATAAAAAAGAACATTCTGAAATGTTTACCTTTTAATGAAAAAAAAGAACCAATTTTCAAAAAACTTTACGCTAAAGTCGACAATTTATAATACAGAATCACTAAAAAAACTGAAAAAAATAAAAATGGTAGTAAGTGAAGAAAATATAAATGAAGTTAATCTGAAAAAGTACATAGTAAACTGCTCATTTTCTATATGAGCTATTATTTAACAGTTTAAAAAAATACAGGCAAAAAAAATACAAAATTGAAAATGAAGATAACCAGCTTTATATTTAGCCAATTTTTACAACATGAATACTGAATATTGTTATTGTTCCTCAAATGTTGTTTTAGAATTTTAGAGAAAAATACAAATGAACGGATGAAGAAAGTTAAAGGAAAAAAAAAAAAAGCTATGTTCTTCTGGACTTTTAGTATCCTCCTTACAGCATTAGTTTAATGTCTTTATATTTTAGTCTAACATAGACTTAGTTATGTCTTTATATGTTTTAGTCTAATGTCTTTATAGTTTAGTTTAATGTCTTTATATTTTAGTCTAACATAGCAATCAAGTATACTCAATATGTGAAAATAGCTATCCCTAGAAAGGTAATGAGTATTTGATTTAGCATAATTTGTTAGCTTTTATTTTTATAGCAAAGAAAAATTTGATATTAAAATAAGTGTGATCTTAATGATATGCTTTAGAAAAATCCCTAGTAAATAACTGATAAGAAACAAATGGATTTTTTTTACACACACAGAGAGAGAGAGAGAAAAAAAAAAAAAGAGAGAGAGAGAGAAAGAGAGAGAGAGAGGCAGAGACACACGCAGAGGGAGAAGAAGTCCCCATGCAGGGAGCCCGACGTGGGACTCAATCCCAGGTCCCCAGGATCAGGTCCTGGACTGAAGGAAGCACTAAACCGCTGAGCCACTTGGGCTGCCAGAAACAAATGGATTTAAGTGTAAAATAGCTGTTGTGAATTTGCCAATGGGTACAAAGTCATCTCACAAGTATCAGCTAAGGTGGTAATAAAGCAAAACATGAAATTTGTGTCCTGACTCACATAAAAAAAAATCTCAAAAATATGACTCACAATAATTCACAAAATAGAGATCATGAAACCTAGGCTAAGGGAAAGAACAGATACAATCTTACTGAGTTGATAAATCTATTAACTATCTGCAAAATACAGTTACAAAAGTGAGCTGTAAATATTAAACACATACATAGAGCCACTAAGAAGAAACAGTAAGATAAGAGGAAGTGGTAATACTTTGAATGATACTGATGAAAAATGTGTACCTCTATATTTTAGATATTTATTAAGTATATAAAAGGAATAACATTTATATATTTGGCTGTAACTCTACAAATACGTAGATTAAGGTCTAGCTCTAAACTGTGAAATAAAACTAGGATTGAGAAATGTTATCACTTGAAATATTCAGTAAACATGGATTCATTTTTAGCCAAAGTATATAAATAGAACATGAAAAATAAGGAAAAACATATTAGTAAGAAAGAGATGTGTTACTGAAAAACATACTTAAGCCATGAAGGCCTTTAAAAAAAAAAAGATTTTATTTACTTATTTTAGAGATAGAAAGTGCAGGAGCAGGGTGTAGTGCAGTGGGAGAGAGACAGAGCCTGACGTGTAGCTCCATGTCACAACCCTGATATCAAGACTTGAAGCAAAATTAAGAGTCTGATACTTAAAGGACTATGGCACATAGGAGCCCTATATGCCATGAAGTCTTAAAATGTTGAGAACAGAGAGAGAAGACAGTGATCCTAATAAACCACTCAAATATATATAAAATAATTGTGGATGACAGAAGCCATCTCAAATTTCCTGATAGGTATTATTGGGTAATAATAATACCTACTGTTTCATTTGTCTTTAGTATTTGCCAGGTCCTTTCCTAAGCACTTCACAATATTAACTTATTTAATTACCACAACACCATGAGGTACATAAGGAACGTGTTCCTTATATAGGATACTATGAACTGTAGCTGAAAAATGACAGGCATCAAGCACAATTTTGGGAACACAAAAAAGGATGTATGTACAATCCCCACCTTTAAGAAGCTCACAGTAGTGTGGGTTCCTATAGGCATGATATTTTGTAGATCTTTAGGTATGATTTTTACATTTTCTTAAAGGTTAAGAACATAGCAAATAATAAAAATATAAATTATACACATTGATATTAAAAATATATTCAGATAATTTGGCTAAACACACCGTTGTTTTTTTTTTTTTTTTGGAATATTTATTGGAGTTCAATTTGCCAACATATAACACCCATTGCTCATCAGATCAAGTGCCCCCCTCAGTGCCCGTCACCCAGTCACCCCATTCCTCCACCCACCTCCCTTTCTATCACCCCTTATTTGTTTCCCAGAGTTAGGAGTCTCTCATGTTCTGTCTCCCTCTCTGATATTTCCCACTCATTTTCTCTCCTTTCCCCTATAATCCCTTTCACTATTTTTTATATTCCCTGTATGAATGAAACCATATAATGTGGCTAAACACACCTTAATTTCTTTATGAGTGGTATACAGTCTATGGGGGTGATAATATATTTACATTAATTCTAAATTTTGTGTTTATAATAGTATACAAAATATATCCAAGGACTCCTGTACAGGGGAATACAATAAGACAACAGACAACTGAAAAATCTTTGTCCCTTCCCCTAGGAATAGATACTGTCATAATTACAAAAACCCTAAAGTAACACTTAACATTATTTAAACAAATGGCACACAAAGAAGGAACACTCAATGATATATAGATTTCACTCTGAATGCTTTGTCAAAGCCTTCAAAGGACTAATAGTAATAGTTCCCAGCTTTAGCTCAGAAGGCAAAGCAATCCAGCAAGAGCCATACATACCATTTTGCCAAAGGCACAAAGTGGCTAAGAATACCAAGAGAAAAATTGTTTTATGAAAATGACGTAAGATGTTCTGGCTTAAGGATGAGAAAAAAATTAAAATTCACTATATACTTTGCTCAAGTTTGCTGTGAATTTAAATCTTTAAGTATGGTATAGTGTCCCTCTTCATCTCTCACTACAGTCTTTGGAGTAAATTTTAGTTTATCTGATATCAGTTTATCTGATATTTACTTTATCTGATATAAGGATACCATTTTGAATGGTAAATGGTTCTCCAACCTTTTATTTTCAGGCTGTAGGTGTCCTTCTGTCTAAAATGAGTCTCTTGGAAACAGCAAATAGATGGGTCCTGCTTTTTTATCCAGTCTGACACCCTGCGCCTTTTGATGGGGTCATTAAGCCCGTTCACATTCAGAGTTACTATTGAAAGATATGAGTTAAGTGTCATCATGATATCTATTCAGTCCTTGTTTTTGTGGATTGTTCCACTGAACTTCTTCTTAAAGAGGAATTTTAAGAGTCCCCCTTAAAATTTCTTGCAGAGCTGGTTTGGAGGTCACATATTCTTTCAGTTCCTGCCTGTCTTGGAAGCTCTTTATCTCTCCTTCCATTCTGAATGAGAGCCTTGCTGGATAAAGTATTCTTGGTTGCATGTTTTTCTCATTTAGGACCCTGAATATATCCTGCCAGCCCTTTCTGGCCTGCCAGGTCTCTGTGGAGAGGTCTGCTGCTACCCTAATACTCCTTCCCATAGAAGTCAGGGATTTCTTGTCTCTTGCTGCTTTAAGGATCTTCTCTTTATCTTTGGAATTTGCAAGCTTAACTATTAAATGTTGAGGTGTTGAACGGTTATTGATTTTAGGGGGGGGGGGATCTCTATTTCCTGGATCTGAATGCCTGTTTCCCTTCCTAGATTAGTAAAGTTTTCAGCTATGATTTGTTCAAATACATATTCTGGCCCTCTGGCCCTTTCGGCACCCTCGGGAACCCCAATTAAACGTAGGCTTTTCTTCCTCAGGCTGTCACTTATTTCCCTTAATCTATCCTCATGATCTTTTAATTGTCTTTTTCCCTCAGTTTCCCTTTTTGCCATCAACTTGTCTTCTATGTCACTCACTTGTGACACCCTGTTCACCCTCATCATTAGGACTTTTAGTTTGGATTGTATCTCATTCAATTGATTTTTAATTTCTGCCTGATTAGCTCTAAATTCTGTAGTCATGAAGTCTCTTGAGTCCTTTATGCTTTTTTCTAGAGCCACCAGTAGCTTTATAGTAGTGCTTCTGAATTGGCTTTCTGACATTGAATTGTAATCCAGATTTTGTAACTCTGTGGGAGAGAGGACGGTTTCTGATTCTTTTGAGGTGAGGTTTTTTCCTTCTAGTTATTTTGCTCAGTGCAGAGTGGCCAAGAACAAGTTGTATTGGGAAAAGGAGAAAAAGAAAGAAGAGAAAGAAGGAAAGAAAAAGAAAAAAGGAAGAAAAAAAGAAAAAAGAAGAAAAAGGGGAAAAAAATAAGGGGGGGAAGCAAATGGAAATGAAAAAGCAAAAACAAAACAAAACAAAAAACAAAACAAAAAATAAACAAACAAAAAAAAAAACAAGGGCGAGTATCCTCTGATTCTGTATACTGTAAGTCCCTTGACTTCCCCTGGACCTTTCCAGTGCTGCTTGGTCAGTAACTTGTTTTTCCACTGTCTGTCTAGCTGGTCTTCTGGGGGAGGGGCCTGCTGTGATTTTCAGGTGTTAGCACTTGGGGGAGCTGCTCAGCAAAAGATATTTAAGCTGTTTATCCTGTGAGGCCACTGTGAGGCTCAGTGGGGGTTGTTTACCCCGTGAGGCCCCAGAAGGAACAATCACAGTGGCAGCGGCCAGCTCTGGAACCCTGGAGTCAGCTTCCGCAGTAACCACGGAGCTGTCCATCTGCAGGGGCCTGGAGGCTCCGGGGCGGGGCGCTGATCTGTTCAGCTTGGGGCAGGAGTGCCCTTGCCGTCCTGGGCCCTCCTGGCCTCTGCCTGCCCCCGGGGGAGGCCGGATCCTGGGCTGTGTCTGCGGCGCCCTGTGCTCCCGGGCCTGCGCTGTTGGATTTGCGCTCCCTGAGGGAAGCCCCCTCTCCGCAGAGTTGCCGCCTGAGTCCCTCCGAGCTGCTCCTGGAACTGTGCAGCCCCCGCCATGCAGAGCCTCCGCTGGAGCCCCTCCGAGCTGCTCCTGGGTCCCGCCGTGCGTGCTGCAGCCCTTTAGGGAGCTCGGCGCACTGTCCCCAGGGCGCAGGTGTCTGTTAGTGTCCCAGGGCTCCTGAGGGCATCCCCGCCCTCCTGGGGTCCTGCTCTAAATCCCTGCGAGCCCCTTTCCGCCGGGGTAAGATTGGTGAAGGTCCTGCTTCTCCAGGACGGGGCACTTGTCCTGGAAGCACTCGCCCCAGCCTTAGCCCGGCTCCTCGAGCCGTCCCCCTTGGATGTCTTTTATTTTTTTCTCCCATCTTCCTACCTTAATAGAAGCTGAACTCTTCTCACTGTAGCATTGTAGCTGTTCTCTCTTTAAATCTCAGGCGGAATTCGTAGATTTTCAGGATGATTTGAAGGTTATTTAGGTAATTTGGTGGGGACAGGCGACTTGGGGACCCTACTCTTCTGCCATCTTGCCCCTCCTCCTCTACTTTTTCTTTACTCCTAGATAACTGGTTATTTTGGCAATATTATTCATGATATCACAATTAACGTGCCTTTTGAGATATTTTGGATTAGGTTGTAGTCAGATCTATATGTTGACAAACTTCTCAAATTCTAAGAGTTATTTATTATTTTTAGAATTAGACGCTCTGGAAATAGGTTTTCTAGTACTTGTTTAACTGTCTTTAAACTTTCAAATATATAAGTAGGATGCAGAAATTTATGCAGATATTGATTACTAACACCAGAGCAGGTTTTTTTTTTTTTTCCCCTTATTTACAGCCAACAAATCTTGGTCGAATGACATACCTAAGAGGCTGTGTGTGACCTTGGCAAAACTGCATAACTTCTCTGTTTCATTTTCTTAATTTACAAAATGAGGATACTTTCATTTGATTTCACTTTCTACTTCTTTTGCATGTCCTTCTAGGGCTCCTTTTTCTTGACTTGTCCCTTTAAATCCTTATGTTTTTCAGAGTTTGGTCCTGATCAATAGTCAATTCTAGAGTTTACAAACTATCACCACAGTGATCAGAGAAGCCTTTGTGTTTCAGGGTTAACAATGTTTAAAACAGTTGAAGGTGAGTGCCATTTAAAGCAAGGCAAAAGGGGATCCCTGGATGGCTCAGCGGTTTCAGCGCCTGCCTTTGGCCCAGGGCGTGATCCTGGAGTCCCAGGATCGAGTCCCACTCCTGTCATGGAGCCTGCTTCTCCCTCTGCCTCTCTCTCTTTCTCTCTCTCTCTACGTCTATCATGAATAAATAAAATCTTTTAAAAAATAATAAAAATAAAGCAAGGCAAAAGTGTACAACTCTCTGTTGTCTCATTTATGCTACCTGCCAGGCCCCTATAAAAAAACTCAAGTTCCTGACCCCAATTTTTCCTGATTTTGAGCCATGTGCCTAGTTTACGGTAAAAAGCAAAAATAAACATGTTCTTTGTACTCACTAAGCTTTCAGACAAATGAGGTAAACACATTGAATTGGAAAAAAAAATTTAAACAAGGCTATTTAGGGCAACGGTGCTAGTTTAGTAACTTAAAACTCAGACAAATCTTGTACCATTCAACCCAGTGCTCATTTCATTATTGTGTGCCAACCGCTCCACAGTGACTTTCAATTTTACATTGAGTACTTACTGAATTTCATAACTTTTAAGTTCCCTTAGTCTCCCCAGAGCTTTTAATGTGCTAACAGACTTAGGGATTCTCACACATGATAATGTTAATAATATTGTTATTATATAATAATTGTTAAATAACATTATTAACATTATCATTAACAATATGCAGATAACATTAGCAGAGTATTTATTATGAGTTGGCTAAATGTGTTACATAGATCATATATGAAGACTATTTATTTTATACAGAGAAGAAAACTTGAATTAAAATCAATTTGCCTTAGGTCATGTGATGAGTTAGTAAATAACAGGATTAAAATGTCCTGTCTGTCTGATTCTGGAGTCAGCTCTTTTAACTTCCAAGCTGTAATTTCTAAAGAAGACATAATTATGTAGAGTTTCCAAATGTGTTTAACCACAGAATGCTAACCAAGGAACACCTATTAACATTTATTAGATCTAGTATCCTCTAAAACAGTTGGGAAAACTGATTTCATCTGTACTAAATTTCATTTAATGATTAGGGCATTAGAACAGGTTTAATATTTAATCATATGCATAGTAATTATAAATGTAAAACACATAGAAGAAAAAAAGAAATAATACTTAACTGCACGCACAGTAATTACAAATGTAAAACACACAGAGAAAAAAACAGTACACAAGTTATGTTGTGTTTGGATAGTAAGAGTTTTTGGAGAGTTTAAATACAGATGTT